>NC_080539.1:143114235-143421735 GCF_028640845.1 Ahaetulla prasina | reverse complement strand
GATGGGCCTATAGATTTAGTGTGTGTACATTGGAGAACGCTTACAGGAACAGACCAATTTAAAAACCACAGATACTTTTGTTTTGACTAAACTAGGTTATCGGAAAGGGAAAGGTCTGGCTTTTAAAATGTATCGGCAAGTATGCAGTTCAGAAGATCCTGGCCTTTCAACTCGGATGCTTTAGTGTAAACGCTGATCGGATTCCATATGCCATACCCTTTAAGCGTAAATTGTCTTTCCATAAAGCCATGCCTGGAATGGATTTGTGACTGGTGCTGAATGCATTTCTATGACCACATCTCTAATGGCATGGTGGATTTTGTTGCGGTTTTACAAAACTAAACCAAACAAAGACAAGTATGAGGTCGAACAACTTTCTGCTGCATTGCATGGCAGTGCTGGGGCTGTAGAGAAATCTTCCTAGCAGTAGCGCCTATGTTTAACGAAAAGGAGGGGACGGCTTCCTATTCTTAATTCTTTGATGAATTTTTAATATTTGGAAAGGCAGAGCGGGTGGGGGGAGAAATATTTTTATGGTGGCTATTCTTAAATCTTAGTAGAGGTGCCTTTAGCAAAGCTTCAAAGTTAAATAGCTTGTGTTGTTGACCACCCTCTGTCAGAAGACTAAATGTTTATTTATTTTTACTTAATGTCTACTTTTGTCTACTGTTTCCCTTAGGACACAGAGCGGTATGCATACAGGGGTCTCTTCTCACACTTTATCATCAGAACCATCATGTGCAGTAGGTTGGGTTGGGTTGAAAAAGAGTGTCTGGTCCACAGCTACGTGGTTGAGTAACCATGACAAGTAAAGACTGAAACCTGGGGTCTCTCAGTTCCAGTCCAGACTTTAACCTGACATACTGCCTTGGAACTCAAATCCCTTATCTGTACTCTCATGTTTATATCTCCTATTTGTATAAAACGGTCTGAAAGCTAAGTGCAGCCTTTCTCTCAGTGTTACCACTCTTCATCTCATCTACCACTATGTTCTTTTCCTTCCTCAAAGTTCCAGTTTTATACGAGGATAACTTCTTCTCCTCTTCCCTTGAGAAGAAGATGGAGATCTTGAGAAAACTTGTGTTGCTGAGAGAAATAAAGCTTGACTTGAGTTTAGTCTAAATTGGAAACAGGTCTGTAAACCGACCATCTCAAAGGGTGTTGCTTTTGGTGTCATTAAAAAAAAAGGACAGGACTTGCCCAACATGGATATTGGTGAGGAATTACTGAGGAAAAATAATGGGAAACCAGAATTTTTTTATTCCCCTCCCCTTCCTCCCTCCCTCCCTGTTGTGACCTACGCCCAAGTAGGTAGTAGGAAACTCAGTCCGTGAAAAAACAAACTTACTTTATTCGAACAGCTGAAAATTACTTCATTCCCAGTGTCATTCAACTCAAATTAAAACAAATTCCTCCCAACACAAATTCCTCAGTTCTATCGCAAACCTTGGTCCAATTAGGCAAACTACCAAAGGTCTTTCTTGGCAAACGTTCAGAAGTCACAGATACAGAAATAAATGCAAGACGTAGACAAAGCAGAAGACGAAGCTACCAATGTTGTTTTCCGGCAAAGCCCAAACACCATTGCTGGTCTGTTTTAAGCCTTATGGGAGGGGCCAGTCATCTCTTGGCCCCACTCCCGAGTTGTCTTCTTTGCTTGAGCTGCTCTTGCCTTCTGGCAGCTCTTCTCAAGCGTGCATTAGGAACAGGCTCCTCTGCCTCACTACTATCAGTCTCTGGAGGCTCTGGAGTCTGCACCTCACTCCCCAATGGCCCTGGCCTCACCTCAGCCTCATCGCTGTCCGACTCCGTTGCCAGCTCCGCAGGCTGTTGGCGTACCACAACACTCCCTTCCACATGCATCGTACACTGTACAGCAAAAATGGTGTGGCCTAGTAAGAGCCTAAAAAGGGAAAGAGGTAGCTTAATTCAAATCTCTGTACCAGTCATGCCACATAACTATTAAGTCTATTTTTTCATCATAAATGATGTATAAATTCAGATTTTGTGGACCTATTTGTATACACAAAATAATGGCTTTTTATCATATCTAGCCAACGACCTAATAGAAACAAAATTGAAAATTGCAGAAAAACTACATTTTTAAAAAACCAGTCCTATTTGTGGAGGCATTTCAATCTTTAGTCTTCTGACAGAGATCTAAATAAGAATCTATGTGAAAACGAGATATGCAAAAAAATCCCAAATACCAGAGAATGGCTTGAAAATATCTGTTGGGAGTCATCATTAGGCTGAGGTGGAGAAATGGCTTTTTTCTCATATTGTTTTGATAGGCCGTATTTATTTTTTACACAGAATCCAGTGGGAAGAAAAATAGGTGGGTCTAAAAATAGGGTGCAGCAAGTCATTGAGGGGACTTTACCTCCTTGGATTAATTCCTTCTGACCCAGAGTAGAATGCCTTAGTTTCAGAGCTAGAATTTCCCACAAACATGCCCACATCTTTTATCCAGCTGATAGAAATCCAGAACACTCATCTCATTCTAAGCCCCCTCAGATGTTTGTTCCAGCTGTGAGATTAGATCTTTTGAGTGTGCAGTTTGTAGTCTATCAGAAAAGTAGGGCTTAAATGAAACGCCGCACAGTCCATAAGGACAAGAGGGGATCCTGGGGGTATTTAGTTAGCTGAGAGGACAGGAAATTCTGAAGACTTTCCTTTGGATTTTTAAATGCGAAAGAACCTAGGGCTCAATGACTGTAATGCATTAATTTTTACTACAATTTTAGAATGTATATTTAATGTAAAAGTCTGAATAATGAAGATCCCAAGTCAGATTTACCTTACATCCAAAAGATAATCAGCATTTCTAATGTATTGTTTAATTTTTAGCTATCCTGTTCATAATAAGTCTATTTTGTTCCATTGATTGAAAAAAAAAAGGCGCTTGACAGCCAAAAGGAATGAGTGGTTAGGGACAATGTCGGTCTATTTCCTTCTTCCTTAATAAATGACTCTCTCTCCCTCCCTCCCTCCCCATGATATTTTCTCCTCATAAGCCTGTATAAAGCTTTCCTGGTAATTTCTACCTACTCTAGGAAATGAAGAGGTGGAAATGTTATCTCTGTTGAATAAAAGACTTGGCAGCGATCATCCAAGGGAAAAAAAAACCTTAGTATTACACTTCTTTCAATATCATTGACCCGAGTTCTATGCATTAAATTCAGGAAAGCTGTAGGGTGTCTGGAAAAGGTCCAATGCCTGATGTAGCAGAAAGTAAGGCAATCACTTTTTCTCTTCTCAGAAAGCCGCTCTATTCCATAAGGAAGTGCCTTGATTAAAAAAAAAAAATCAAAATCTTTTAAAAGTTGTCATAGTCAAAAAAAGATTGTGATCACCAGATCAAGAAAGTTAAACAGAGCAAAATATGAGAGGAGAATGTTCAGGCTGTGGATGAACCACACAGCACATGTCCTGCACCTAGAAAGTTCCAAGGTCAACTTCTGGTATCTTCAGGTAGGGATGGAAGCCCACCTCACTTCCTGAAACCTCTGATGCTTTCACTTAGGGTCAACAAAATGGGGCTTAATTTTAATATAGGGCAGCAGCTGCTTTTATTATTGAAATTTCTCAGTAAGTATACAGCAATCAAATATTTTGCATCAGATTTAGCCAATCTCAACCAAGGATGGCGATAATTTAGAACAAATTAGCCTTTCTTTTCAGCAGAACAGATGGGTCTGAGCTTATTCTAGTGTGATTCTGAGTCTATAAAACGCCGCTCCTGATCTGTTTCTCGAGTGGGATGCTACAAAGGAGCTAGCATCTGCAACATAAATGAATAGTATTAGATTAGTGGCCTAATAAAAAGTCTTTTCTTGAATTTTAGAGAGTTTCTTGAAACTCTAAAATTTGGCAAAGGGATTCCCTGCCAGAGTGACCACCATCAATTAAACTTCTAGGATTATATCCAGGATTGAACTTGCCCTAACACCCAAAATATGCAACCATTCAATTCTGTTTGGACCTCCCTCAGCCACCTATTCCTGCCCAATCTATTGGGTTACTTAATTTCAGGAATACCTTTCCTTGAGGCTTTAAAGGTTGTAAAATTATAAAAATTAAGTAAGTGGCTAGGAAATCAGGCATATTATACATAATAAAAAGGTAAAGGTAAACAGTTTCTTTGTTCAGTCATGTCCAACTATAGGGGGCAGTGCTCATCTCCATTTCCTAACCAAGGGAGCCAGTGTTGTTCGAAGATACTTCCATGTTCATGTGGCCAACATGATTATATGCTGAGACACATTGAACATCGTTATCTTCCCACTGAAGTGGCACCTATTGATATACTTGCATTTGCTGGCAGGAACGGGGCAGGAACAGGAGCTCACCCAGTCACATGATACTTGGGTCTCGAACTGCTGACCTTCTGGTCAACTTGCCCAGCATTTTACTGCGGGCATGTAGGTAGCTTTGCAGTAGTATGAAGTAGTATATAGCTTCTGCAAGACTATAAGATCTAGAATGCAATGAAATATTTATTCACTTGTTACAGTTTTTAGATACCACTGAAATTTCTCAAGTGTTATCTGAGACTGACGTTTCTTCAGTAGTCTTCTTTCTTTTCCAGGGTTTTGTCCCATATAACAGAATAACAGAATAACAACAGAATAAAGAAAAACAGAATAATAGAGTTAGAAGGGACCTTGAAGATCTTCTAGTCCAACTGTCTGCTGAAGCAGGAAACCCTATATCATTTCAGAAAAATGGTTGTCCAATATTTTTGTTTCATATCTAGCTCTTTTATTCCCAGCAATCCAGGTAAAGGAAAGTTCTTGATATTATAAAGCAGAATACATATGGGTTTGTCTTCTGTATGCATATACTCCAAATAAGGAAATATTAGCATAGCCCTAGTTCAGAATGATATATTTTGAATAGCTACCAGCATACGCTGGCACTAAACAGACAATGATAATGATCAGAAGGACGAAGCTTGTAGTGATTGTTATTTGTAGGATTGTAATGTTTGGTAATACCATATGAAAGTGTAAATCTTTTGCTACTTATTTCATCTAGAAGAAAATGCTTTTGTTATTTTTCAGTCATTAAGTCATGTGTGACTATTTGCGACCCCATGGACCATAGCCTGCCAAGCCACTACCCCAACCAGAGTTTGTCTTTGGAGTTTGCCCAAAGTGTGGTTCATTGCATCGATGACACTAACCATCTCATCCTCTGCCATCCCTTTCTCCTTTGGCCTTCAATTTTTCCTAACATCAGGGTATTTTCCAATGAGTCCATTCTTCTCATTTGGTGGCCAAACTATTTGAGCTTCAGCTTCAGTATCTGTTCTTCCAAAAAAGTCAGGGTTGATTTCCCTTAAGATTGACTTATTTGATCTCCTTGCAGTCCAAATTACTCTTAAGAGTCTTCTACAGCACCACAGTTCCAAAGCATAGAAGAAAATGCTATTAAATTAGAAATGGAAAAACCAACATAGTTTAAAGTTTATTGATGGAGATATATCTGTTAGTTATGATAGTTGTATTTTTCTTCCAGCGTCAGAAGCCTTGAGCCACAGATAACACATTCAAGAGTGGTCTATCACTGTCAAATCCTGTTTGTAGGCATATTAGAGATATCTAGTTAGAGATACAGAAAACAAAATTCAATCTTTTGGTTTGATTTTACATTTATAAAACACTCGAATTGGCCATGCCTAAGCCCAAATACGAATTATTTTCTGCTAATATTCGGAGCAAGATAGGTGGCAAAGAAATCTAATAAACCAATAAATATAAAATCACTACTGCCTTCCAGTGGCGCCACCTCTTCGCTGAGCTCCTAATTAAGGGGCTCCGTACTGAACATCGTAAAGCCAAGAAAAGCCGGCTTTAATCTCTTTCCCTGGATGAAAGGGAAAAGATAAGAGCAGCAGGGAAGTGTTGGTAGACCTCCCCAGGGGCTTTGTTTTTAATTAAGCAGAGCCCTGAAGGGTCGACAGTCCCATAAATATTCCTGCCATGCTCCGACTTCAGTGCGTGCCTGCAAAAGCAGGAAAAGAAGAAAGTGTCCATCTCTGCTAATTGTCTTATCTTTATGGATCTCTTTAAGCAGACGGAATGAGTGCGAGCGAACAATTACTGGATTGCAAGTATTTTTGATTTCCTGACTTCTACCTTTTAAAAAAGAGAAACTTTTTTTTCTTTGTTTTAATTGACTCTTAAAGATGGCGCCTGAAAGGGAGTGAAAGTGACGAATGGAATTTCATACAGCCTGTGTAACTAAGAAGATAAGAAATGTTATGTGTGGATTTTAATGAAGTGAACTGAGCTCTCCTATACTTAAAGGGAAAAGAAGTTTCTAGACTTATATTTTGTGAATTTTAAAACTGAAATGGCTACTAAACCACCTAAGACTGGGGGTAGAAGGGTTCTGAACCAGCTTTAGAAGATCTGATTAAAGAGCAAGGAAAGTGTCTGAAGAAAGGTTTAAGGAGATTATGGATAATAATGAGAAAATAAGAGAAGAAATAAGAGAATAATAAAAAATAAGAGAAGATATCTTGATGGCTTTTCAAGGTTTGGCAAAAGACTGGAGGTGGTGGAGGAGGAGGTGCAAGAAATTGTTCAGTCAAATCAACAAATAGAAAATAGAATGGGGGGAATGCAAATCAAATTGGATAAAAATGAAGATCAAGTGGTGGTGATGCAGTATAGAATGATGGAAAGAGCTCTGAGAATTAGAGGTTTGAATGAGGAGAAAGGGAAGATTTAAAAAATTTTATCAGAAGCTCTGGCTGAATTTATTGAACTTGATCCACAAGAGGTTGCTTATCAAATTGACAAAATTTATAGAGTTAATTCTTGGATTGCTAGGCAAAAGAAACTTCCTAGAGACATTGTGGTTTATTTTTTGAAAAGAACAGTGAGGAATCAAATTTTGCAAGTTGCTTTTCAGAAAAACTTGAAAATAGGAGAACAGGAGTTGAAGGTTTTGAAAGAGATTCCTCCCAAGATGTTAAGGGATAGAAAGGACTTTACATTTTTTACACAAGAACTTAAGAAATACCAGATTCAATTTAGATGGGAGGTTCCAGTTGGTTTGACAGTGTATTATCAAGGAAGGAGATATCGTATTGACACAGTGCTTAAGGCCAAAGATTTTCTTTCTACAGTGCTGAAACTTGAAATAGAAATAATAGAAAAAAGAATTCAAGAGACTCAAATGGGTGTGGAAGCTGAGGTGATTCCAGTGATGTTACCATCTGAGGAACAACCACAAGAACAAAGACTGACGAGGGGAGCCCTTAAGCGTAAAGAAAAGGAGCAACAAACTCAAAGTAAAGTTCAGGATTCTGCTACAGAAGCGGTGGGAGGAGCACGGCCGAAGATACGGAGGACGATCTTCAGTTGATTGCTCAAAAGCTTCAGCAGCCCAGTAATGGCAAATAAAATCTTGACTTGGAATGTCAATGGTTTGAATTCAGCTCAGTAAAGTATATTGTATAACATAGAATAGAATAGAATAGAATAGAATAGAATAGAATAGAATAGAATAGAATTTTTATTGGCTAAGTGTGATTGGACACACAAGGAATTTGTCTTGGTGCATATGCTCTCAGTGTACATAAAAGAAAAGATAAGTTCGTCAAGAACCATAAGGTACAACACTTAATGATAGTCATAGGGTACAAATAAGCTATCAGGAAACAATCAATATCAATATAAATCGTAAGGATACAAGCAGCAAAGTTACAGTCATACAGTCATAAGTGGAAAGAGATGGTTGATGAGAACGATGAGAAGAACTTAGATATTTCTCAGCGAGTGGCATCACCTAGCTCACCTTGGCTGATCTCAAAAACACTAAGCAAGTTAGACTAAGTTTATAGTGGGATGGGAGACCAAAAAGAAATGGCTATGAACTAGACTTGGAAGTGAGGAAAAATATACCCTAGAAGAAGGCAATGACAGCTCCCTTCTGGATTATTGCCGAGTAAACTACATGCATAGCATGAAGCATTCTCATGAATTAGATATAGATCTACCTTTGAAAAACCTGCAGGTACTTCAGTTGGTAGAAAATCCAGCTTCCAGGAATTTAATTGGTGCAGTCAAAAATTATCTTACGCTGCTTCTGAATAACCTGCCTTCAATTTCTTTCTGAGCCCAAAGCAAAGTTTGTGGAATCAAACAATGAATATAAAATTAAAAGTTGATTCACCACCACCAATTACATTATTTATGATCCAAAAGGCAGTTTTAAAGGTTATGTTATAATTTTGGAAATATATGACCTTGAAAGCCCCATTGAAGTTTGAATTAGGGATATATTTCAAAGCCTGGGACAGTCTTTCCCTCATTAATATTTTTAAATTGATATCGTTTTTCCTTAGCATCTGTGTTTCATTAGTTTCCTAAATAAAAAGGGTATTCAGAGTCCTGACAGTATGATTAAATAAATTTGAAGAAAGTCTTTGTGCGATCAATTTTACAGGTATGAATTATATGGCACCTTTTCCCTGTGGATGCTATGCAAAAAATAATCCTTCCAGCTAGTGCAAGGCCATGGTATATTTGCAGCAACACCTGGATAAAATGGACTTGCCTCTAATAAACATTAATATCCATCAAAGCAGTTCCTTAGTTTATAAAGTTCATTTTGAGTCACTGAATATAATAAGCATACTATTGCTATATCCAATTACAATCAAGAGTTCCTTCCTTAGATAAAGCAGGATAAATAGAGTCACCTTGGTGGCGTAAAAATTAAGTAAGTTAAGTAAGTAAGCAAGCATAGTTATATCCAATTACAATCAAGAGTTCCTTCCTTAGATAAAGCAGGATAAATAGAGTCACCTTGGTGGCGTAAAAATTAAGTAAGTTAAGTAAGTAAGTACGTAAGCAAGCAAGCAAGCAAGTAAGCAAGTAAGCAAGTAAGCAAGTAAGCAAGTAAGCAAGCAAGTAAGCAAGCATAGTTATAGCCAATTACAATCAAGAGTTCCTTCCTGAGATAAAATAGGATAAATAGAGTCACCTTGGTGGCGTAAAATTAAGTAAGTTAAGTAAGTAAGTACGTAAGCAAGCAAGCAAGCAAGTAAGCAAGTAAGCAAGCATAGTTATAGCCAATTACAATCAAGAGTTCCTTCCTGAGATAAAATAGGATAAATAGAGTCACCTGGTAGGGAAAATGGGCAGCATAAAAATTAAGTAAGTTAAGTAAGTAAGCAAGCAAGTAAGCAAGCATAGTTATAGCCAATTACAATCAAGAGTTCCTTCCTGAGAACGATGAGAAGAACTTAGATATTTCTCAGCGAGTGGCATCACCTAGCTCACCTTGGCTGATCTCAAAAACACTAAGCAAGTTAGACTAAGTTTATAGTGGGATGGGAGACCAAAAAGAAATGGCTATGAACTAGACTTGGAAGTGAGGAAAAATATACCCTAGAAGAAGGCAATGACAGCTCCCTTCTGGATTATTGCCGAGTAAACTACATGCATAGCATGAAGCATTCTCATGAATTAGATATAGATCTACCTTTGAAAAACCTGCAGGTACTTCAGTTGGTAGAAAATCCAGCTTCCAGGAATTTAATTGGTGCAGTCAAAAATTATCTTACGCTGCTTCTGAATAACCTGCCTTCAATTTCTTTCTGAGCCCAAAGCAAAGTTTGTGGAATCAAACAATGAATATAAAATTAAAAGTTGATTCACCACCACCAATTACATTATTTATGATCCAAAAGGCAGTTTTAAAGGTTATGTTATAATTTTGGAAATATATGACCTTGAAAGCCCCATTGAAGTTTGAATTAGGGATATATTTCAAAGCCTGGGACAGTCTTTCCCTCATTAATATTTTTAAATTGATATCGTTTTTCCTTAGCATCTGTGTTTCATTAGTTTCCTAAATAAAAAGAGTATTCAGAGTCCTGACAGTATGATTAAATAAATTTGAAGAAAGTCTTTGTGCGATCAATTTTACAGGTATGAATTATATGGCACCTTTTCCCTGTGGATGCTATGCAAAAAATAATCCTTCCAGCTAGTGCAAGGCCATGGTATATTTGCAGCAACACCTGGATAAAATGGACTTGCCTCTAATAAACATTAATATCCATCAAAGCAGTTCCTTAGTTTATAAAGTTCATTTTGAGTCACTGAATATAATAAGCATACTATTGCTATATCCAATTACAATCAAGAGTTCCTTCCTTAGATAAAGCAGGATAAATAGAGTCACCTGGTAGGGAAAATGGGCAGCATAAAAATTAAGTAAGTTAAGTAAGTAAGCAAGCAAGCAAGCAAGCAAGTAAGCAAGCAAGTAAGCAAGTAAGCAAGCAAGTAAGCAAGTAAGCAAGCAAGCAAGTAAGCAAGTAAGCAAGCATAGTTATAGCCAATTACAATCAAGAGTTCCTTCCTTAGATAAAGCAGGATAAATAGAGTCACCTTGGTGGCGTAAAATTAAGTAAGTTAAGTAAGTAAGCAAGCATAGTTATAGCCAATTACAATCAAGAGTTCCTTCCTTAGATAAAGCAGGATAAATAGAGTCACCTGGTAGGGAAAATGGGCAGCATAAAAATTAAGTAAGTAAGTAAGCAAGCAAGTAAGCAAGCATAGTTATAGCCAATTACAATCAAGAGTTCCTTCCTTAGATAAAGCAGGATAAATAGAGTCACCTTGGTGGCGTAAAAATTAAGTAAGTTAAGTAAGTAAGTACGTAAGCAAGCAAGCAAGCAAGTAAGCAAGTAAGCAAGCATAGTTATAGCCAATTACAATCAAGAGTTCCTTCCTGAGATAAAATAGGATAAATAGAGTCACCTGGTAGGGAAAATGGGCAGCATAAAAATTAAGTAAGTAAGTAAATAAGTAAGTAAGTAAGTAAGTAAGTAAGTAAGTAAGTAAGTAAGTAAGTAAGTAAGTAAGTAAGTAAGTAAGTAAGTAAAATGGCAACTGGTCACGTTCTGATTCTTTTTTTTGAGACTGGCTGTTTGGGTTTGCTGAATTCATAGTTTTTTTCCGCTTAGCACTGCATTTATGCTATGCTTAAGCACACAATGTATTGGATATGATTTATGCCATTTCCTGTATGATTCTATGCCACCTTTTGCCTTTTGTATATTACATAACAGAATGTGTTTCTAATTACACCAATGAAATCGTTGCCACGTTCTGATTCTTTTTTTTGAGACTGGCTGTTTGGGTTTGCTGAATTCATAGTTTTTTTCCGCTTAGCACTGCATTTATGCTATGCTTAAGCACACAATGTATTGGATATGATTTATGCCATTTCCTGTATGATTCTATGCCACCTTTTGCCTTTTGTATATTACATAACAGAATGTGTTTCTAATTACACCAATGAAATCGTTGCCACGTTCTGATTCTTGTGCTCAAGCGCCATCCACCAGTTCCCCTTTCCCCGCCATTTGTCAGGCACAGCCCTTCCCTTTACACAGTCCTTCTTTCAATCTATCTGTCTGGAATCCGACTCAGCAGTTTCCCACCAAAGGTCTGCTCTCTCGGCAAATTTCATCAAATTCTGCCTCCAAATTGCTTTTCCCCCAAGGAGCGTAGCTCAAAAAGTCCTGCATCAATTTTGGAAATATATGACCTTGAAAGCCCCATTGAAGTTTGAATTAGGGATATATTTCAAAGCCTGGGACAGTCTTTCCTCATTAATATTTTTAAATTGATATCGTTTTTCCTTAGCATCTGTGTTTCATTAGTTTCCTAAATAAAAGGGTATTCAGAGTCCTGACAGTATGATTAAATAAATTTGAAGAAAGTCTTTGTGCGATCAATTTTACAGGTATGAATTATATGGCACCTTATCTGAATTGGGTTTACACGAGACAGACTGATTCTCCATTGGGCCTTCAAGCCTTCTCTTATTAACTGAAAACACATCTGTTCTGTTATGGAGTTCTTTTCAAATGTATGCCAATGCATAACACAGTTGAGAATGCCTGAAATTTGATATTAAAGAGATAGTCCAGTGAGGACCACTCATGCCCACTCAGTCGTTATTAATCCCAGGCCCCATTTTTTTGCAGATGCTTGAGGGTGCTATGCAGATAATCCTCACTTATCGACCATTTGTTCAAAGCTGAATATATTTTTTTTAAAAAAGAGAATTACAACTGGATCTCAAAGTTGTAACAGTCACTGTGTACCCGCTATTAAAAAGTAAAGCAGATGACCACAATTTGGGCATTTGGCAACCAGCATGCATTTACAACCGATGCAGCATCCTGTGGACGTAGGATCCCCTTTGCAACCTTCATAGCTGGCTTCCAATGTTCCAATGGGGAAACCAGCAGGAAATCTGAAGTTGCAGTCATGTCATATTGCACTTAACGATTGTGGGTGATTTCCTTAATAGCCACAGCCAGATCTCATGTTGGCATCACTGCCCAGCTGCTTCTTGCTGCTTGGGAGAATCTGTTTCAGGTTGGGTAGTTATCTATATGTGAATATGGGCTTGATACCAATATCTGGGAAAGTTCAATCCTGGTGGCCTCTAAACTGTAGCTTATTAATATGTTTAAATTATTTGAGTTGTGAGCTGTAGGCGATAATCAGTGGTGTTCTCTTGTACTGTTTCTGTGGTCGATCTTTTAATAGACCCTCTTTGGGAATTGAGCTGGCTCTATTGATTTGTCTATTGATCTCATTGGATGGGTAGTTCAGTTTTCCGAATGCCTGGTTTCATTCCATCGGTTGAGCAGGTCTGTCATGCGGGCCAAAACAAAAGTGGTTGTAGCACAGAGCCTGGCTATAGACCATGGATTTGGTAGTGTATTCTGGGTGGAAGCTGGGAGCCTGTAGGCTTTCAGGGTGATCTGTTGGCTTCCTGTATAATATGGCATTTATTTGCCCAGTGTATAGTTTTATGGTGCCATTAAGGAAGTGGACTTCTTCTGTTGAGAGGTCTAGGCTGAGATCAATAGTGGAGTTGCATTTGTTGAAATCATGATGGAGTTTGATAAGAGACTCATTTCCATGAGTCCAGATGATGACAATGTCATTAATGAATCTCAGCTAAGGAGAGATTTTAGGGAGGAAGAGTTTTTAAAAGGTGTGGTTCTTAAGCCTTTTCACTTCCACATCTTGAATACACCATGAACACTTTTTTGAAACTCAGAAAAGATTCTCGATCTGATATATTCAGTCTGATTCAGCTCAGTAAAGTATATTGTATAACATAGAATAGAATTTTTATTGGCTAAGTGTGATTGGACACACAAGGAATTTGTCTTGGTGCATATGCTCTCAGTGTACATAAAAGAAAAGATAAGTTCGTCAAGAACCATAAGGTACAACACTTAATGATAGTCATAGGGTACAAATAAGCTATCAGGAAACAATCAATATCAATATAAATCGTAAGGATACAAGCAGCAAAGTTACAGTCATACAGTCATAAGTGGAAAGAGATGGTTGATGAGAACGATGAGAAGAACTTAGATATTTCTCAGCGAGTGGCATCACCTAGCTCACCTTGGCTGATCTCAAAAACACTAAGCAAGTTAGACTAAGTTTATAGTGGGATGGGAGACCAAAAGAAATGGCTATGAACTAGACTTGGAAGTGAGGAAAATATACCCTAGAAGAAGGCAATGACAGCTCCCTTCTGGATTATTGCCGAGTAAACTACATGCATAGCATGAAGCATTCTCATGAATTAGATATAGATCTACCTTTGAAAAACCTGCAGGTACTTCAGTTGGTAGAAAATCCAGCTTCCAGGAATTTAATTGGTGCAGTCAAAAATTATCTTACGCTGCTTCTGAATAACCTGCCTTCAATTTCTTTCTGAGCCCAAAGCAAAGTTTGTGGAATCAAACAATGAATATAAAATTAAAAGTTGATTCACCACCACCAATTACATTATTTATGATCCAAAAGGCAGTTTTAAAGGTTATGTTATAATTTTGGAAATATATGACCTTGAAAGCCCCATTGAAGTTTGAATTAGGATATATTTCAAAGCCTGGGACAGTCTTTCCTCATTAATATTTTTTAAATTGATATCGTTTTTCCTTAGCATCTGTGTTTCATTAGTTTCCTAAATAAAAGAGTATTCAGAGTCCTGACAGTATGATTAAATAAATTTGAAGAAAGTCTTTGTGCGATCAATTTTACAGGTATGAATTATATGGCATTTATTTGCCCAGTGTATAGTTTTATGGTGCCATTAAGGAAGTGGACTTCTTCTGTTGAGAGGTCTAGGCTGAGATCAATAGTGGAGTTGCATTTGTTGAAATCATGATGGAGTTTGATAAGAGACTCATTTCCATGAGTCCAGATGATGACAATGTCATTAATGAATCTCAGCTAAGGAGAGATTTTAGGGAGGAAGAGTTTTTAAAAGGTGTGGTTCTTAAGCCTTTTCACTTCCACATCTTGAATACACCATGAACACTTTTTTGAAACTCAGAAAAGATTCTCGATCTGATATATTCAGTCTGATTCAGCTCAGTAAAGTATATTGTATAACATAGAATAGAATAGAATAGAATAGAATAGAATAGAATAGAATAGAATAGAATAGAATAGAATTTTTTATTGGCTAAGTGTGATTGGACACACAAGGAATTTGTCTTGGTGCATATGCTCTCAGTGTACATAAAAGAAAAGATAAGTTCGTCAAGAACCATAAGGTACAACACTTAATGATAGTCATAGGGTACAAATAAGCTATCAGGAAACAATCAATATCAATATAAATCGTAAGGATACAAGCAGCAAAGTTACAGTCATACAGTCATAAGTGGAAAGAGATGGTTGATGAGAACGATGAGAAGAACTTAGATATTTCTCAGCGAGTGGCATCACCTAGCTCACCTTGGCTGATCTCAAAAACACTAAGCAAGTTAGACTAAGTTTATAGTGGGATGGGAGACCAAAAAGAAATGGCTATGAACTAGACTTGGAAGTGAGGAAAAATATACCCTAGAAGAAGGCAATGACAGCTCCCTTCTGGATTATTGCCGAGTAAACTACATGCATAGCATGAAGCATTCTCATGAATTAGATATAGATCTACCTTTGAAAAACCTGCAGGTACTTCAGTTGGTAGAAAATCCAGCTTCCAGGAATTTAATTGGTGCAGTCAAAAATTATCTTACGCTGCTTCTGAATAACCTGCCTTCAATTTCTTTCTGAGCCCAAAGCAAAGTTTGTGGAATCAAACAATGAATATAAAATTAAAAGTTGATTCACCACCACCAATTACATTATTTATGATCCAAAAGGCAGTTTTAAAGGTTATGTTATAATTTTGGAAATATATGACCTTGAAAGCCCCATTGAAGTTTGAATTAGGGATATATTTCAAAGCCTGGGACAGTCTTTCCCTCATTAATATTTTTTAAATTGATGAGACTTGATGTCTCTGGCATGCTTGAAATGGGAAAGGGAGAGAAAAAAAACCCTTCTATTATAAAGAACCTTATCTGAATTGGGTTTACACGAGACAGACTGATTCTCCATTGGGCCTTCAAGCCTTCTCTTATTAACTGAAAACACATCTGTTCTGTTATGGAGTTCTTTTCAAATGTATGCCAATGCATAACACAGTTGAGAATGCCTGAAATTTGATATTAAAGAGATAGTCCAGTGTGGACCATTCATACCCACTCAGTCATTATTAATCCCAGGCCCCATTTTTTTGCAGATGCTTGACAACTGACTCAAATTTATGACGGTTATGACAGAGTCATGTCATATTGCACTTAACGATTGTGGGTGATTTCCTTAATAGCCACAGCCAGATCTCATGTTGGAAGTCAGCACAGTCACAACATTTTGGAAGGAAAATCCATCTGGTTCTGTTCCAAGCTGGGAGAAAAATGCTGGAAACAGCATGGAGGCTGATTGGAAAGTTGGTTTATTGAACAGAACCACAAAGACACTGTTCAGTTCTGGGTCAGCTGAACAAATGGTTGAATGAGTGGATGGAGCTTTATAGGTTGCTGTGACTTTGAAGTTTTAACCGTTCTGGGGGTGGTGCAATGAAGGGGCCTTTTGTTCTGAAAGGGTGTTGGGCAATTCCTATTGGGCGCTAATGGCTTTCGTGCTGTGTTTGATCTTGGGTGAGGTGCTGCTTTCTAATCCTGCCATTCTGCCAAGGAGGTTTGAAATAGCCTGTCTTGAATGGATTTCTGCCTACAGTATTTGCTTTGCTTATGAATAGAGCTATCTAGATACTTGTCTTCCTCTTTCAATAAGCTCTTTATCTCTTAAGTGCTGGCATCTGCTGTGGGCTATTAAGACTTGGGGCTGCTTTCTGTCTTTAAGAGCATGTCTCTCCATTTCTCCTTTGGAAATATATGACCTTGAAAGCCCCATTGAAGTTTGAATTAGGATATATTTCAAAGCCTGGGACAGTCTTTCCTCATTAATATTTTTTAAATTGATATCGTTTTTCCTTAGCATCTGTGTTTCATTAGTTTCCTAAATAAAAGAGTATTCAGAGTCCTGACAGTATGATTAAATAAATTTGAAGAAAGTCTTTGTGCGATCAATTTTACACAAGAACTTAAGAAATACCAGATTCAATTTAGATGGGAGGTTCCAGTTGGTTTGACAGTGTATTATCAAGGAAGGAGATATCGTATTGACACAGTGCTTAAGGCCAAAGATTTTCTTTCTACAGTGCTGAAACTTGAAAATAGAAATAATAGAAAAAGAATTCAAGAGACTCAAATGGGTGTGGAAGCTGAGGTGATTCCAGTGATGTTACCATCTGAGGAACAACCACAAGAACAAAGACTGACGAGGGAGCCCTTAAGCGTAAAGAAAAGGAGCAACAAACTCAAAGTAAAGTTCAGGATTCTGCTACAGAAGCGGTGGGAGGAGCACGTCAAGATGGAGGACGATCTTCAGTTGATTGCTCAAAAGCTTCAGCAGCCCAGTAATGGCAAATAAAATCTTGACTTGGAATGTCAATGGTTTGAATTCAGCTCAGTAAAGTATATTGTATAACATAGAATAGAATAGAATAGAATTTTTTATTGGCTAAGTGTGATTGGACACACAAGGAATTTGTCTTGGTGCATATGCTCTCAGTGTACATAAAAGAAAAGATAAGTTCGTCAAGAACCATAAGGTACAACACTTAATGATAGTCATAGGGTACAAATAAGCTATCAGGAAACAATCAATATCAATATAAATCGTAAGGATACAAGCAGCAAAGTTACAGTCATACAGTCATAAGTGGAAAGAGATGGTTGATGAGAAGCGATGAGAAGAACTTAGATATTTCTCAGCGAGTGGCATCACCTAGCTCACCTTGGCTGATCTCAAAAACACTAAGCAAGTTAGACTAAGTTTATAGTGGGATGGGAGACCAAAAAGAAATGGCTATGAACTAGACTTGGAAGTGAGGAAAAATATACCTAGAAGAAGGCAATGACAGCTCCCTTCTGGATTATTGCCGAGTAAACTACATGCATAGCATGAAGCATTCTCATGAATTAGATATAGATCTACCTTTGAAAAACCTGCAGGTACTTCAGTTGGTAGAAAATCCAGCTTCCAGGAATTTAATTGGTGCAGTCAAAAATTATCTTACGCTGCTTCTGAATAACCTGCCTTCAATTTCTTTCTGAGCCCAAAGCAAAGTTTGTGGAATCAAACAATGAATATAAAATTAAAAGTTGATTCACCACCACCAATTACATTATTTATGATCCAAAAGGCAGTTTTAAAGGTTATGTTATAATTTTGGAAATATATGACCTTGAAAGCCCCATTGAAGTTTGAATTAGGGATATATTTCAAAGCCTGGGACAGTCTTTCCCTCATTAATATTTTTAAATTGATATCGTTTTTCCTTAGCATCTGTGTTTCATTAGTTTCCTAAATAAAAAGGGTATTCAGAGTCCTGACAGTATGATTAAATAAATTTGAAGAAAGTCTTTGTGCGATCAATTTTACAGGTATGAATTATATGGCACCTTTTCCCTGTGGATGCTATGCAAAAAATAATCCTTCCAGCTAGTGCAAGACCATGGTATATTTGCAGCAACACCTGGATAAAATGGACTTGCCTCTAATAAACATTAATATCCATCAAAGCAGTTCCTTAGTTTATAAAGTTCATTTTGAGTCACTGAATATAATAAGCATACTATTGCTATATCCAATTACAATCAAGAGTTCCTTCCTGAGATAAAATAGGATAAATAGAGTCACCTGGTAGGGAAAATGGGCAGCATAAAAATTAAGTAAGTTAAGTAAGTAAGTAAGTAAGTAAGTAAGTAAGTAAGTAAGTAAGTAAGTAAGTAAGTAAGCAAGCAAGCATAGTTATAGCCAATTACAATCAAGAGTTCCTTCCTGAGATAAAATAGGATAAATAGAGTCACCTTGGTGGCGTAAAATTAAGTAAGTTAAGTAAGTAAGCAAGCATAGTTATAGCCAATTACAATCAAGAGTTCCTTCCTTAGATAAAGCAGGATAAATAGAGTCACCTGGTAGGGAAAATGGGCAGCATAAAAATTAAGTAAGTAAGCAAGCATAGTTATAGCCAATTACAATCAAGAGTTCCTTCCTTAGATAAAGCAGGATAAATAGAGTCACCTTGGTGGCGTAAAATTAAGTAAGTAAGCAAGCATAGTTATATCCAATTACAATCAAGAGTTCCTTCCTTAGATAAAGCAGGATAAATAGAGTCACCTTGGTGGCGTAAAAATTAAGTAAGTTAAGTAAGTAAGTAAGTACGTAAGCAAGCAAGCAAGCATAGTTATAGCCAATTACAATCAAGAGTTCCTTCCTGAGATAAAATAGGATAAATAGAGTCACCTGGTAGGGAAAATGGGCAGCATAAAAATTAAGTAAGTAAGTAAATAAGGTAAGTAAGTGCTGGATTTAACAAGCATGAAATCTAGAAAGTAAAGTAATACGGTCACCCCATTTAAAGCTCTGTGGCAAAGCCAGGCTAGCCCAGTTCAGCTTCAAATTGTAACTTGGCCAACTAAAAAGGTTGCTGTTAGAAATATTGGATGGAGAGGGGCAGGAGATGCAGGGAACTGAGGTTGAATTTTAATTTCTGGCTGGCAACTCAGAGTAGCCAGCACAGACAACTCAATTGCACTAAGCCAAGGAAAAAAATAGAATTCCTTGGGTTAGGATTTGTCTTTGTTTCCCAGTAGACGATTCTCATCATAACAACTTCCCCTTTTTTTTTCTTTTTTTTTGAGACTGGCTGTTTGGGTTTGCTGAATTCATAGTTTTTTTCCGCTTAGCACTGCATTTATGCTATGCTTAAGCACACAATGTATTGGATATGATTTATGCCATTTCCTGTATGATTCTATGCCACCTTTTGCCTTTTGTATATTACATAACAGAATGTGTTTCTAATTACACCAATGAAATCGTTGCCACGTTCTGATTCTTTTTTTTTTTTTTTTATAAAAAAGTTTTATTTTTACAATCTTATCAAATAATTCATCCAATGTACAGTTATATACAATTAGTCGGGCCTGCCCAGTCACCACCCCCCTTTTTAACCTTCTTCCCTCTTCTACCTTCTTTTACTTTCCAAACCTTCCTCTCCTTCTCTTATCTACCTCCTCTCCTCCCTCCACCCTACACTCTTCTCCCTCTTCTACCCCTCTTCCTTCCTCTTCTCCTCTTTCCTACCTCCTACTCTCTCTTTTTTCCCTCCCCACCGTTCTAAAATGGCAACTGGTCACGTTCTGATTCTTGTGCTCAAGCGCCATCCACCAGTTTCCCTTTCCCCGCCATTTGTCAGGCACAGCCCTTCCCTTTACACAGTCCTTCTTTCAATCTATCTGTCTGGAATCCGACTCAGCAGTTTCCCACCAAAGGTCTGCTCTCTCGGCAAATTTCATCAAATTCTGCCTCCAAATTGCTTTTCCCCCAAGGAGCGTAGCTCAAAAAGTCCTGCATCAATTTTGACGAAATTGATGAGACTTGATGTCTCTGGCATGCTTGAAATGGGAAAGGGAGAAAAAAAACCCCCTTCTATTATAAAGAACCTTATCTGAATGGGGTTTACACGAGACAGACTGATTCTCCATTGGGCCTTCAAGCCTTCTCTTATTAACTGAAAACACATCTGTTCTGTTATGGAGTTCTTTTCAAATGTATGCCAATGCACAACACAGTTGAGAATGCCTGAAATTTGATATTAAAGAGATAGTCCAGTGTGGACCATTCATACCCACTCAGTCATTATTAATCCCAGGCACCATTTTTTTGCAGATGCTTGAGGGTGCTATGCAGATAATCCTCACTTATCGACCATTTGTTCAAAGCTGAATATATTTTTTTTTTAAAAAGAGAATTACAATTGGATCTCGAAGTTGTAACAGTCACTGTGTACCCGCTGTTAAAAAGTAAAGCAGATGACCACAATTTGGGCATTTGGCAACCAGCATGCATTTACAACCGATGCAGCATCCTGTGGTCGTAGGATCCCCTTTGCAACCTTCATAGCTGGCTTCCAATGTTCCAATGGGGAAACCAGCAGGAAATCTGAAGTTGCAGTCATGTCATATTGCACTTAACGATTGTGGGTGATTTCCTTAATAGCCACAGCCAGATCTCATGTTGGAAGTCAGCACAGTCACAACATTTTGGAAGGAAAATCCATCTGGTTCTGTTCCAAGCTGGGAGAAAAATGCTGGAAACAGCATGGAGGCTGATTGGAAAGTTGGTTTATTGAACAGAACCACAAAGACAATGTTCAGTTCTGGGTCAGCTGAACAAATGGTTGAATGAGTGGATGGAGCTTTATAGGTTGCTGTGACTTTGAAGTTTTAACCGTTCTGGGGGTGGTGCAATGAAGGGGCCTTTTGTTCTGAAAGGGTGTTGGGCAATTCCTATTGGGCGCTAATGGCTTTCGTGCTGTGTTTGATCTTGGGTGAGGTGCTGCTTTCTAATCCTGCCATTCTGCCAAGGAGTTTTGAAATAGCCTGTCTTGAATGGATTTCTGCCTACAGTATTTGCTTTGCTTATGAATAGAGCTATCTAGATACTTGTCTTCCTCTTTCAATAAGCTCTTTATCTCTTAAGTGCTGGCATCTGCTGTGGGCTATTAAGACTTGGGGGCTGCTTTCTGTCTTTAAGAGCATGTCTCTCCATTTCTCCTTTGGGGAAATATAATATCCTGCCTTTTTAATATTTCCAAAAATATTTCATTCTTCTAGGAGAGGGAGAGCTTCCCACAAACATGTTTCATTTTATAATCACATCTCCCAGCAATGGAGTTACCAGTCCCAATTGTGGTCTAAGTGAGGTCTGTTCATATACAGGTAGTTCTCAACTTACAACTGTTTCCTTAGTGACTGTTCGAAGTTACAACGGCACTGAAAAAAGTGACTGATGATCTTTTTCACACTTACGACCATTGCAGCATCTCCACAGCCACATGATCAAAATTCAGATGCTTGACAACTGACTCAAATTTATGACGGTTATGACAGAGTCATGTCATTCCCTTTTGAAACTCAATGGGAAAGCCAGGTTCACCTACAACCGTGTTACTAACTTAACAATTGTAGTGATTCACTTAACAAATGTGGCAAGAAAAGTCATAAAATGGGGCAAAACTCAATAAATTTCTCACTTAGCAAAAGAAGTTTTGGGCTCAATAGTGGTCGTAAGTCAAGGACTACCTGTATCTAATTGCTTTATCCCAAGAATTGAACCAGGTAATATTTTCCAGAGACTCTGTCCTCTCCCTTCATTGGCAGTCCACAGTCAAACCAATACTTACCCCAACAAATTTTAACTTTTAGAGTAGCATTTCTCTTCTCCTCCGGCTTTGACAATGACACCTTCGTTCTGGAAATGACTGCAATGCCAAAGTACTGCTTTTTTCCCCCCCTGCTGACTCAGACAGGCTTCATGTGACTCTTCCATTCCGTTTGTGCAATGCTAACTATTTCTGGCATCTTTGATTTTTTTTTTTCCTTTTTTTAACAAAAGGGAAAAGGGAACTTTTTAAAAAAAAAAATGATTGTCCCAGTTGACAATGAAGGTATATTATATTTTTAGTAAGGTTCAACCCTTCCCACAGAAGGAACTTCAAAACCCCTGCAAAGAGCTAATTTTTCTAGTGTTCCATCTTGACCGAATAGTCAAATCGGCAATCCAGACCTCTACTTAAGATCAGTCTTTATTCCATCCTCATCCAATTTACAGTGACGATGTGTACTTGGTAAACAATCACTTGGTTTCTGGCAGCCACACTGATTTTATTTCTGTTTGTTATTGTCCTGCCCATTTGGCTCGTTCTTCACAAATTCTCCCCCCCCCCATTTGTTTCATTTCTGTAAAGATTACAATAGAAGATTGCAGCTTGTCTTCTGATGACTGTAATGTTTTCCATCCAAATGGCATATACGTTTCAGGTGCAGAGATTCTTCCACTGAGGCATCAGATCTGCCAGATTAAATAAAAGATCCGAGTTTTAAAAGCAAGCGACAGGCAACCTGTACAATTTGTTTGACTTTATTTGTCTTATTGCCCTGTGTTCATGTCAGTGACTTTCAAATCATTGCAAAACCTCTCCCCTCCCTACAGAAAGTTCCCTGGATACATCACCTCCTATTACCTTGCTAAGCAACATGGTGCAATAATTCTTGCCAGTTTTTTTAGAAATTCAGGGTGCTGCTCTTGGTTTCCTAGGCTCCCAAATGAGAGAGAGGTCAGTTGTCTGTAGCAAATTTTGTGTGGGAAGGTTGAGAGCCACATTGTGAGTGGACCCATGTTACATAAAACGCATGGGAGAAGTGGTTGTTTTTTTCCTTTGCCTTTTTTTTCTTTAACAAAATGTGCCAATTTGGAGGTGGCAGTATTGTCTTCATCTGTTTTCCATCGCAGCAGTGTACATGGTTATTTATTTATTTAGGGTATGGCAAGTGTATGTGGCATAGTGATTGAGATGTTGTTTTGGAACCAGGAAGTCCCTCTAGTCCAGGGTCCCACTACTGTTCTGCGGCTCATTTGAGGACGCTCAGAGCCCCACTTGTGCGAGTGTTACTAGCACTCGCGGCTCCACTCGTGATCATGGCAGGTTCTCACAGGCACTCTCCACCCCACTCTTGTGAGCAAGATGTATTCACGCATGCACCTACCCCTCCCACAAAACCACCCCCTCTTTCCCTCCCCCCTCAGCCCCCGCGCTGGTCCACCAACCTGGAAAGGTTGGGGAACTCTGTTCTAATCCACCCTCAATAAGGTGACTTTGGGCCAGTCACTCTCTCTCAGCTCAATCTACCTCAAAGGGTTATTATTATGGGGGGAAAGGAATACAGGTAGTCCTTGACTTACAACCACAATTGAGTCCAACATTTCCATTGCTAAGCAAGATAGTTGGTAAGTGAGTTTTGCCCGATTTTACAACCTTTCTTGCCACAGTTGTCAAGAGAATCACTGCGATTGTTTGGTTAGTGACACGGTTGTTAAATGAATCTGGCCTCCCCATTGACTTTGCTCGTCAGAAGGTCACAAAAGTTGATCACATGATCTCAGGACAGTGCAAACGACATAAATACATGCCAGTTGCCAACTGTCTGAATTTTGATCACTTGACCATGGCGATATTGCAACAGTTGTAAGTGCGAAAAATGGTCACCAGTCACTTTTTTCAGTGCCGTTGTAACTTTGAACAGTCACTAAACGAATGGTTGTAAGTCGAGGACTGCCTGTATTGTACATGCCTCTTTGAGCTCAGAACAACAGGCCAGGTGTAGATGTAACCAATAAATCAATAAAAGAGCCATTTTCAGCAGGCAACATCAAATGATGTTCCAAGGTCTGTGAAAAAGGGACATAAGGGTCTTTCATGGGCCTGGGCTCACACATTGTTTATTCCTACCTAATTGGCCACGAGCATATCTTAAAGAAACTCATTTATCCCAATTTTCCATCTGAAATTTTGAGTAAAGTTTCTGTGGCTTGTGCATGGCTTCTTGGTGATGACATGGCAACTAAACTTCTGATATGGCAGGAGTTGGGATCTAAATTCCAAGTGCATAAAACTCCTGCCATAACAGAAGTTTAGTTTCCATATATATTGGTCTTCCCTGGTGCTAACGTCTTGACCATTTGAATGCATTGCTTTTCTTTCATATCCTTCTTTGAGATTTATGTAATTGAGAAATGACATATAAATTTTTTAATAATAATAAATACATCTTTCCTCAGAGAAATGAGTTGGTGAAATGAAATGAATGGGCACTCAATCATCACTATACTTTAATTTAATGCTCATATAAGCAGAGCAGAAATAAATGGACCTTTCCTCTTTTTTTCATGTCAAGGAATGGTTTGCGGACTTACCAAAGGACAGTTATGAATCGTCAGTCTACTAGTCAACCCTTTCCTCTGAATTTTCCTTCTGAAATATTTGAGAACAAGGTACCTGTTCATCTGTTTTGCTTTACGGATAATAGATTTGAATTTGAAAGGCTACTAGATGTTAGTCCTCCATTTCGGGGCTGAACCAAGAGAAGAATAAGCCTTGAATGTCGGTGGACGTTCTTGGTCATCCAGGTCATAGTTGTCTCAAAGGTGTTTTTTTTCTTCTTTTTTCTTCAAAAGGCAACTAATTGCATCCTCATTCAGTTGACCCTGAGGGCACAGATAAACCCTCAAGTGGCCTCAACACTCTCAGGGAGAATGTTAACAACCAGATGACTGCAAAGAAATACAATCCTTCCATCCCTCCCACCATCCAGTCTCAACTGTCAGTACCTATCAGGGGTGAAATGCTCCTGGTTCGGACCGGCTCACGCGATCCGGTAGTGATGGTGGCGGCTGGTTCGGAGGACCAGTAGCAAAAATCCCTGGCCCCGCCCCCCCGCCTCTGCTGAGCCGCACCATCAGCAGAGGATTTTTTTTTTACTTTTAAAAGCAGGTTTTTCTTCAGCCGAAAACATGCCTTTAAAAATAAAAAAAAGCCTTTGAGGATCCCGCCCCTCAGCTGAGATCAGCAGAGCCTTTAAACTTTAAAAAAATTTTTTTAAAGGCTCCTCCGGTGATCTCACCTGAGTTCCTCATCAGCAGAACCTTAAAAAAAATGTTTTCTGTAGAAAACATGTAGAAAACCTCCATTTAAGAGATTCTAAGGCACTTACCTGATTACTGATCGAACGCATGGCTTTTTTCCCAGCCCGAAAGCCCCAGTTTCACTTTCAGCACTAGACAGAATCAGTTGCTTAGCTAATCTATTTTATCACTGAGCAACTAATGCTGGCTGGCTTTGCTGGCTGAGGAACTCTGGGAATTGAAGTCCACAAACCTTAAAGTTACTAAGGTTGGAGACCCTGATTTCTAAAAAATATAAATAAAGTAAAATAATAAAATAAAATATTTGTGCAGCTTTCTGAGATTTGGTGTTTCTGTAGTGTTTCACTCTAACTACACAAACGCACAAAATCTCAGAAAGCTGTATGTGGTATTTTGTGTGTGTGTGTGTGTGTGTGTGTGTGTGTGTCGTGTTGTGTGTGTGTAAAGTGTGAAAGTTGGTTTTTGAGCTTTTTTTTTTTATTTATTTTTTTTTTATTTTTTTTTATAAAAAGTTTTATTTTTACAATCATATCAAATAATTCATCCAATGTACAGTTATATACAATTAGTCGGGCTTGCCCAGTCACCACCACCCTTTTTAACACTCTTCCCTCTTCTACCTTCTTTTACTTTCCAAACCTTCCTCTCCTTCTCTTATCTACATCCACTCCTCCCTCCACCCTACACCTTCCTTCTCCCTCTACTATCCCTCTTCCTTCCTCTTCTCCTCTTTCCTACCTCCTACTCTCTCTTTTCTCCCTTCCCACCGTTCTAAAATGGTAACTATGCAGACCCGACCCTACATTAATTATATTTCTTCAATAATCCCTGTACATTAACCATCACTCCATCTCAGGGATTATTGAAGAAATATAATTAATGTAGGGTCGGGTTTTTGAGCTTTTTGTGGCTGTGTGAAGTGTGAAGTGTGAAGTGTGAAGTGCAGCTGCTTTTACATTTTGTGTGAGTCAGTTGTGTTGTGTGTGTGTAAAGTGTGAACGTTGGTTTTTGGTACCTCTTATTGTTTTTTATACTTTGTTTATTATTTTTATTATTTATTGTTATTGGCCATGCCCACCCAGTCATCTGACCACCAAGCCATGCCCACCAATTAAGCCTCGCCCACAGAACCGGTAGGGAAAATTTTTAGATTTCACCCCTGGTACCTATCTTTCCATCCCCTCACTTTCAGAACTGGGTGAGAAGCAAAATGTTTTCTTCTTCTTCTGTTGTGATCCAGGCCCAAGTAGGTAGTAGGAAACTCAGTCAGTGAAAAAACAAACAAACTTTATTCGAACAGCTGAGAATTACTTAATTCCCAGTGTAGTTCTACTAAATTAAAGCAAATTCCTCCCATAACAAATTTCTCATCCTATCGCAAACCTTGGTCCAATTAGGCAAACTGCCAAAGGCCTTTCTTGGCAAACATTCAGAAGTCACAGATACAGAAATAAATGCAAGACGTAGACAAAGAAGAAAACGAAGCTACCAACGTTGTTTTCCGGCAAAGACCCCAAACACCATTGCTGGTCTGTTTTAAGCCTTATGGGAGGGGCCAATCATCTCTTGGCCCTACTCCTGAGTTGTCCTTTTTGCTTGAGCTGCTCTTGCCTTCTGGCAGCTCTTCTCATGCATGCATTAGGAACAGGCTCCTCCTGTTCCTCTGCCTAACTACTATCAGGCTCTGGAGGCTCACTCCCTGATGGGAGTGCCTCTGGAGGCAACTCACTCCCTGATGGCCCTGGCCTCACCTCAGCCTCATCGCTGTCTGACTCCGTTGCCAGCTCTGCGGGCTGCTGGCTGGTCACATCTTCCTCAAAAAGGAAAAAAAAAATAGTCCAGTTGAAATGACAAAGAAGGCTTCCTCTGCCATGTTTTATGCTCAAAAAAATCTGTAAGGAAAATTAAGGACAATTTTGTAGGGTTTTTAAAAAAGAACTTTTAGGAATCAGTGCTTTCAAATTGTACTTTCCAACCAGGGAATGAGAGGCACTTTTTAAAACCACAATGCTTATTTTAGAGCAAGTTCTATTTAACTTGGTGGTATTCTGTTGTTCAGATAATTAATGATTTGCATTATAATTTAAGGGGATTAAGTCTCTTCACCATGCAATGTTAATTTGGCATATCCACAGTTATGCAAATATGTACATTCTCTTTGCTAACTGGCCTACATTAAGATCCCAAGTTTTTGTTGGTCTTCAGTGGATGAAATCTGTTTTTTCCCTCTCCTCCAGACTTCACTCCACCATGATAATGGATAATGGTTTCTTTTAAAATGTTTAGGAAAGGTCAGGATTGCTGGGAAAACTTTCCAGCCCATATTTTTGATTTACTGAGCCCTACATTGATCCTTCTTTCTCACTTTTAGACTGAAAGGTTGTTCAGTGTCATTTTTAACACAAAAATATTTAATATTCACTTTGTGCACGTGACCTTTTAAACAATAACATGTGATTTCCTTCCTCCTTAACGAGTAATTCTTTTCTTCTTTTTCTTGTTTTAAGCAGGCAACAGGCAGAACCATATCCACCAGACAAGCCAAATGAATCTAGATTGCTTTTATCTGCTTTTGTATCATAGATATATTGATCCTTTTCACTAATGTGTTCGTATAAATCTTCAGTTTCCAGGCACTCATTCCTTAGAGCAAAGCTGCTTGAACTGCTACCTACCATAAATGCCAGGCCCTGTGGAATAACTTTAAAAAGCGTATTAGTCTAACTCAGAACTGCTTATTATCACATTAAGAAAAAACCTAAGAACAACTAAACTGTTTTCTGGATTTTAGCATTCTTCCGGGGGCTGTTAGATCATTAGAATATTTGCCAATCAGTTTTTCAGTAATTGCTACAGTGTGGAGAAAGTTCAAGAACTGCACATTTTTGAAAATTATACTTAGATGAATCTAAAAGGCCACTCCATGACATTTCATGATATGTTAAGACAATATTCATGGTGTTTGGCTATTTAGTCGTAATAGCAGTTCTGTATCATATGTTGTCTGCAACAATTCAGATTATTTCTGGTTATCTACTAGTTTTCCTTCCATACTTTCATAAGAAAAGAATTCCATTTCTTTCATAGAAGGGAAAGTCTTAATGCTTATTTTCTTCCCCTTGCTACTTGGCAATTAGTGTTAAGTACTGAACATACCATCCAGCCAAATTTAAGGACTTTGAAATCTCATTTAGTTGCCATGAGAAAGACTTAAAGACACGGTTAACTCCACCAATTAATTCAATAGGTGTTTTAAGGCAATTATGACTAGGGCTTTCTCTCCCACAGTCTTTTCTTGGCTAAAAGTGTTCTAGACCTTGACCCTTAGGCTATGGAATTAGCTTCCTAGCTCTGTTTCTTTTGGTTTCCTGCTTTAGTGGCAGAAGTTGTTTAAGAGTTCAAATCGTACCCCGAATTGTCTTAATTTCCCCAGAATAGATTAAAAATAGTCTGCATTGATGATTGGCCTCATTAGCCATTTCTTGTCAACCCTTCAAGGTAGGCAAAATCAAGAAACAGAAGCAGCAAGAATTTCAAGAATTCTTTATTGTTGTAGGGCTGAATGACAGAATCTTGAAATCACTTAAGTTCCTCTCTGCCCCTTTTATTTTTATTTTATTTATTTATTAAATTTGTTTGCTGCCTATCCTGCTGTGAGGCAACTCCAAGAGTCTTAAGACTCCATCTTAGACACATGCATACACCCCAAAAAAATCAGGGCAGGGTTATAATTTTGTTTCTCATTCCTTCCACTTTCTTAGAGCTGATAAGTCTGGCAAACATCCAGGATTTCTACTACAAGCAAAATTAACATTTTGTAGTAGAAAACATCCAGGATTCTACTACAAGCAAAATTTAAGAATGGCACCAAGAAGGGCAAATGTATTAAATGTATCAGATTTACTGAATTTGAGGGAAGATCAGATTTACTGAGTTTGAGGAAGAGCTAAGGGGCGTGCATAAGAGCACAAGCGTGCCTACCATTCCTGTCCCACTGTTTCCTTTCATTATATCCAATTAATATAGTTATTACATACTTATGCTTATATATTGTAGTTATTTCATGCTTATGCTTATATATACTGTGTGA
Source organism: Ahaetulla prasina (assembly GCF_028640845.1). Lineage (NCBI taxonomy): Eukaryota > Metazoa > Chordata > Lepidosauria > Squamata > Colubridae > Ahaetulla > Ahaetulla prasina. Next base: position 143,392,623 of record NC_080539.1, on the reverse strand, counting down.
CAAAATAAATAAATAAAATAAATAAATAAAATAAAAGATGACTGAAAGGGGTTGCATAGACTTCAGTGTTTTATACAGAGGTCAAAATAGCTCGCAGAACAGAAATATTTTCTATGATTTTCTCAGCTTCCTTTTCGCCATTGAACCACAGGATATGCTATCACCATAATTGTTCAGAATATGCTGTTAGTTTAGTGGCTAGCCCAATTTAAAATGTTTATTTAATAGCAGTATGAGCTATATCCCCTATGCTTTACTGTCAGTTAAAGATAGATATTTGCTTTGGGTACTTTGAAAACATTGCAGAATACCTTTAATGGACTGAATTATTTTAGCAGCTCTATAAAACATGTAAATAATTATATTACTCCTAGGTTTACCAGTCTATGATGCCTCTAAATCTGGTATACAATTTTAGCAGCAGCTGTTCACTAATGGAACCAACAGACATAGTTTTTTATCCATTTGTATTCATCCCAAGGCATCTTGTACATATGTTTGGGGACTATCAAAAGCAAACTTTTAGATTACACCATGGTATACTCTGCATAGAAAGAAAGTGCAAAGTTGTTTTTAGGTAGAATTTTCAAGTTGGTTGCAGACAATTAATAAACACCAAAACAGGATTAATACCAGCAGCATAGACAGAAGAATTTAAAGGAAAAAGATAAAGAACAGGGCACCTTCTGCTCCATGAGCTGCATTGGTTGCCAGTTGGCTTCTGGTTTCAATTCAATGTAGTGGTTTTAATCTTTCAAGCCCTTCATGGTATGGGACCAGTGTATCTGAAGGATGGCCTCTCCCTGGTTATTTCAGCCCCTCCCCTTGCAGAGAAGGCATGTTGTTGGAACCATCAGCTAGGGATCTACATTTGATGGGTTGCTGGAGACGTACCTTCTCTGCAGTAGCTCATGCCTTATGGAATATTCTCCTCCCCAAAATTAGATTATCTCCATCCCTTTTGACATTCTAGAAGGTCCTCAAGTCCTATCTATGTCATCAGATCTGGAGGTCCCAGAGAAAACAGAGAAATGTTCAAATGGCTTATTGACGTGGCCAATTTTTCCTCTCTTTGCCTAGGACTTTGATAAATTTGTATTTATATTATCTATTTCTTAATGTAGATTTTAACAATTTTTATATATGCCATTTTATATTGATTTTTTTAAAACAATTAAACAATTTTTATTCAACTCTTGTGCATGACTGTGACCATTTACATATCATCCCATTAGTGTTCTCCTATACTCTATATAATTTTACTAAATCTATTATCTTTTATTTCCCCTTTTTTCTATTTTCGACCCTATTATACCATTTCTCCCATATTATATAACAATCCGAATCCATCTGTCCTTTCAAGTGTCATTTTGTCCATCTCAGCTCAATCCAATACTTTTCTAATTATTAACTCTTCAGAGGGTATATTTGAGCTTCTCCAACATTGCGCAAATGCCAATCTTGCCGCCGTTGTCATATGTAAAATAATATATGTTGTTTTTTTTACATATTTTGTTTTCATTATTCCTAGAAGAAACAGTTCTGGTGTGTATTCTATCTGGAAGCCTGTATCTATATTGATTTTTATCCAATTGTTGTGAGTGATCCAGAGTTGCTATGGATAAGATGGGTGGCTATTTAAGTTTGATAAAGAAATAAATAAAGCTACTGAATAAGCAAACTCAACTTACATTAATACTTAAAGGGTGCCATCAGAGGCTGCCCAAGCGAACATCTTGTAGAAGATAACCTGGATAATTTCAGAAAACAAGGAAAACTGGGTTGGATGAGAAGTCAGTTCTAGCTGAATGTTTGTGTACATTGACCAGTTTGTAACACCCAAATGCAAAGGTACATGATAATCTGTAATTGTCTCCAGTGTGTTATATTTTACAACTTGGAGTTACAAGCCAAGGGTACACATAACAAGTACAGACAAAAATGTTTATATTAGGCCATGTTCCAATTTAATCATATTAGAGAGATAAACTTGTAAGATAGATTGCACAGAAGGAAAATGAAAGGGAAGATATAAATGCATAGCTTCACACACTATAATCTAAAAAAGTCAGACTGCTGAATGCCAACTGATGACTGCACTTTTGTACTCTCCTCTCCTGTCACAGAGCATAGTGACTGGGACAATTCTGGTTTTTGTTACCTTTTTAAAAATGAATTTGAGGAAGTTCACAAGAAGAGCTCTTCCTGACTTGTTAATTTCCAGAAAACTCATTGTGACAAAAAGCACCTTGAATGTCTGTTGTGTCTCTACAGTTGAGGACTGACACGTCAGGAGTTAAGAGATGGGGATTTCACAATAGGTATAAATAATTCCCATAATATATATTATAAAGTTTGGCAAGACCTGTGATAAAGGAAGGTGTTGTTAAAGCTTCATTTTCTAAATCAATAGATTGACCTTTCCACTTTAAATATCACTGGATTTTTATATGTCTGGCTGGATTATTTAGCAACCAGCAGCAGAGACCAAATATTAAAACCTCCCTGATGCTTTCAGAAATGAAAAAAAAAACGCAGCATTTTCAGACCAATCAGCCAACTTTAAGTTAGTTTTTTTTCCCCAATTAAAACTGCTGTGAAGTCCAAAATGGCTGTTTGAACAAACAATCGAATTGTCTCTGATCATATTTTTCTTGCTTCTTGTTTTGTTTTATTTATTGTTTTATTTATTTTGTCACAACATCATACAAAAAGATTATATAGTATATAAACATATATATGAGTAAATATTAGGAGGTATAAGCATATATATATATATATATATATATATATATATATATATATATAAATATATATATATATATATATATATATATATATATATAAATATATATATATAGGAAGAAGAAAAGAAAAACAATAGGAAAGGAACGGTAGGCACGTTTGTGCGCTTATGCACGCCCCTTATGGTCCTCTTAGGAATGGGGTGAGGTCAATAGTAGAAATTTTTTGGTTAAAGCTTTTAGGATTATGGGAAGAGACCACAGAGTCAGGTAAAGTGTTCCAAGCACTGATGATTCTGTTACAGAAGTCATATTTTCTGCAATCTAGATTAAAGCGGTTAACATTAAGTTTAAATCTATTGGTTGCTCTTGTATTATTGCAATTAAAGCTGAAGTAGTCTTTAACAGGAAGGATATTACAATAGATGATTCTATGAATTAAACTTAGGTCTTGTTGAAGGCGACGGAGTTCCAAGTTTTCTAAGCCTAGATTTCAAGTTAGGGTTAGGGTTAGGGTTAATCTTGTTTAATCCATTTATAAACCTCAATCACCATAGCACCTGTCGGTGACCCACAATGCATAATAGGTACATTTAAAAAACACAAGCTAAAAAGAAAATGTTCAATAAGTTATACTCAAGAAAACTACAAGTAAGATCAGTCACTCTCCAAAACAGGGTCACAAATCGCTTACAGCAGGGGTCTCCAACCTTGGCAACTTTAAGGCTTGTGGACTTCAACTCTCAGAATCCCTCAGCCAGCTTTTCTGGCTGAGGAACTCTGGGAGTTGAAGTCCTAAGCTTAAGACCAAATGAAGACTGCAAGGCCCAGTAAAAGAGCCAGTTTTCAATATTTTAGATAAAATAAGATAACTTTATTGCCATTGTTTTGACTGAGAGCACACTGACCCACATTAAAAATTGAAATTCTGTTGCCCGCTCTCCAGAGAACGCGTATTTTATTTATTTATTTCAATTTTTTTAATCTCACTTTTATTATTTTTATAAGTAACAAAGATGGTGAACATTCCTAACATGCCTTCCTTCTCTTGTTTTGCCCACAACTGTGACATGAGTTGGGGCTGAGAAAGAGAGATTGATCCAAAGTCATCCAGCCAGCTGTCGTATCTAGAGTGGGACTAGAATTCACCGTCTCCTGCTTTCTATCTAGTGCCTTAACCACTAGACCAGACTGGCTTAGTAAAGTTAAGGCCATGTGGACTTAAAAGATAATGCTTTTCCAGAGAAGAGGGCTGGCTACGGTGAAGTCTGTCTTGGAGGTCCCACAAGAAGCCACTGGCATTGTTTGTTCAACCCGCTTCTTATTACTTCTAATGGAATCAATTCTTTTTTAGTTGTCACAGTAAGTACAACTAACAAACTATGATGATACTATCTGTAGCTTAAGAATGGTCATATGAGTACATGGATGGTGTCCATCTAGCAAATTTGAACTTCCATATTGAGTGGAAGTTTTTGGTGTTTTTTTTTTTAAGCCAGTGAACAGACACAAACCATAAAGGAGAACAGTTGCATAAATATTTCATAGTGATGTTCCCAAAAGCTGTCAGATGACAGTTTTAGCAACAAGATGCCAGACTGAAATATATTGTTTGATTTGATCTAGCAGGACACTTTTAGTATGAGATATGGCATTAACCCTGAAAAAAAATATTGGGGCTTTGTGATGTGTAAAGCAATAATTTCCTTCTGTTCCATCATTTTCACATATGTGTGTGCGTGTGTGTATGTATGTAAATGGGCATTAGCTCATTTTCAACTGCTATTGTACTACACCCAAATATAGAACGGAACTTAAAATAGTAGTGATATTATGGTTTTACTCTCATATTAACTAGGATGTATACATACTTTACAGTATAAGCCCAGATACATCTATTTCAAAGTAATTCTGAGAAACTTACACTAGGTCTGGGCTGCATAAATCCAGGTAGAAAGGTATTTTCTATACTTCTTTGCTGCCTTCTATTTCTGGATTTTGGTGGTTGACATCGAATAATCTGTCTACTTGCAGGGAATTATTTGTAGAAATGTATGCTTTATCATACAGTGTTCAGGTTACACATTTCATTAAGACATAATTTGCTTAACCATAGTTTAATAAGCAGTTGGCTATTTTACACTGTATTGTAATCCAAAAATCAGGGTTGGTGCAGTGGTTAGAATGCACCATTGCAGGGTAACTCTGCCCTCAGTCTTGAGTTTGATCCAAAAATCAAATCCTGACAGGGCTTGAGGTTGACTTGGCCTTCTTTGGCCGGTAAAATGAAAACCCAGATTGTTGGGAGCAATATGCAAATAATGCTGATATTGTTAATTACCCAGACAGTTCTGTAAAACACTATGGGGCTCTATATTAGCCTAAATGCTATTGGTATTATCTAACTGCACTTTTATCCCTTCAGGAAATAACAGATGCTGTTACATCTATGAAAATAGAAAATGTCCCGATCCTGAACTGCATCTTATCAAATGCCGTAAAACATACTGATTCTTTACACTTTTATATTATTAGAAATCTAAAATGAGGGCTTGGCTTTTTGTTTCGTTTTAATCAAGGTTTCCAACATCCTTTAATGAGGCTTATATAGCTCATTTCGAAAACTGGTAAAGATTCTGCTGATGTTTCAGGTTTTTGCCCAATTTCCTTGTTAAATGTTAATGCCCAATTTTGACAGCAATCCCATCACATAGACAACTAATGATGTTATCGTCAATTATCCATCCTGCACAGTTTAGTTTTATGAAAATGTGACAAGCTTGGATAATTCTACCTAAATATTTTAGACAGAATTAAGAAAAGGTGGAATCTGCAATGGTGATAGTATTGCATGGTACTTTTTCATGGTATATGGCAGAGGTCACCAACTGGCAGTCCGTGGACCACTGGTGGTCCATGAGAAAATCTTGGTGGTCCACAGAAAAATTATTTGCATTTTTTTTATATTGCACTAAATCAGGGGTCCTCAAACTACGGCCCCTGGGACAGATACATGCAATGAACGTTTGTGTTGCTGCAGAGAGTCTTTCCCTTCAGGGTCTTTTTGTGTGGGTTGGAGGGGGGCAGAAATTCTGACTTGGGGTCTGTTTCAGCCTCCTAGTGCGGGGCTTTGGGCGAAGGCTGGAGGGAAGTGCCACTGGTGCAAGGAGCCGGAGGAGCTTGTTTCAGTGGGACTGCCTCATGGCCTGGAATTGGCTGACCATCTCAGTCCGCTGAGCCTCCAAATGCTGGTACCTGGCCTTGCACTCCCGCAGGTCTTGCCTCTGCTTGGAAAGCCTATGCTCCTAGTCCTCAGTGTGGTGCTTCTGCTGAGCCTCTTTCTCGGTCAGATCCAATTTGAACTGAGCCATCTGTTTAGCCAACTCTTTTTCATGGTGGCTGCTTAGCTCCAACAACTGCTTCTTGTTGGGGCCCTAAGGAGCCCAGGCGGGCAGGTGAGGAGTGGCTGGCAGGCGAGGGATGAGTAGAGGCGCTCCTCGATGTGAGTGACATTGGGTTGGCCATGCCTTCCAGTCACATGACAACCTAGCCACACCCACCCAACCGGTCATTAGGCAGATCATAGTGGTCCGTGGGATTTAAAATTATGAATTTAGTGGTCCCTGAGATCTGAAAGGTTGGGAATCCCTGGTATATGGTACTTGTCTTATATTTAACTTGATAGTAGAATTTTCACCTCTATTGTCAAGCAACTGAGCGCTGTTTTAGGCATACTAGCCACTAATGTTGACCATAAATTATTATCGCTGGTGACATATTATGTTTTATGATAATTATGAGTGCTTTGCTATAGTACACGAATTTTATTGATTGTCAGATAACTCAATTTATTGAGGTAAGTCTTATATTCTTCTTAGAAGCTGTACTGTTATCCATAAATATCTAAAAATGAGTGTTTATTAAATTTATGAATATATATATATATATATATATATATATATATATATATATATATATAAATATTTATATATATATATATATATATATATATATATATAAATATCTATATATATATACATACAGTGGGGTAAAAAAGTATTTAGTCAGCCACCAGTTGTGCAAGTTCTCCCACTGAAAAAGATGAGAGGGGCCTGTAATTGTTATCATAGGTATACCTCAACTAGGAGAGACAACATGAGAAAACACATCCAGAAAATCACATTGTCTGATTTGTAACGAATTTATTTGCAAATTATGGTGGAAAATAAGTATTTGGTCAATATCAAAAGTTCATCTCAATACTTTGTTATATATCCTTTGTTGGCAATGACAGAGGTCAAACGTTTTCTGTACGTCTTCACAAGGTTTTCACACACTGTTGCTGGTATATTGGCTCATTCCTCCATGCAGATCTCCTCGAGAGCAGTGATGTTTTGGGGCTGTCGCTGGGCAACACAGACTTTCAACTCCCTCCAAAGGTTTTCTATGGGGTTGAGATCTGGTGACTGGCTAGGCCACTCCAGGACCTTGAAATGCTCCTTACGGAGCCACTCCTTCGTTGCCCGGGCGGTTTGTTTAGGATCATTGTCATGCTGAAAGACCCAGCCATGTTTCATCTTCAATGCCCTTGCTGATGGAAGGAGGTTTGCACTCAAAATCTCACGATACATGGCCCCATTCATTCTTTCCTTTACACGGATCAGTCGTCCTGGTCCCTTTGCAGAGAAACAGCCCCACAGCATGATGTTGCCACCCCCATGCTTCACAGTAGGTATGGTGTTCTTTGGATGCAACTCAGCATTCTCTCTCTTCCAAACACGACGAGTTGAGTTTCTACCAAACAGTTCTACTTTGGTTTCATCTGACCATATGACATTCTCCCAATCCTCTTCTGCATCATCCAAATGCTCTCTAGCAAACTTCAGACGGGCCCGGACATGTACTGGCTTAAGCAGGGGGACACGTCTGGCACTGCAGGATCTGAGTCCCTGGCGGTGTAGTGTGTTACTGATGGTAGCCTTTGTTACGTTGGTCCCAGCTCTCTGTAGGTCATTCACTAGGTCCCCCCGTGTGGTTCTGGGATATTTGCTCACCGTTCTTGTGATCATTTTGACCCCACGGGGTGAAATCTTGCGTGGAGCCCCAGATTGAGGGAGATTATCAGTGGTCTTGTATGTCTTCCATTTTCTAATTATTGCTCCCACAGTTGATTTCTTCACACCAAGCTGCTTGCCTATTGCAGATTCAGTCTTCCCAGCCTGGTGCAGGTCTACAATTTTGTTTCTGGTGTCCTTCGACAGCTCTTTCGTCTTCACCATAGTGGAGTTTGGAGTGTGACTGTTTGAGGTTGTGGACAGGTGTCTTTTATACTGATAACAAGTTCAAACAGGTACCATTAATAAAGGTAATGAGTGGAGAACAGAGGAGCCTCTTAAAGTAGAAGTTACAGGTCTGTGAGAGCCAGAAATCTTGCTTGTTTGTTGGTGACCAAATACTTATTTTCCACCATAATTTGCAAATAAATTCGTTACAAATCAGACAATGTGATTTTCTGGATGTGTTTTCTCATGTTGTCTCTCCTAGTTGAGGTATACCTATGATGACAATTACAGGCCTCTCTCATCTTTTTCAGTGGGAGAACTTGCACAACTGGTGGCTGACTAAATACTTTTTTACCCCACTGTATATAGACCTTATGGGCGTTACGGAGACCTGGCTGGGCCCAGAAGGGGGCGTGCCCCTTGTTCAAATGTGCCCGCCGGGTTTCCGAGCATTCCATCAGCCGAGGGGCCAGGGTAGGGGTGGTGGGGTGGCGGTTGTGATTAGAGAGAGTCTAGAGCCGAGGGAGACCACTGTGCCTCAGATTGCCGGGTGTGAATCCCTTTTTGTGAGATGGGGTCATAGATGTCAGATGGGCTTGCTGGTCGCGTACCTGGCTCCTTGCTGCGTGACAGCTGCCCTGCCTGAGCTCCTGGAGGTGCTTGCTGGGGTGGCAGTTGAGACCCCCAGACTTTTAGTCATGGGGGACTTTAACTTGCCATCTTCCGGCTCGTCATCGACAGCTGCTCGGGAGTTCACGGCTTCCATGACGGCCTTGGACCTGACTCAAGTAGTTGATGGCCCTACTCACATTGGGGGTGGCACTCTGGATCTGATTTTTATCTCTGGTCAGTGGCTGAGAGATCTGGATTTGAAGGAAATAGTTATTGAACCTCTGTCATGGTCAGATCACTCTCTTCTTCGCCTGGACTTTCTGACCGCCACTCAACACCGCAGGGAGGCGGAGCCAATGCGTTGGTTCCGTCCCAGGCGCCTGATGGACCCTGAGAGGTTCCGGACGGAGCTTGGGCCATTTCCTGAGGGTCTGGCTCACGACACGGCTGAGGAACTGGTTGCGGCCTGGGAGCGGGCGCGGCGGGGCCTTAGATCGTGTCGTGCCTTTGCGGCCTCTGACCCGGCGCAGGTCCCAAACGGCTCCTTGGTTCTCCGAGGGCTGAGGGGATGAAGCGCCGGAGAAGACGCCTGGAGAGTTCTTGGAGGTCCAGCCGCTCCGAGGCTGATCGGACACTAGTGAAGTCCTATACTAGGACTTACCTAGTGGCACTGAGGAAGCGAGGCGTTGCTCGCCTCCTCCCTCATTGCGTCGGCAGATAACCGCCCAGCCGCCCTGTTTGGGTGACTCGTTCCCTCCTTCATCAGGGGAGCGGGATGACCCGTTGCAGGGACGTGCTGAGGAGTTTAACGGTTATCTATACGATAAAATCGTTCAGCTTCGGGACGGTTTGGACCAAAATTGCAGTGGCCCAGGGAGGCGTCCGAGGTGGTCTTGGTGATATTTTATGGGATGAGTTTGACCCTGTGGCTCCGAGGACATGGACAGGTTGTTGGGTAGGTTGAATGCCACCACATGTTTACTGGACCCGTGCCCTCCTGGCTGGTGCTGGCCACCCAGGAGGTGACACGAGGCTGGCTCCAGGCAATTACGAGCGCTTCCTTGGTGGAGGAGTCTTCCGGCCGCCTTGAAAGAGGCGGTGGTGAGACCCTCCTCAAGAAGCCTGCCTTGGACCCAGCTGTTTTAGGTAATTATCGTCCGGTCTCCAACCCGCCCGGCGAAGATTGTAGAGAGTATGGTGGCATATCAGTTTCCCTTACACCTGGATGAAACTGTCTATCTAGACCCGTTCCAGTCCGGTTTCCGGCCCGGTTACAGCACGGAGACGGCTTTGGTCGCGTTGGTGGATGATCTCTGGAGGGCCAGGGATAAGGGTTGTTCCTCTGCCCTGGTCCTATTAGACCTCTCAGCGGCTTTCGATACCATCGACCATGGTATCCTGCTGCGCCGGTTGGAGGGATTGGGAGTGGGAGGCACCATTTATCGGTGGTTCTCCTCCTATCTCTCCGATCGGTCGCAGACGGTGTTGACGGGGGCAGAGGTCGGCTCCGAGGGGTCGATTCTCTCTCCCCTTTTGTTCAACATCTATATGAAGCCGCTGGGTGAGATCATCAGTGGCTTCGGTGTGAAGTACCAGCTGTACGCGGATGACACCCAGTTGTACTTTTCCACACCGGGCCACCCCAACGAAGCTATCGAAGTGCTGTCCCGGTGTCTGGAAGCCGTACGGGTCTGGATGGGGAGAAACAGGCTCAAGCTCAATCCCTCCAAGACAGAGTGGCTGTGGATGCCGGCATCCCGGTACAGTCAGCTGCAACCGCAGCTGACTGTTGAAGCAGTCATTGGCCCCGACGGAGAGGTGCGTAACTTGGGCGTCCTCCTGGATGAGCGGCTGTCCTTTGAAGATCATTTGGCGGCCGTCTCCAGGAGAGCTTTTACCAGGTTCGCCTGGTACGCCAGTTGCGCCTTTCTGGCCGGTAAAATGAAAACCCAGATTGTTGGGAGCAATATGCAAATAATGCTGACATTGTTAATTCTTCCATCCTTTATAAGGTAGGTAAAATGAGGACCCAGATTGTTGGGGGGGCAATAAGTTGACTTTGTAAATATACAAATAGAATGAGACTATTGCCTTATACACTGTAAGCCGCCCTGAGTCTTCGGAGAAGGGCGGGATATAAATGTAAAAAAAAAATAAAAAAAAATTACCCAGACAGTTCTGTAAAACACTATCCCTTCAGGAAATAACAGATGCTGTTACATCTATGAAAATAGAAAATGTCCCGATCCTGAACTGCATCTTATCAAATGCCGTAAAACATACTGATTCTTTACACTTTTATATTATTAGAAATCTAAAATGAGGGCTTGGCTTTTTGTTTCGTTTTAATCAAGGTTTCCAACATCCTTTAATGAGGCTTATATAGCTCATTTCGAAAACTGGTAAAGATTCTGCTGATGTTTCAGGTTTTTGCCCAATTTCCTTGTTAAATGTTAATGCCCAATTTTGACAGCAATCCCATCACATAGACAACTAATGATGTTATCGTCAATTATCCATCCTGCACAGTTTAGTTTTATGAAAATGTGACAAGCTTGGATAATTCTACCTAAATATTTTAGACAGAATTAAGAAAAGGTGGAATCTGCAATGGTGATAGTATTGCATGGTACTTTTTCATGGTATATGGCAGAGGTCACCAACTGGCAGTCCGTGGACCACTGGTGGTCCGTGAGAAAATTTTGGTGGTGTACAGAAAAATTATTTGCATTTTTTATATTGCACTAAATCAGGGGTCCTCAAACTACGGCCCCTGGGACAGATATGTGCAATGAACGTTTGTGTTGCTGTAGAGAGTCTCCCCCTTTGGGGTCTTTTTATGTGGGTCAGGGGGGAGAAATTCTGACTTGGGGTCTGCTTCAGCCTCCTGGTGCAGGGCTTTGGGCAAAGACTGGAGGGAAGTGCCGCTGGTAGCAAAGAGCCAGAGGGCCTCGTTCCAGTGGGACTGCCTTATGGCCTGGAACTGGCTAACCATCTCAGCCCACTGAGCCTCCAAATGCTGGTACCTGGCCTTGCACTCCCGCAGGTCTTGCCTCTGCTTGGAAAGCCTATGCTCCTAGTCCTCAGTGTGGTGCTTCTGCTGAGCCTCTTTCTCGGTCAGATCCAATTTGAACTGAGCCATCTGTTTAGCCAACTCTTTTTCATGGTGGCTGCTTAGCTCCAACAACTGCTTCTTGTTGGGGCCCTAAGGAGCCCAGGCGGGCAGGTGAGGAGTGGCTGGCAGGCGAGGGATGAGTAGAGGCGCTCCTCGATGTGAGTGACATTGGGTTGGCCATGCCTTCCAGTCACATGACAACCTAGCCACACCCACCCAACCGGTCATTAGGCAGATCATAGTGGTCCGTGGGATTTAAAATTATGAATTTAGTGGTCCCTGAGATCTGAAAGGTTGGGAATCCCTGGTATATGGTACTTGTCTTATATTTAACTTGATAGTAGAATTTTCACCTCTATTGTCAAGCAACTGAGCGCTGTTTTAGGCATACTAGCCACTAATGCTGACCATAAATTATTATACGCTGGTGACATATTATGTTTTATGATAATTATGAGTGCTTTGCTATAGTACACGAATTTTATTGATTGTCAGATAACTCAATTTATTGAGGTAAGTCTTATATTCTTCTTAGAAGCTGTACTGTTATCCATAAATATCTAAAATGAGTGTTTATTAAATTTATGAATATATATATATATATATATATATATATATATATATATATATATATATATATATATATATATATATATATATATATATATATATATATATATAAACATATATATACAGTGGGGTAAAAAAGTATTTAGTCAGCCACCAGTTGTGCAAGTTCTCCCACTGAAAAAGATGAGAGGGGCCTGTAATTGTTATCATAGGTATACCTCAACTAGGAGAGACAACATGAGAAAACACATCCAGAAAATCACATTGTCTGATTTGTAACGAATTTATTTGCAAATTATGGTGGAAAATAAGTATTTGGTCAATATCAAAAGTTCATCTCAATACTTTGTTATATATCCTTTGTTGGCAATGACAGAGGTCAAACGTTTTCTGTACATCTTCACAAGGTTTTCACACACTGTTGCTGGTATTTTGGCCCATTCCTCCATGCAGATCTCCTCTAGAGCAGTGATGTTTTGGGGCTGTCGCTGGGCAACACAGACTTTCAACTCCCTCCAAAGGTTTTCTATGGGGTTGAGATCTGGAGACTGACTAGGCCACTCCAGGACCTTGAAATGCTTCTTACGGAGCCACTCCTTCGTTGCCCGGGCGGTGTGTTTGGGATCATTGTCATGCTGAAAGACCCAGCCACGTTTCATCTTCAATGCCCTTGCTGATGGAAGGAGGTTTGCGCTCAAAATCTCACGATACATGGCCCCATTCATTCTTTCCTTTACACGGATCAGTCGTCCTGGTCCCTTTGCAGAGAAACAGCCCCACAGCATGATGTTGCCACCCCCATGCTTCACAGTAGGTATGGTGTTCTTTGGATGCAACTCAGCATTCTCTCTCTTCCAAACACGACGAGTTGAGTTTCTACCAAACAGTTCTACTTTGGTTTCATCTGACCATATGACATTCTCCCAATCCTCTTCTGCATCATCCAAATGCTCTCTAGCAAACTTCAGACGGGCCCGGACATGTACTGGCTTAAGCAGGGGGACACGTCTGGCACTGCAAGATCTGAGTCCCTGGCGGTGTAGTGTGTTACTGATGGTAGCCTTTGTTACGTTGGTCCCAGCTCTCTGTAGGTCATTCACTAGGTCCTCCCGTGTGGTTCTGGGATATTTGCTCACCGTTCTTGTGATCATTTTGACCCCACGAGGTGAAATCTTGCGTGGAGCCCCAGATCGAGGGAGATTATCAGTGGTCTTGTATGTCTTCCATTTTCTAATTATTGCTCCCACAGTTGATTTCTTCACACCAAGCTGCTTGCCTATTGCAGATTCAGTCTTCCCAGCCTGGTGCAGGTCTACAATTTTGTTTTTGGTGTCCTTCGACAGCTCTTTCGTCTTCACCATAGTGGAGTTTGGAGTGTGACTGTTTGAGGTTGTGGACAGGTGTCTTTTATACTGATAACAAGTTCAAACAGGTACCATTAATAAAGGTAATGAGTGGAGAACAGAGGAGCCTCTTAAAGTAGAAGTTACAGGTCTGTGAGAGCCAGAAATCTTGCTTGTTTGTTGGTGACCAAATACTTATTTTCCACCATAATTTGCAAATAAATTCGTTACAAATCAGACAATGTGATTTTCTGGATGTGTTTTCTCATGTTGTCTCTCCTAGTTGAGGTATACCTATGATGACAATTACAGGCCTCTCTCATCTTTTTCAGTGGGAGAACTTGCACAACTGGTGGCTGACTAAATACTTTTTTACCCCACTGTATATATATATTTGTTTTCTGAATTGCTCCCAGAAGCACGAAGCTGAAGCCTGAAGATGACGAATGAGACTTCGTCGAAACGTCGCCAAGACACTTCCAATTTTACGTGGGAGAAAACCCGAATAACCAAAGACCTACATACACACACACACACACACACACACACATACATACAGAGAGAGGGGGGAGGAAGAGAGAGAGGGGGAGAGAGGGAGAGAGAGAGAGAAACACACAAAGGCTATACAAAAATTGGACCCGTTCACTACCATTTTCAATTAAACACTTCTTTACTCAGTGGATCCATGACTTTTGAACATTTCTAAATATGCTAAGATTACACACACACACACATTCTGTCTGTCTGTCTGTCTGTCTGTCTGTCTATCTATCTATCTATCTATCTATCTATCTATCTATCTATCTATCTATCTATATTGACCTTTGGGTCCTGACTTTGGTGCACCCTGTTTATGTGCCTGTGTATGTCTCTGTGTTTAAACACCTTAGAATAATTATTTCAGATGACAAATTAGTTATAGATTATTATAATGTTTTAATCTCAGATTAATACTGAAATAGATGGGTAAAAATCCCTAAAGTTTATTGGGAAAGATAAATGTGACAAAAATGAACATTACTCCAAGATGGGTAATGATGTCAGGAAGTTTGTGCATTCAGATTTACACAATTCTGTTAATATAACCTTACAATAAAATAGAATTAGGTCATGATCGCAACAGTGTTTCTGCTACTCCAGAAACATGTTACCTGATCATTCCTGACTCGGAAGTTGGCATCCTTTGATATTTTTTAGAACTATCTGTTGAAAAGGAAACAAACTAGATTTGCTTCAAATGTCACTTTAGAGAAAATCTTGATGGCAGTTCTGATGTCCCTGAATCATAGACGATACTTTATTGATAGTTCTTTAGCAAGGGAAAACTTCGCCTGTGTACAAAATTTCTTCCTATTCATTTAGTACACAAACTTTGTTTATAGTCATTATATAATAAAAATAACGATGGCACCTACATAGCTTTACAGACGGTTAATCAAATAAGAGGGAGCAAATTAGTAGGCTCTATAATGTATGAAAAAAGCAATACCCAATTGGCAAAAGAAAGCTCAGGACCATATAGGTTAGAAACATGTGGAACAAGTCTTCATCCTGCAGTGGATAGACATTGGCTAAAATGATGATGGTGGTGATTATAACTAAACTATTAAAGGAATCCAAAATGGGTGGGAATCTATTGAATACCATATATTCAAAGAATGAACTGTGATTCACAAGAGAGCTGGAAACTTTTAGAGAATAGATCAATACAGTTTCTGTCATACAAGCTAGCATTTAAGTGCTTAAATATGTCAAAGGAGAAATTTGATATCTTGGAAGCAGAAGGCAGTGACTGATCAATCAACTGAGGGCATTACTATTGGCTAAAATAGCAAAAAGATGTCTTAATTGCCAGCATGATTAAGTTAGAGATGTTTCTTCAATTCTATGAACTTCAATCTTTCATTCAAATAGAAAAAACATTTCAGATAACTAAAGTGAACTTTTCCTGTCAGTAGTTTATGCCAATTCTATTAAAATAACCAAGCAAGAGTCATTCATTCAATTACCTGGTTCTAAGGGGTCAGGGGAAAAAATAGTCTATGTGTTACTTCTCTGGCATAGAAAGGAGATAGTAAGTTAAAAAAAAAAGCTATGGAAATAATAAGAGAAACTTTTAAAAAAAAGAAAAATACAGAGAGAATACCAGATCCTTTGAATGTTTTTGGTACAATCATTCCATATCAACCCCAAATAAAATGAGAAACTGAGCAATACAAAATTAGGGTTACTATGGACAGTTCAGAAAGAAAAGTTTTGAACCAAGAAACTGTTCTATTATAGGAACCCAGTTTTACCTTTAGCAGTACATTTTAGATTATTACATACCCCTTTGTGCTTCCTTTATATCAGCCGGACAATAGCTTTTAGGATTGCATAATACGTGAATGCTGTAATAATAAAGGAGTTGTACCATTTGCCTTGCAAATAGAAGGTTGCTGTTTCAATGCTCAGCGGAAGCACCAGCCAATATGGTGTAGTAGTGAAGTTGTTGGTATCAGGAGGCACAGGTTTAGGACACCTTTACCAGGTGACTTTAGGAATGCTCTTTCAATCCAGCCTATCTCCCTGGGTGGTGGTGGTTGTGGGGAAAAAAAATACATGGATGGAATACCATGTATGCAGTAGTGAAATCCTCTGAAGTCTGCTACCAGTTCTGTGAGTCTGCTACTATGAGTACCTGTGAGTCTGCTACTGAGCCCTTTGTGCGCACATGCACACTTCGCATGCATGCACACCTGAGGCGTCCACGCACAGCACTAAAAAAGGAACATTTTGAAGCCTTCCGAATCTGCAGAGGTAAGTAGAACAGTGTGTGTGTGGGGGGGGGGAAATCTGCTGTGCCATGCGATTTAGATTAGCCAGAAAGCAGGAAATCAGAGGATTCTAGCTAATATAAATCGCACATCACAGTTGATTGTCACCCAACTGATCGTCGGAAATATCGGTTCTCCCGAACCGGTAGCATTTTTTACTACCGATTCGGGAGAGCCGGTCTAAACCAGTAGCATTTCACCTCTGCATGTATGCCACCTTGAGCTCCTAAATGAAAAACATAAAGTTTTCTCCTGTCCAGACGTGTCCCACTCTGTCGGGTGGTGCTCATCTCCATTTCTTAGCTGAGGAAGCCAGCATTGTCTGAAGACCCTTTCTGCGGTCATACGACCAGCATGACTATACACTGAGGCACATAGAATGCTGTTACCTTCCCATTGTAGTAGTACCTTTTTATCTACTTGCATTTGCATGCTTTCAAACTACTAGGTAGGCAAGAGCTGGGGCAGGTAACAGAAGCTCACCCTGTAACATGGTAGTTAGGCCTCAAACAGCCAACCTTCCATTCAACAAGCCCAGCATCTTAACTGCTAGGCCACCATGTCCCCTTCCTGATTGAAAGTCAGGATATAGATCTAATACTGGGATAATGAATTTTAAAAATAATTAATCATGCGGGATTATTCATGGATTGTTGTGGGTGCTGCATACTTTGGAAGGCTTGACATGTATGCTTATATCTTCTCAGTATGCATGTACATGCACAGCCCATTCATTTGCCAGCTGTCGGGGTTCCAATGAATGCTCTAATTAAATCTGGGCCGTAATAGCTCAGGCTGGTAAAGCCTGTTATTAGAACACAGTAGCCTGCAATTACTGCAGGTTCAAGCCCGGCCCGAGGTTGACTCAGCCTTCCATCCTTTATAAGGTAGGTAAAATGAGGACCCAGATTGTTGGGGGGGGCAATAAGTTGACTTTGTAAATATACAAATAGAATGAGACTATTGCCTTATACATTGTAAGCCGCCCTGAGTCTTCAGAGAAGGGCGGGATATAAATGTAAATTAAAAAAAAATCATGCACCTCGAGCCAAGCTTCAAAAGAAATCCAGTTATTTATTAGGAGCTTCATGTCAGCATGTTCCCAAGTGAAGCCAGCTCTGACCCTACATAATTTACGCCGCAATTATGACCCTGTTTCCCCCCTCCCCCCAGGGTGTGTCATCAATCACATTAATCAACGGAGCAATTTCATGGGTTGTAGAGGTCACTCCCCTGGCTGCTGTAGGGAACCCTGGGATACAGCCTTGAGAGAGATAAGCATGGAATGTGCATCTGTCTTTAGCTGCCATGCCATTTCACTGGTTTCCAATCCCCCCTGGCCTATGACAGTTTGAGAGGAGGCCAGGGATGCTCCGCAAGTTGACACCAGCAGTCCCAGAAGAAGCTTGCAGGTGACCTGGCAAAATCCTTGAAGCAGCTGGAAGTAACCCTTCTGGAGGGCATAGCTGCCTCATAAACATTCTGATTCACACTAGGGAATTTGCAGCGGATCAATATGAATGGAGTATGAGAAATGTCACCAGAGAGGAGAGCGAATATGCTTTGTAAAATATAAATATTACTAGACTGTCTTTTAGGGTACCATTCAGCCTTCCATTTCCCAAAGATGTATCAAATTGTAAATTGCCAGATTTATTATTTTGCTCCCCCCTGGCCCCGTTAGCAAGGATGAAAGACATTTGTCAGACTGAGTTTGCAAATATGCCAGAAAAATTCGATTCAGTGACCTGGGCTCTAACACTCATTAAGTTACTATTTTTCAGCCTGATCTATATCACAGGTTATTATGTTATTTATTACACAAATTTAAATAGCTGCCCAATTCACATATAAATGACTTTAAAAGTAAAGTAAATATAAGTGATTTAAAAATCTACCATAAAATAAAACCCATTTTAAAAAAAAAACTCAACCCACACCCGCTTGGTGGCAACAACACAATCAAATCAGCCACTTGATCTGCTCCATCTTCCTTTGTGGTTCCCAGGCTCATTGACAAAGCCATTTTTTAAGTGTCCTTCAGAAAAGCAATGGTGTGGAGCCAACTATACTTAGGGGAGTAATGTTCCATGAAGAAGGGGTCATCATCAAGAAGGCCCTTTTTTGTGGTTGCCACCAATGACAATCCCTAATTGATGGGATTCATAACATGCCTGGCCTTCCCATCATGGTGAATGATTTATACTTCACTCCAAGCAAATATAATTATGAATAGAGACTTAATCATATGAAATTCAAAAGGGCACAAGACAAAGATGTCTCTTATCTCCTTTCTTGTTTATATTGGTACTGGAAGTTTTGAACAGAAATATAGGACAGGATGAGAAAATAATAGGCATAAAAATTTTAAAAAAGAAATTTATACATTGAGAGTATTTGCTGATGGTTTAGTTATATTTCTGCAAGACCGAAAACTGGTATAGAATACTTGATGAAGAAGTTAAATAGCAATAGCACTTAGACTGATATACTAGTTCATAGTGCTTTACAGCCCGCTCTAAGCGATCTACAGAGCCAGCATATTGCCCCCAATGACCTAGGTCCTCAATTTACCGATCTTAGAAGGATAGAAGGCTGAGTCAACCATGAACCAATCAGGATCGAACTCCTGACTGTGGGCAAAATCAGTCTGCAATATTGCATTCTAACCACTGTGCCACTACTGCTCCTTGTAGATGACTTTGGTACTTTAGCAAGCTTCACAATGAATAAACAGAAAACAACAATTCTTGTTAAAAATACGACTTTTCTGGATTATGAAATATTGAAAGAAAATCAGGTTTCAAGGTGGAGCAAAAAGTTCCTTATGTCCAGTCCTCGCTCTTCCAACTGATGCAGCATCTCCACAGCCATGTGATCAGATTTTGGGTGATTGGCAATTGACATATATGTACAATGGTTGCAGCACCCCAGGGTCATGTGATAGTCATTTGCATCCTTCCCAGATGGCTTCCAACAAGCAAAGCCAATGGGAAAAAACTGGATTCGCTTAACAAACGCGTGATTCATTTAACAACTGCAGTGATTTGCTTAACAACTGTGGAAAACAGGTCATAACATAACATAACATAGACATACCGAGTTCCTGCAACCATTCTTCATATGTTTTAGCCTCCAGTCCCCTAATCATCTTTGTTGCTCTCTCTGCACTCTTTCTAGAGTCTCAACATCTTTTTTCCATCGTGGCGACCAAAATTGAATGCAATATTCCAAGTGTGGCCTTACCAAGGCATTATAAATCATGTGATTATTTTTTTTATTAAAAAGTTTTATAAAAGATTTTCTCCCCCCCATATCCACCCCCTCCCTTTCCCTTCCCCTCCCCCCCCCAAGACTTTCCAGAACAGAATACAGGGTATAAGATTAACAATCATAAATTAAAATACAACATAAATCATAATCCATAGTCACTCCTTTCTCTAAAACCTTAACTCCCCTTCCAGAAACAAGAAAGTACATTCTTCTTCCAGTCCATTATATATCAGTCCATTCCACTCCTAAAGTCTTCAGCATCTTCCAGTTAAATTGGTATTTCCAGTTCTTCAATAAAGTACATAGTTTTTAATATCCAATCTTCATCGATCAACGCCTAAATAACGTTCCTTCTTCCAATATTCATCAGGAATTCTTCTATAATATCTTTCTTCCTTAAACAGTCTCTCAAAAATAGTTCATATTTCCAACTTAAATTCTTAATTTTTCCAATCTCCAAAAATAAACAATATTCTATCTTCTCATATCTTTAGTATCAATTACATACATCAAATAACATTGCTAATATTAATATTAAACCTCCACAATATGTCAATTGTACTAATTAAAATCTTCAATTTAGCTTACATATGTCAGATAACAGTATTAAAATTACATCTATTTATTTCCAAAATATATCAGTTATAACAATTAAATTCTATTTAACCAAATAACAACATTACATCCATAAACAATCTCTCAAATATAATATTTAATCCAAATTCATAAATTTTACTGTCTTTCCTCCTCAAATAATACCCCTAACATTACACTTTTACATCCAAAATAAATCATTTATAAGGATTAACCATATTCAAATTTATTAGAATTAAACATTCTCCCTCCCCTTATCTTCTATCTTACACTTTTTCCACCATCTACTCACCAATCAGCTTAACATCCAACAATAAAGGATTTCCAATCTTTAATACATTGGTATAGAAATCTCTAGCTTTAACAGCTGTGTTAAGAAAATACTTTCTTCCTTTATAATTCACTGTTAGGCCAGCTGGAACCTCCCATCTAAAATATATCTGATGTTTCTTAAGCTCATCCACTAAAAAAGCAAATTCTTTTCTCTTTCTTAACATTTTAGGAGGAATTTCCTTCATCATTATTATATCTTGTCCTAATATTTGAAATTTATTTTTATAAAATGCTTGTAAAATTCCATACCTAATCTTCTTGGTTGTAAAATAAATAACCACATCTCTCGGCAAACGCTTTTGCCTTGCCAACCAAGAATTAACATGATAGATTTTTTCAATATTAACTTCAAAGTCTTCTGGTTCCATTCCCTCTATCTGAGCAAAAGCCTGAGTAAAAATCTCTTTTAAATTTTCTTGCCTACATTCTCTTAATCCCCCCACCCTTATAGCATATTCCATTAATCTATATTGTAATATAACCCTTTCTTCATCTGCCTGTCCACCTTAACCTGGATATCATCTATTTTATTTTCTAAATTCAAATTAATTGGATTCTTTTGAACTTGCTCTATTTTCATTTGCAAATCTAAGTTAATTTGGTTAAGTTCTTCCAGTCTTTCCTCCATCTGAATATTAGATACCAATAATGGTGTAATTGAATCCTTTATCTTTTTCATAGCCCCCCTCTGCTCTTCCACCGCATCTTTAAGATCCAATATTTCTTTCTCCATTTCATTAAATTTTTGATCTATTTCTAAAAGATGAGCCTCCAAAAGTTCCTGTAAAAAATTCCTTAAACCTTCCTTGATATCTTCTTTTAATTTCCGTACCTGAGCTGAAGAAATTTCCAAAATTTTAGTAGTAGATAATGCTGTTTGCTTAAAAGCCAACTTTAAACTATGTCATCAACCAAAAGGAGAGAGAGAGAGAGAGAAAAAGCTTCGATAAACTTTTCTTCTTAAACACTGTAATAAAAAGAAAAAGGTAAAAAAAATCATATACAATCCATTTTAAAAATATCTTGTTATATTCTTCTTATAGGTTCCACACCAGCAGTTGTAATAAACATTTCCTTAACTTTCACTTCCAATACACAAAACACCATTTGCTTTCAATACACAAAACGCCATTTCCTTTCTTCATCTCCACTCTTGACTACAACTATTTCCTCTGATAGAGAGTTAAAATCTTCTTACAAACAAATGCCAACTCTCCTGTTTCTGCTCTGTCCGCGTTAGCATTTCATCATAAATCCTTTTCAGTCACGGAGATGGGCACTACGTTTTGTTCTGCCATTAGGCAGAAGTGTTCCGGATTCTGGAGCTTTTCTCGGGCTATAGAAGGAGCGTTCCCATCAAGCCTCCAGAAATTTTCCTGGGGCTTTCCTGGGGGCTCTACTTTAATCCGAATATTCACCTCTCCCTCTTTGCCCGAGAGAGAGATTTTCAAGCTGCCAGACAGCTGGTTAGTGCTGTCTGAGCGGCTCTACAGAATCACAGAGCTAGCGGTCTAAAAGAGACCGCCATCAACGAAGCGGAGCCACTGGAAGTCACACTTCATGTGATCTTGATTCTATCCCTCTGTTTATGCAGCCCAGAACTGTGTTGGCTTTTTTGGCAGCTGCTGCACACTGCTGGCTCATATCTAAATGGTTGTCCACTAGGACTCCAAGATCCCTCTCACAGGTACTGTATATGTGGTACCTTGCTCAATAGTAGTATTGAGCAAGGTACCACATATACAGTACCTGTGCATTTTGGGGTTTTTTGGCCTAAATGTAGAACCTTACTTTTTTCACTGTTGAATTTCATTTTGTTAGATAGCGCCCAATGTTCAAGTCTGTCAAGATCCTTCTGTATCTTGAGCCTATCTTCTGGAGTGTTGGCTATTCCTGCCAGCTTGGTGTCATCTGCAAATTTGATGAGTTCCCCATCTATTCCCTTGTCCAAGTCATTGATGAAGATGTTGAAGAGTACTGGACCTAAAACAGAGCCTTGCATACTTCCCTCCATGTGAATGTAGTTCCATTGAGGTTACGAAGCCAATTACGAATCCATCTGGTGGTGGTGCTGTCTAACCCACATTTTTCTACTTTATCTAGTAGTGCGTTATGGTCTACTTTATCAAATGCTTTACTGAAGTCCAAGTAAATTATATCGACAGCATTCCTCTGGTCCACTAATTTTGTCATTTTGTCAAAGAATGCAATGAGATTAGTCTGGCATGATCTGTTTTTGACAAACCCATGTTGGCTTTTGGTTATTACTTTGTTTGCTTCTAGGTGTTCAATATATTCGTTGCTTGATTATCTTTTCCAGAATCTTCCCTGGTATTGAGGTCAGGCTGATAGGTCTGTAGTTTCCTGGATCTGTTTTTTTTTCCTTTTTTGAAGATGGTAACTACATCAGCTGTTTTCCAGTCCTCTGGCAGTTCCCCTGTGCTCCAGGATGTTTGAAAGATATAGTTCAGTGGTTCTGAGATCTCGTCTGCCAGTTCCTTCAGAACCTTGGGGTGTAATCCATCCGGTCCTGGTGATTTGAACTCATCTAGGGTAGACAGGTGTTCACGTTCCATTTTTTTCCCTATTTTGTGTTCCTAATATGTTTTTTGTGGTGCTGTTTTTGATAGGTTGGATTGTTTTTTCCTTTTGTGTAAAGACAGATGCAAAAAATGAGTTAAGTATATCTGCTTTCTCTCTGTTGCTTGTCACCTTCTTGCCACTTTCTCCCAGCAATGGGCCAATTGTTTCCTTGACTTTTTTCTTGTTTTTAACATGTTGGAAGAAGCTTTTTTTGTTATTTTTTACTTTTGTTGCTAGCCTTTGTTCGCTGTGAGCCTTAGCTTTCCTCACTTCATCTTTACAGGCTCGGGCTATTTGCTGATATTCTGCCTTAGTTATTTGCCCCTCTTTCCACTTTTTATACTTGTCCTTTTTGTCTTTCAATTTGTCAGATAGTTCTTTATGCATCCATGCTGGTTTCTTTTGACATGTCATAAAATTGGACATGACTCAGTTAACAACTGCCTTACTTAACAACAGAAATTCTGGTCTCAATTGTGATCATAAGTCGAGGGTTATCTGTTTGCCATGTAGACCTGACAAACTCATAGAGTTTCTCTGATGTAGTTTACTTAAGTACTACATGTAAAAATAGTTGACATGCATCCATCTCTAAATTTTGTTGTCCCATCAATTCATATGTGGTTGCTGCAGTTGGGCATTTAGTTTCCCAATGTGGAGATTTAGAAAGAATAATATGTGGAACAGAGTTTACACTGAATCTTCCATATATTATAAAAGTTAACACTCTTACTCAAGGCTTTTACAAATGCTAAAAAAAAAAGCAACGTAAAACATTTCAAAGGTATTGATTAGGTTGAATGCTTATTATTCATTTTGTAAAAGCAACTTTACTGTTAGGATGGTTCTCTCCCTTCTAGTTTGCATGATATATCTCTCTGTATAGACTAGTATGATCTTAATTTATTTATGAAACCTCATGTTGCTCTGGACATCTCTTGAAATGGACATCTCTTGAAATAGGTTTCCTGTTTAGCAGCATTGCTTTCACCTCTGGTCTGAACTCAATTCGATGTGCAGTTTTTTTATAATTGGATATGGTGACATGAGTCTTTAGTAAAACATAATATATGTAGTCCTTGACTTACAAACACAATTAAGCCTCAAATTTTGGTTCCTAGACAAGGCAACTTGTGAACTGAGTTTTTTGCTGCAGTTGTTAAGTGAATCATGTGGTCATTAAGTGAACCTGGCTTTCTTCAATGACTCTGCTTGTTGGAAACCATCTGGGAAGATTGCAAACGGTGCTTGCATGACCCTGGGACAGTGCAACTGTCATAAATGCATGCTGATTGCCAAGTACCTGAATTTTGATCACATGACCATGGGGACATGGCTGCAATAGCTGTAAGTGCAAGGTCCAATCATAAGTGTGAAAACTGGTCATAGGTTACTTTTTTTTCACTGCTGTTGTAACCTTGAATGGTCACTAAACGAATGGTTGTAAATCAAGGACTACCTGTATTTGTTTGAAAAAAAACTTGATTCAGAGTAAAACAGTTATAGTGGACTAAATCAATGTTTTGATGTAAATTAGGGCAGACAAGTAGTGTGTTGAGACATGAATCCAGAATTTAATTTTTTCTAATACTAGTGGCATTAGAAAAAAGCAGAGACATCACCTTGCCAACAAAAATGTGTATAGTCAAGGTTATGGTTTTCCCAATGGAAATTGCAATGTATGGCTGTGAAAGTTGGACCATAAGAAAGGCTGAGTGCTAAAGAATTGAGGCCTTTGAACTCTGGTGCTGGAGAAGAGTCCTGCAGGTCCCTTGGACTGCAAGGCGATCAAACCGGTCAGTCCTGGAGGAGGTCAACCCTGACTGCTCTTTAGAAGGCCAGATCCTGAAGATGAAACTGAAATACTTTGGCCACCTAATAAGAAGGAAGGACTCCCTGGAGAAGAGCCTAAAGCTGGGAAAGATCGAGGACAAAAGAAGAAAGGGACAACAGAGAACGAGGTGGCTAGATGGAGTCACTGAAGCCATCAGTGTGAGCCTAAATGGACTCCAGAGGACAGGAAGGCCTGGAGGAACATTGTCCATGGGATCGCGATATGATCAGACATGATTTTGCAACTAACAACAACAACAAAAATGCTAGTGGCAGGTGGTGAAGATTGACTAAGATGAGTCAGAGCAAGTTGAAGGTCGGATTGGTTAGTACTTGAACAGAAGATCACAGAGAAACACCAGAATTGTGGGACAGAAGGAAAATGAAAGCATCCTGAATATCCTGGCAGAAGGTGATAGCAAATCACCCATGTAGCACTACCAGGAAATCTACATAAATGTGTGTCTATGTGGTCAGCAGGATTGAGTTTGCCTTACCTCTTGTAACAACAGCTTTACATAATTTTGTTGAAAAAAGTGTTTATCAAAATATAGATATATTCCTTCCCTTTGTGGAGTATGAGAATTTATTGAAGAGACAGGCTGAAGTTTTGATGTAAATGAAATGAAATGACAAACACAAGGTAGTACTGTGTTTCCCTGAAACTAAGACATGTCTGGATAATAAGCCCAATTGGGCTTTTGAATGCATGCGTTAAAATACCCCCCCAAATAAGCCCCCCCCCATATTTAGACACATGTGCAGGAGGGGAAATGAGGGGGAACATCAGAGCCACTGCTGCCCAAGATCAGCAGGCTAGTGTTGGTGAGCTGGACGCACCACTGCCACTTGGGAGAAGAAGAGAGAGAGGAGGCACTATGAGAGCACCCAGTTCTCACATTCTTCTCCTCCCGGCAGTGGCAGTGTGTTCATCTTCCTGAATCTGACTTGCCAATCTCGGACGGTGAGCAGGTGGGGACAGGTGGGGTGGTGGGGTGGTGGAGAAGCAAGAATTCTGCCAGTCGCCCAAATCCCAGCTCTCCTGTTTGCCCTGCAGGCTCTTCAAGAGGAAGGCGATCGAGCCAGTCTGTGGCTTTTGCAGTCCAAGCCAGCACTTCTTCTCCTGCTCCCCTTTCCTCCCCCCAACCCCGAGCACTGTATAACTTAAGAACTAGCACCTTGGATTCTCTCTTTTAAACTCTTCCCGGCCATCCTTTTGTTCTCCACTTTGGCTCCAGGAGCTGCAACCAACCCCCATCCCACCCCATCCCTGGCAAGGGGGGCTTGGGTGACCCTCAGGGCAAAGACCCCAACACTGGCCCCCTTGGCCATTTTGAGAGCGGCTGTGCAAGCGTAGCCAAGTCCAGTCCAGCCAGCCTCCTTGGTTGGCAGCTGGGGAAATGGGATGGGGGAGAGAAGGTCCAAGAAGACCCCCATGCTGCCCCACTGTGTTTCTCCTGCTCCCTCGCCCTCCTTTCACATGTTGCCTCGGTCCGCAGACAAGACTCTTCCCCGAGCCGCTGTCCCCCTGATCTCCCACAATCTTTTCTTGGAAAGCCAATCTCATGGAGCTTGCTTGCGTACAAGTTCTGGCGGAGCCCAGCAGAGCTGGCTGGAGAGGTGCCGGCTGATGTCAGCTGTAGCAGAGCCTGAGGAGACATGTGTTAATGACCTTCGTGCCCCATGCCAGGTGAGCCCCACTCAATTCCCTTTTGACCTGCTCCGCACCGGGCATTACCTCGGCTCAGGAGTTGGACTCAGAACCCTCTTCCAGGGCATCCTTCCACCCAACCGAGCCCTGCCAACTTTACAGGAGTGGGGTGGGGTGGAAGAAAAGAAAAGTTTCCAGGCATTGGGGAGGTGCCACGATTGCTAGAGTCAGCAGCCTGAGCAGCACTGGCGGAGCAGCTCGTTGGCGCTCCAGCATCCGTCCCCCTGCCGGGGGCCGAGGTTTTTAGGTCCTGCACCTCAAAAATATTAAGACCCCCGATAATAAGGCCAAGGTCATATTTCAGGGATCAAAAGAAAATAACACCCTGTCTTATTTTCGGGAAACACAGTATGAAAAAAGTGGGCTGCCTATTTGTTCAAGGAAATCTATTCTCAAGAAGGAGATTTTAAACCCATCCAATCTTCATTTAGCACTGGCTGCGTTCCTTCTGGTTGATTTTCATGAATGCTAGGCACAAATCCAGAAAAAGTCTTGAAAGACCTGCCTGTGCTGCTGCATTCATATCATGGCTAGCCAATTATTACATTTACAACTACAAGCAGAATTCAGTTTTCAGGACATTGGCAAACAATTGGCTCATGTAAAGGAAGCAAGCTGGCATATTTTGGATATTGTCACAGCAGCAGTTAACAATTGAACAACAGGCTTAAGGGCTACAATTAAAGGTATTTCCATTTTCTAAACTTCTGCTTCTTCCCACTAGATTGTTCCCTTCACTTGCAACTTGATGCAGATTTCTTTACACTAGTAAAATATAAAAAGAATTTTCCACTAACGTCTATGGGAAAAGACTTGTGGGATTTGACAAATCTGGCTCTGCCATAGCACGCATGAGAATAATAAGTAGAATCTTCTCAAATTCATTTTTTGTCCAGTCAAAAATCTACTCAAATGTATATAAAGTGGGCAGCCATTTCAGGAAATGTGTTTTAAAAGCCTGCATTGAGGGGGAGGGAGAAGAAATGTAAACAATACCAGAATTTTGTATTGTCAATTTTTGTTTTTTACTTTAATATATGAGACGGAAGTAAAAGGAAATAATTAAAAGAATGCAACAATGAACAGGGAAAAAGGTAAAACAAAAATACATATGCATATAAATATTTTATATGCATGTAACAATGCATATAAAAAAGAACCTTCTCAATCTATTTTTTATCACCACATCTCTAATATTGAACAGTCTTTTCAGATGTGCATCAATAGAAAGCCAGTCCATAAACAGAGAGCAAATATATATTGTCCATTCAAAATCATAAATCAAGGGTTTTATTGACCTTCCAACACTGAACAATAATGGTTTTTTGCTGCACTCCATGCTCAATAAATACATGATACTTCATATACATATAAAACACCTAAATTTTGTATAGTGAAAAGATTATTCTGGCTTTAAAGTACAGATAATCATTGATTTATGACTTGGTCATAAGTAACCAAAGTTATGACAGCCCCTTCCCCAAAAGATACTTATATGCTGTTTCTGAAGTTCTTATGGCTGGTCCCCCTTGCTACCGTCACTTATATTTCTGGTATTTGGCAAATGGGCTGCATGTATGGCCCTTTGCAATGACCAACAATCAAGTGAACATGATCTATGACATTTTTGCCAAAAACCTGTTATTTATTTCTGGTTTTCAACATAAATACCATCAGTGAACAAGGAATTCATTTAATGTTGTGGGCTGTCAGCTGTCGGCCCCTCCACAACCGAATCAGAGGAGGAGGCATGGGAGTCAGGGTCTGTTGTGTCTGCGCCCCCCGAGCTGGCCCTGCTGCCAGAAAGTGACTTGGAAAGTGAGGGGGAAGGGCCGTCAGGATTTACCTCAGGAGCACCGGCTCCCCTGGCTCAGCTCCAGGAGCCAGAAGCAGGCCAGGTGGAAGAAATAATGAGGCCTCCATCCCCTGACTCTTCCCCCCCCCAGGCCACGCCTGCAGACCCAGCTGACAACAATCAGGCTTGGTTGAATCCTAGGTTTCGTAGGCAGGAGAGGAGGGAACAACAGAAGCAAGACAGGCTTAGGAAGTGCTGAGTCATGGAGCCACACCCCACAGGATATAAAAGGCAGCAAGAGCTGGTATGTCTCTTTGTAACAGGCAAATCCACTGATTGACTAGAGCTGAAGTTTGTGACTCACCAGCGTCGTGGAAGATAACGAGGGCTCTTGGCAGACGCTGGCTTTTTTGCCACCAGAGCTGATAGTGCCGGCTAATTAAGCCATCATTCGGACGGAGGCAGAGGAGGACAGAACAGGGTCAGCATCAGAGCAACCTGGGAGCTCCAAGGGGGAAGAGGGAATGGAGCTGGCAAAGAGAAAGACAGAGGCAGAGCCTGGGCCATCAGTCACCCCTCAGGTGGCGAATCAACAGCCCCCAGGTCTGGAGGTAATTGATGAAAAAGAGGAGGAACAGCTGAGTCCACTTCTTGATGCACGGCTGCGCAGAAGGCAGAGGAGAGGAGAGCAGTGGAAATCCATAGGCCGATCCTGGGGAAGGAAGAGACACTGCTGCTAGTGAGGCCCCACCCTAGCTCTGGGGATAAAAGTTAGGGATGGAGGTGAATAGGTGTGGTAGACACTATTCATTTTCCAGCAAGCCGGACTTGTTAGCCTGCGAGATAAACTTTTTGCCAGGGCTGCCGGCATTCCTAATAAAGGAATCCTTTGAGTTCACGTCAGAGGGTTTGTCGTGTTTGGGGAGCTGGGTCAGAACACTTAATGACCTCCGCATTCACTTAATCACTATCACAAAAAAGACCATAAAATTGAGTCAGTCATGTGAGCGACCTGCTTTATGGCTGTCAACAACTTCTGACCATAATGGGCAGGCTCCATTACAATCGTAAGTCAAGGACCACCTGTTATATTCTTTGAAATGCTTCATAAACAAGGTGATGGGTATTCAAACAAAGCGAGCACTGCGGAGACATCATTTAAGTGAACATTTGTACCAGTTTTATACTTTAAGCTTAATAAGGTTGAAAGCCAGCCTTTTAAAACATCTAGGATGCCCAATAAACAAACCTTGCCAAATTCCAAACTTGGAGATGGGCACCACAATCTTGTTTAAAACCTAGTTCTACATTCCTTCACTATTATGACAATCATAAAATATCCCTTTTAAATTACTCTTTACTTGATTTTTCTTTTGGAGTTCTTAACTGACCTCTGCTCCATTCCCCATTATCATGCCAAACGTAATTTCAGTGCCAAAGGTTACCTGAGGCTACCTTGTAGCTATCTTGTATTTTTTAAAAATTACATTTCTATGGATAGCACAAGAGTATAATTTTTAAACAGAAAAATCAAGAATGAAAAAAAATTCAAAATCTGATTTTACAGGTACTTTTCAGCTTTCAAACAAGAAAATAAAACGTCTACAGGCAGAATATTTTTGATGAAAAACTATTTAATCTTGCAACATTTTAAAGCAACTCTAGCAACAATGATCTACATATAGCATTATGGGTAAATGTGCTATATATGAGAAGGAAACAGAGGAGAATTTGAAATAGGCTATTATAGTCCACAGCATTGTTGCAGTTCATGTAATACTGATTTTTTTTCCACATCAAGTAATAAAATGTAAGCCTATCACTGGGTAAATTGTTAAGGATCTCTTTAGTAGGAGGCATTATCTACCAATGCTTGGAGAGACAGAGCTATTGAATTAAGCAAACAATGTGGCTACTCAATCATAATGAGATTACATGTTCTAAAACAGGAGGCACTTTGGTAAGCCTAACAACTAATGGGTGAGAACCACATTCAGTCTCTGGGTGGAGAGAAAGAGAGATTAGAGCCCCATCAACAATATAAATTAAGCCTTCAAGAGAAAAGCAATAAATGAAAATGAGTTACTCAACCATTAGGAGAAGTGCATTAACAATACAGAGCCGTTCCTGAGATTTTCTGTTTTTAGTCTATTACTGTAAATCCAAAAAAAAAAAAGTAGATATGCAGTGGCCAAAATGAGATATTTACTTCTCTGGGTCTCTCTCTCTCTTTTTTTTTTAAAAAGAGCATTTGTTTCTCAGAGCAGGATTTATATTTTCGCTTCCTGTGGGATGTGATTTTGTCTTAAGAGATGTTTCTGTCCTCAGGATCCTATTACAGATCAGGAGAACAACAGCCTAGCTGTGACACAGATGCAACCTTAGATTACAAATATGCACAGTCTCCAAGGAGGACATCCTTCTAAGCTTCTATCTTCTGTTTGGTATGCTTGCCTAGAACGTAAGGCTCACAGCAAGAGCTAGAGAGGATCAGAAAGTTAGATTAGAACTCCTGTCTGCACAGCAGAGTGGATATCAAAGTGCAGGTGCCAGACGGGGAGAAAAAAATTGCTTGTGGAGCTCAAGTACTCAACTAATGGGTATTGTGAACTTCAGAAAAGAAGGACAAACAAATCAACCAAGATAGTTGAAGTGCAAGTAGTGGAACAGTCACTCCCAGTAAAAAAAAACTAGGTCATTTTTCTTTTGGCATTTTTCCTTGAGGACATGTCATCACTTATTTGATCATCTCAGTGCCCATTACAAACAGCTCTAAGGTTCGATGTATAATGCTCAAATTAAGGCTACTTAAATGGATGTTTTTTGTTTCAAGACTAACAAACATGGAAGGTGAGCTTGTCAATGTTGAAATAGATACCTTCTCTCCATCCTCTGAGTGGACTCTTTCATAGATTTCATTCAGTGATGAGACGATCAGGAAGCCATGATTTTCCAAGTAGCACAGCAAAGCCTTCCATGCATAGTGAAGGAAAAAACATGTCAATCTCATCACTATTGAATCTCAGTTTTGCCATTAAAGGTTATTAGTCTTCAAGATA
Organism: Ahaetulla prasina; assembly: GCF_028640845.1. NCBI lineage: Eukaryota > Metazoa > Chordata > Lepidosauria > Squamata > Colubridae > Ahaetulla > Ahaetulla prasina. Next base: position 143,360,960 of record NC_080539.1, on the reverse strand, counting down.
CCACAAAACCCTCATATCCTTTAATACAGTTCAGGTAAAGCAGCCATAATCTTGCCCACATTTAGCAAATCTCAGTGAGTGTAGTTAAATTTCCTTCTTTATAAAGCTGCATGGCCTTAAACTGACTTTGTAGCTTTCTGATCTCAAGTAGGTTGACTGGTTGTTTTGATAGGTGATAACTAAAACAAATTTAAATGTTGTGACGGTTTAATTGATCAGGTGGGAGTGGCTCTATGATTAAGCAGGCTAATTCTGCTGACTGCCAGATCCTCACCCACTCAAGGTTGACTCGGCCTTCCATCCTTCCAAGGTCAGTAAAATGAGGACCCAAATTGTTAGGGACAATATGCTGACTCTGTAAACTGCTTAGAGAGGGCTGTAAAGCACTGTGAAGCGGTATACAAGTCTAGGAGCTATTGCTATTAATACTTTATGGTTCAAAGGAGGAAATAATATGACTTCTGTTAAGAATGATCAGGTTCCACTGATCCAGGAGATTCCCTTTTATTGAAGAAATCTTCCAATGATCCAGAAAACCAGTGCAATATGGATTTAAGGTGCTGGATTTGAACTGGAAGATCATGCTGAACTGATGAAAATAAGCTATGCACTGTTTATACATGATATCTTCCAAGAGCCCATAGGATTTTGTTCTATATCATGGAAATATGTAACTTTTTTCGGTCAAATTCATACTTGGCTATGTAGTAGAATGCCAAGGGTTAAACTAAAGAATGGCATGGAGCAAGGGCCAAAATGAAATTCTGTTTAATTAATGCTGTTAATAATTTTCTATTCCTGTCATAATAGACTTCATTTTCTAATGCCATCCAAACTATGAGTGGCTCCATGCTATCCAGGGGCCATCTTTGATCCATAGCCTGGATTTATGTCCCTCATCAAAGTAGAAGTTCTAGTATTCTACCACAACTTTGTTATTAGGTTAATCTGAAAAAACAATGACTGGTCCAACATCACTCAGTAAGTCCCCATAGCAAAAGATAGGATTGAACTTGGATCTTCCCAGTCCTAGCACTACATCTTTACCACAACTCCACCTTAACCTTCTGAATTATAAAGCTGCATAGCTAAATGAAACTTCTGTTGCTGATTTTTTTCCAGTTGCTAAAATTAGGTATTTTAGTAATGCCATACACAATAGCATGGCTTATTATTCAAAATTAGACGCTAGTGCAATCTCCAAACACAACAGCTAACATTTTCCTTATCTTGTGCAGGGAAAGAAAGAATGCTGTGTTCCTTCACTAACCTAAGCATTGCAATCCACTATATACACGTGTGGGAGTACACTTATCGAAAATCAGCAGATTTGTTGACAGGCACGCTATATGATTGAACCGTATGTTTAATATTCCAGATAGTTGACTTCCAATTCACAGGAGTAAAGCCAGAAAATAGATAGAGTTGGCACTTTATTCTAACACCAAACAAAAATTAGAAATATTACAAAAGCTGCCTGCCTGTGCAATAATAAAGCTTGTCCTGGTTGCAGGAATGGTGTGTGGACTGCACATTTTTTTAAAAGAACATATGGCAGGCTAGGCCAGTGTAGGCTTTACTCACTAATCTGGGCTGGATTTTAAAAATGTTACCTAGTGCAACCTGTAAGTTTTAGATGTACTGTGATGACTAAGTTCTGAGATGGTACACGAATTAGGCAGCAAGCAGATTGATCCCTTGTCCAATTTCCCACCTTTTTTGATAAACAACTATTTACAAAATACAGCAATAAAGTTTTTTACTTTACTATCCAAATTCTGTTAAGAATGGTCTAGTAACTTCTGCCTAACTGCTTTGGTAGTGGAGAATTTTCACTAGACCTGTGTTTCCATTGCTGTCTCTGCTGGTGAGGATATCCAGGAAGGGTAGTGAGTTGTTTTCTTCTTCCCTTGTGAATTCAATTCCATTTGAAGATGCTGATGGATTTAAATTTAATATTACACTGCTTTGGGCAATGCAGTAAAAATCTGGACTTACTGCCATAGACTCCCCTTTGTTTGGCTAAGCCTGATAGTGACCCTTATCTCGTCTGGTTGCCACTGTTCTGATTAATTGAGGTGTGGAACATCATGATTCCTCCAATCATGTTACTGTCTGTGTCTTGTCTTGGAACAATGTCACAGGAATGTCATATGTACCAGTCCAAACACTGGAATGGTTTTATACCATTCCATTCCACTAAATTGGGATTAATATAAGAGAAATAAACAATTGAATTGATGTTGATTGATGATCATCATCAATTCAAAATGATCATCATCAATTCAATGCCAAAAAAGCCAACACAGTTCTAGGCTGCATAAACAAAGGGATAGAATCAAGATCACGTGAAGTGCTAATACACATCACGTAATGCTTTGGTAAAACCACACTTGGAATACTGCATTCAGTTTTGGACGCCACAATGTAAAAAAGATGTTGAGACTCTAGAAAGAATGCAGAGAAGAGCAACAAAGATGATTAGGGGACTGGAAGCTAAAACAAATGAAGAATGGTTGCAGGAACTGGGTATATCTAGTTTAATGAAAAGAAGGACTAGGGGAGACATGATAGCAGTGTTCCAATATCTCAGGGACTGCTACAAAGAAAAGGGAGTCAAGCTATACTCCAAAGCACCTGAGGGCAGGACAAGAAGCAATGGGTGGAAACTAATCAAGGAGAGAAGCAACTTAGAACTAAGGAGAAATTTCCTGACTGTTAGAACAATTAATCAGTGGAACAACTTGACTCCAGAAGTTGTGAATGCTCCGACACTGGAAGTTTTTAAGAAGAGGTTAGATAACCATTTGTCTGAAGTGTGTAGGGTTTCCTGCCTAAGCAGGGGTTGGACTAGAAGACCTCCAAGGTCCCTTTCAACTCTGTTATTCTATTTTATTCCTGTTCTGTTCTGCTCCCTTCCCTTCCCTTCCCTTCCCATCCATTCTATTCCATTCCATTCCATTCTATTCTATTCTAATGATGATGATAATGATGATATCCATTCAATCGAGCCCAACTCTTGGCGATTCTGTCTCTCCACATCTTCTGATCCTGCAGAGTTCTTTGAGTTTTTCTAGGCCCTGGCCCTTGTCAGCTTTGATGGTGTCCAGTCTCTGTCTTCTTTGATGGCCTGGTTTTCTTTTGCTTCCCAACATCGTTTTCTCCAATGAATTCTCCCACATGACATGGCCAAAATAAGTGATATACAGTTTTGTGATTTGACAGTTAAATTAGATACCTGCAGTTATATATATTTAAATACTCTGAGCAAGAATACTTGTTTTTAACATTTGCAGTATGCAAAGCTAAATCTTGGTGCTTTATTTTCAAGTCTGTTCCTTCATATCTTGCTAGGTCACTCTCCTTATTATCTGTTGAAGCAATGGGGTGAGGGAGATGTAATTTTACCCACATCCTAAGAGACAAAAGTAATGGCATTCACTGAGGAAGAATCAAGACTGTAATGTGTTGCCATGTTATGAAATTAGGTTGTCGGTTTACATTATTTTCAGGGAAATAGTTGTAATTCTTCTCTAATAAAGCAACTGTACTTTTTAAATTATTGATATGCAGATGCAGCATTCCCAACCCACAGTGGGTTTACGAATCATGCTAATTATAACTATAGTCAGATTGTTTATGGCTGTGGGTGTCATGCGAGCGTAGCCTTCATGGTGTGGTAAAGGAAAAAAATACAAGTTCTGTCTGATAAACAGCTCTACAAAAATCATACAGTCCAGAGGGTGGAAAGATTGCCAAGGAGAGACAAATATTCACCACAAGGCACAGCTTGCACAGGAATATTTCTGTGCCATATCAAACTGGATAAAAGGGTAGCAACTCATTTTCACAAGGACCAAAATAGGACCCATTAAATAGTTACATTTCTCCAAATCCTCAACTACTTTTTACTTTCACTACTTAATTATATGTAAATGCAGATCTGGGATTTAAAAAAATACATCTGGTATAGATGTGCAAAAAAGAATTCTGCCTTAGAACCTGTTGGAAGAGGATTTGGGGCTTTTAACCGAAGCAGATCCATATCAGGACAAATACTGATAGGAAACAAGGAAGATAAAACTGTTGAAAAGTGTTTATGTCTGTGACACAAATCTGTCACAGACTGATTTACATTAATGATAAAAAAAAAGCCTTTTTCCTGAGCATCTCAGCCTATGGGATTTTCTGCAGAGACTGCTGTTCTGCAACTTTTGCTTCTCGTTAGCCCATTCCCTAGAATTTATTTATTTATTTATTTATTAAATTCACAGGCTGCTCATGCAAGGGACTCTGGGCAACTAGCATTAGGATAATGCTCCTTTTCTTCTTTCATTGAGTCTATGCAAGGGATCCTGCCTCCATGGGGCTGTGTTCTGGGAATGCTACTTAAGAGTACTTAAGACATCCTTCTGCACCTTCCCCCAGATCCATTTTCTCTTCTCCTTTTTTCATTTATAGATAGTGATTTCTTTTCCTGAGGTCAGAACTAAGGCCACTTTATTGTGGTGTGATTGCCTGTGGAGGTGGGATAACTGCCTAGGTCCTGTACTGACTAGCTGCCATTGTAGGAAGAGAACAGTGTTACAGAATCAGAAGGAATCTGCCATAAAAGAGTATACTTTTGATAAATACTTTCAGATAGGTGTTACTAAGTACTTTCTGAAGGTTGACTGGTAGTATCTGAGGATTAGATAGAGTCCTATCATATGCTCTTAGATGACCTCTTCCCAGCAGTTAATTCCTATGCCGTTATCAACAAGGAACATTGAAAAAATTCAGTAACTGCAGAATGGAATGTTCATGACTTATATATAACTGAACCAAAGTTCAAAATCTAACTGTCTTTGCCAGTGGATTGTAACAAGCTAAGGCAGCTCAGCGGTTCGAATCCCTAGTGCTACCGTGTAACGGAGTGAGCTCCCATTACTTGTCCCAGCTTCTGCCAACCTAGCAGTTTCGAAAGCATGTAAAAAATGCAAGTAGAAAAAATAGGGACCACCTTTGGTGGGAAGGCGTTCAGCATAAGAGCACAAACGTGCCTACCGTTCCTGTCTTATTGTTTCTTTTCCTATATATATATATATGCTTATACTTCCTTGTTTCTTCTCATATATATGTTTATATATTATATAATCTTTTTGTGTGATGCTTGTGTATATTGTTATGACAAAATTAAATTAATTAATTAATTTAAAAAAAGGTAACAGCGTTCCGTGCACCTTTGGCGCTTAGTCAGGCCGACCACATGACCATGGAGACGTCTTCAGACAGAGCTAGCTCTTTGGCTTTGAAGCGGAGATGAGCACCGCCCCCTAGAGTCGGCAACAACTAGCACATATGTGCGAGGGGAACCTTTACCTTTACCTTTTAATGGTTTCTCACTTTCACACAGAGGAGTGGCTGAACTTTGTGCCTTGTGATTGCAATTGGCCAGCCTCTTCTCTGGCTCTTTGCTTTCCCTCTGGCCCAAGGTAGCTTTCATGCCCACTGTCCTATACTTGTGTGTAGATGAGGATCCGCTATTATAGTGGAACCACCAGCTGAAGGGAAGGGGGATTCTCTAGGAGTAGTAAAGAGACAATCCAGTTTAGGGTCTGTTAGGGGAAGGAAACAACTAAGGTCAAAGCCTTATGTCTATATCTCCCATTTCGCAAGGGAAGGCAAACAGTCTGATGAGACTCTTGTAATATAGGGGATCAACAATAAAGTATCTACTTGGGACTATTCATGAGTGGTTCTAGTTGTTTGTGCCTGACAGTTCTATAGAAACTAACAGAGCAGTTGGCATCTATAAACAGAATGGGATGGTCTGGAAGGAAGGGCAACTCTGGTGAAGAAAACCACTTGTAGCTCCTCTAAACTTCTTCAGATCATTACTTCTTTTAATGCAGCATTAATGTTTAATCAGGCTCTTGAAGTTCATTTCCTATTTAGCTGCAGCAAACTCAGGAGAAAGCACTTTTAACTGATGAGAAATAACGCCCCCTCTTTTTAGTTTCCCTCTGAGAATCTCTATATATCCATAACATTTCTTACCAGGAATTAAATATGTACCGACTTCTTTTGTTCCGTGTCTGGTTGCCAAATATGTGTTTTCTTTGCTTTCACCTGTCTGACTCTAGGACATATAGCAAGTAAACTATTTTCAATCATCCCATGACTATGTTTAACAATGAAATAAATATCTGTTTGATTTTTGCCTGTCACTCTTCTGTTGAACTGGTCCAGAAAATAAAAGCACTTAGAGCTATTGCTTAACTGTGTTGCAAAAAATTCAGACAACCACAGATTCTCCATGAAGGTGGGACCAGCAGTCAGGAATGGGTTAACTCCATCTGATATCTGATAGGACTGAGTCTGCAAGCTGTTAAACTCCTCCTCTTCCTCTTGCTTTCCAGCTTTCAGACTCAGTCTGATCTGGGCAGACGTATTTTGCTGAGCTGCCCATTTCTGATTGCCTGGACATCTGATCTGTTCCCATTCAGTTGGTTGAGCCATACCAGTGTGAAGGGTGATACTGCCCAATCCCGCTGAAGGCCGCCCTGCGGCAGGACTTTGCTGGGGGCTCCCAGCTTCCTGGTTTTCCCAGCATGATGGGCTATTGCTTGATCCTGCTGAAGGCCATATTATGGCATTTCTCTTTTCAGGCGCCTCGTAGTAGAGGGACCTGCTCTCCCAGCGTGAACAGCGCTTCAGCCAGGTCTGTTTATACGGCGTGGATCTGTCGGGCAGCGTTCCTGGGCCTTGCCCATATGCCTGGCTGGCAGAGAAGGGTTTGGAGGCTTCCATCATCCCCTGCCTTCTCCATTGGAGACCAGATTGGCGGAGCCACTCAGGGGCTTGCCCCCACGGCATTGGATTTCATGGGTGGTGCATATTACCTGCCACTTGCCGTCTTCCTCTAGACATAGATAGCTGCAGAGCCGGGTAAGACCAAAACGTCCTCCAGGACAGCTCAGGATTGGCAGCCTTGCATCATATGGTAAGGCCTTGTGGCCGCATCAGCAGCCTTCCCCCCCCCAGTGGTTAGATCAGTGTGGGATGGGGATCGGAGCCTTCGGGCCTGTTTAGCAGTCCGTTTAGGCTGTCTGGCTGCTCAGACTGCAACGTGGCTGCCTTAGAGGTCTAGTTATTCAGGCTTCAGTAACTTTTCAAGATGGCCACCGCCCCATCAGATTGACCTTTTAAACTTGGCCTTCCAGGCCTTCCGGGGCCTGACCAAGAAAAAGCGTGGCCCTCACAATTGGGCCCACCTACGAGGGGAAAGACCACCCAGCCCCGTACTACCAAAAACCCAGGAAAGCCTCAAAGGCCTCTGAAAAGGAGGCCAGCAAGAGACATCGGGCTATTGAAAGAGCCACTGAGAAGGCCATTAGGGAGGCTAACAAGAGGGACGAGGCCCTTTCAACGAAGGAGCAAAATGCCACCCCCCGGTTATCCCTGCCCCATAGGAGGCCCTACCTGTTTCCTCTGCCCAGGTGCTTCCAGTGGCCTGATCCCCAGACGGGGAGGCACTCTCGGCCAACAGGCCTACTGTTGACAGCAAATTGCTGTTTGGGCCTCTTCCAGAGTCCTTGGCCCAGTTAGCCAGATCCAAGGGGGGCCAGGCAGAGGCCTTTATGCCCACGGCAGCAGGCCTTAGACAGGAACATCTGGATAGGCCACAAATTCCAGCCAACCTGGCTGCCTTCATTTACAATGCAATTCAATGTGGCATTGTCACAGAAATGCAACAGAGGACAGGCTCTTGGGTTTCTGACCCCTCCAGAGCTCAAGAATATAACCCACAACCTCAATTGTTAGGGGACCTGGGATATTCTCAGGATCAGGCCTATTCTTTGGCCTCTCCCAGCCATGGTTCCCTTGTGGAGGAGAAGATGCGGGATCAGGACCTGTTTGAGGATGAGGACCTGTCACCTGATCAGCCCTCATTCGTGGGGCTATTCAAGCCTCAGCTCTTTCACTCACACTTTCACAAGGCCAAGACCACCACGCAGCTGGGCACTGTCCGGCCTTTACCAGACTCTACATTGGGTGAGGTGGAACCTTCGGTCCCCTTGTTCGAGGAACCTGCCTTTGAGGCTGAGGAGGTACCAGCTCCTAGATTATTCAGGGATGTGGTACAGAGATAGTGGTCTGTGCCTGTCTCTGGCCCCAATCCTAACAACCTAGATAGGTGCCTTTACAATATGGGTTCAGACTTAACTAAGGTTCTTCAGGTCCTCACCATGGACCCTCCAGTGGTAGCCCTTTCTGCTCCATCAGTCCTAACAGGGCCCCCGGAGGAAAGCCTCTGCCCTGAGGATAAGCGGTCAGGGCAATCACAGGTCAAGGCTTACGAGGCGGCAGCTTGGTCCATTAAGGCCTCCATCTTTTTTTAACAGGACATCTTTCCTCTGGCTGCGACAACTGCAGGCACCAGGTCAACTGTTGTGACCTGGTGCCTGTTTCAGACACCAGGTCACAACAGGATTTAAACAAAATTTTGGCTGCCCTTGAATTCTCAGCGGATGCCACTTTAAACACTTCCAGATTTGCAGCCAAGTTTATTGGCTCCACAATTACATCTTGTCACCTTCTCTGGCATCACCAGTGGCAGGCAGACGCTAAGAATAAATGGAAGCTGGCATCCATCCCATATGCGGGCGACAAGTTATTTGGGGAATCCATGGAACCCCTACTGGTTGAATCCAGGGATAAGCATAAAGTCCTTCCAAGCATTTCTTGTCAGATGGAACCCAGACCAGCTTCTTATTTTTGTCCCTTTCGAGGTTCAGATGCCAGCTTTACAGGACCATGGGCACAAAGATTTTTCCCCTCTCAGCAAGGGAGACCGCAGGATATACAGGGTGGTCAAGGACAGAGAGGCCCATCCAAACGGCCCATTTGGGGCCAGAGAGTTTGTCCCTTCTGACACCTCCGCTGACTGCACCTCCACCCTCCCATTGGGGGCCATCTGGCTCTTTTTGCCAGCCAGTGGGAGTTCACCACCACGGATGCTTGGGTCAGGGAGACAGTCAGGTCGGGCATCTCCCTGGAATTCCTCTCCACCACCACCCACCCAAGTCAGTTTCTCTGATGTTCCCTCTCACGGGATCGGATGAGATGGCTCCTTGTGGAAGTGGCTATAAAACATCTTCTCGACATTCAAGCTGTGCAGCAGGTTCCATGGGAGCAACATGGACAGGGCTTTTATTCTCACTTGTTCATGATCCAGAAATCCTCGGGGGGGGGGATGGAGGGCAATTCTCAATCTCAAGTCTCTGAACCATCGGATTGCTTACTGATGGTTCAAGATGCAGTCTCTCCAGACCATCTTGGAGTGTGTCAGGGAGGGAGATTTCCTCACGTCAGTGGACCTGATGGAGGCTTACCTCCACGTCCCCATTTGTCTGGCCCACAGGAAATTTCTCCGATTCTGCCAAGCGGGCAGTCATTATCAGTACTGTGCTCTGCCATTCAGTCTGTCTTTGGCCCCAAGAGTGCTTATCAAATTGATGGCCGTGCTAGCGGGCCATCTCCGGACACTGCCAATAAGGATCCAATTCTATTTAGACAATCTCCTTATCTAGTCTAGTTTGGAGTTGTTGGCATGGAAGGACCTGAATAGCATACTTTTGGTCTTGCAAGACCACAGTTTCTCCATCAATACAACCAAGAGCCAGCTGATTCCAACAACTCACATTTAACACTTAGGAGCAGTCATCAATACAATCGAGAGCAAGGTATACCTTTCCCAGAAGTGTCTTTCCAGCCTGAGGGACCTGATCAGGATGTTCAGAACAGGGAGGTCGGTCTCCCTGCTTCTGCTCTCCAACCTCCTGGGAAAGATGGTGTCATGCATTGGCATTGTGCTGTAGGCACAACTCCACTGCATGGCCTTGCAATGGTTTCTTCTTCCATATCAGTGGACGCACCAGAGTATCTCCTTGCTCAAGATCCAAGTTCCCCATAGGGTCTACCTCTCCTTCCGCTGGTGGATGCTGTCACCAGGGGGTAAGAGTTCAGGGAACCTCACCGCCTAGTTTTGACTATGGATGCCAGCCTTTATGGTTGGGAAGCTCACCTTGCATCGGACATTGCCCAGGCCCAGTGAACCCAGGAAAACCTAGGTCACAACATCAATCGGTTGGAGCTTCGGGCAATACACCTAGCCCTCCGAGCATTCCAGTACAGGATTGAGGATTGAGACATTCTGATTCTGAGACAATGTGGCTGTCAAGGCCCATATAAACTGCCTCAGAGGGACCCACTCCCAGCACCTCATGCAGGAGGCCAAACAGTTGGGCCTCTGGGCAGAGACATATCTGCAGACCATACAGGCTGCACACATCTCAGGGGTGGCAAACATGCAGGTGGACTGGCTCAGTAGACCAGAGATCCAGTAGACCACGCAGAGTAGGTCCTGTTTCAGGAACTAACTGTCCACTTCGGCAACCTGAAAGTCAACCTGTTTGCCAACCTGGACAACCGCCAAACAATGAGGTTCTTTGCCAGGTTTCTGAAACCAGGGCAGAAGGCATGGATGCCTTGCGCAGTCTGTGGCCTTCGGGCCTGCTTTACACCTTTACCCTTCTCCCCTTGATTTCCAAAGTCATCAGGAAACTGCTGGCAGAGGGGGCAGAACTTTTATCCACATTGGCCCAGATGGCCCTGTCCACAGACCTGGTGGCCCTTTCGGTGGCTCAGCCCTGGCGGCTTCCTCCAGACAGGATTTCCCTCAGCCAGGGATCATTGGTCCACCCAAACCCTCATTGGCTCCAACTGACTGCCTGGCGCATGAGCAGTGCCTGCTGAGAGGGAGCAACTTGTCCTCAAGAGTTATTGACACCATACAGGCCTCGCACCGCGTTTCCACCAACCACATCTCTAACTCCACTTGGTGGGCTTTCAGCAGCTTATATTCTAAGCAGGACCTGGTCCCCATGGAGGCTTCCACAGCTCACATCTTGGAATTCCTACAAGACGGTGTCGAGGACAGATTGTCACCAAACACTCTTTGGAGACAGGTAGCAGCCCTTTCCTCCATCTTCTTGTGCGGGTGCATGGGCTCCCTTTCCCAGCTCCCCCTGATTCGGCAGTTCCTTAGAGGGGCTACTACCTCTGCCCTCCCACGGTTCACCATTATCCCACTTGGGATTTACGAAGGTTTTAATCGCTCTTACCAGGGGGCCCTTCGAACCCCTGCGGGAGATCAGTCTAAGATTCCTGTCGTACAAGGTTGCTTTCAATCTAAGTTACAACATATATTGAAAGTTCTGTAGCCCAACAATTCATTGTGAACTTAGAGGTGCATGCTCCTTGATGGCATTCAGTAACGAATAAGCTGAATAGATTAAAAAGTCATTTCCAAATGAAATCATTATAATTATTTCTAGATGCAGTTGTGGCTATTGACTGTCCTACTGTCCCCATTTATTTGTACTCATTTCCTATGTTCATGTCCATGTTTATACTTATACCTGCTATCTTGTACATGTTTGACAAATAAAAAGAAAGAAAGAAACAAACAAACAAAGTACTGTGTAGCACAGAATAGCTATATGGTATATAGAAGAGCAGGATAGAACAGCTATATTCAGGTTTTGGAATACATTTGAGCAGGCACTCATAATATACCTCTTTAACCTGAAAAGATGGAATGGCCAAACCAAGGATCTGCATTTTAAGATTGTGGATTGGGAACATTTTTGCTGATTTTGGGATCTTGGCACCAAAGTTAACTTACCCTAGAACTTTTATATAATCCTGTGCATATTTTTTTGAGAATCTGTCTAAACCCAAAACAAACAATCTATGAATGTGCATTCATATTGAATGAATCACTGCATAAAAAGTTGGAAGGAAATAATTATTTCCGCTGTGTTTTCTACCTAGCTTTTGGCAGAAAATTCAGTTTTCTGTCCCTTTCAGTAGCTTGTATTTTTCTCTGTATTAGATAGAAAAGGTCCACATCCAAGAACTCATCCAATATGTCCAGAAAGCCACCCACTTTTATTTAATACATTTTTTGGCTTCGGATGTTTATCAAACACCTACATAACAACTATGGTGGCGCAGTGGTTAGAATGTACTACTACTGCAGGCTAACTCACTACTCACTCCAGGAGTTCGATTCTAAATGGCTCAAGGTTGACACAGCCTTCCATCCTTCTGAAGTTGGTAAAATGAGAACCCAGATTGTTGGGGGCAATATTCTGACTCTGTAAACCGGTTAGAGAGGGCTGTAAAACATTGTGAAGTGGTATATAAGTCTAAGAGCTATTGCTAGTGCTACATTCCCCCACCTTTCTTGCTTGTCTCTCTATAACCCTATTTTTTTTTATCCTGCTGAATCGTTTAATTAATCTGTTTTACCAATTTCTTCTTAGCTACAGTTTAATTTGTGGACTTCCATCTCCAGCATTCTACTGTCCTACTTATACACATTCAGAAAATGCATACGATCAGTTTCCAAGTCCCAAAAGTGCTTTTTCAAAGGGCAACTAGACTTTGTTTTTCTTTGAAGACATTTCGCTTCTCGTCCAAGATGCTTCTTCAGTTCTGACTCAGTTCATGACCTGGATGACTGAAAATCTCCATCAGTCAGACATCAGTTTCAAAGAAAGCCAAGAAATACTGGTCTATTGTTTTATATCCATTATACATTTTTTATCCATTACATTTTTTCCAGGAAGTTTGCTTAATATCTGCATTTTCTCTGAACATATACCACTGCAGAATATCTCAGCATTTCTCTATGCAGAAATGAAAGCTGACTTAAAGAAAATCAATAGTGTTCTTTTAAATGGTTGTCCAATTATTATACAAAGTGAAGTGCACAAAGTTACATTGATGGATAGACTTGTCATCTCTTTTTGGCAGTATGTTAAATGGTCCAAGAAGAGTTTAATGTATTTTTAACAATATTTTGAAGAAACAATAACTTACAAACTCAAAAATTCTGCTTGGTGACAAACGAATGCCAATAGGCTTTATTCACCACAAATATATACCTTTCTACAAAGATGTTTTATGGACTTGAAAGTAGCAACAACATCTTAAAGAGTTTTTTCGTGACTCTTTGAGATTTGCTGTCAACAAATGTTTATGTCTTTTGGGATGACGGTTACTGAAAACTTTAGTAACATCTAGCCTCGCAAGTTGACTGAGCAAACTGAGAGAATCATCAACTGTTGTTCATATGCTCAGGAATCTCTTTACACAGTCTACTGAAATTTTCTCGCTACCTAATTGCCTAGGAATTTGATTAGACATTTAAGCCATTCATTTGACATTCAGGTGGACTGTGTGTTTTTTTCTTCTCAGTCATCTGCATTTCCACTTCATTCATTCATTCATTCATTTGGGATTGTATGACTCCCAGAGGTGCCTCCTAATATAGTATACCTTACATTAGTGATGTAAAAGACATATATTACAGTTTACATTATAGCTTTAGTTTAATTTAGAGGCAAGAAATCTTTCTGTGGTTGGGGGCTGCATGCAATGTAGGTGATAAAATGCTGCCATGGGATGACCAGAGAAAACTGTGTGTTTAGAAACAGAGATTTTCAGTGGGGTTGAAGGAGCACTGGCTTGCCTTTGCTACCTTACATTTCCGGCTATCTCAGTGTCTTATAAAATTTACCCTTTTTTTTCTTTTTTAATTATTATTCCTTAATTCAGGGTAGAGTTGAGATAACTGAATAGAGCTGAGCATTTACTGGCTGGATGCCCTTCCTGATGCCTACATGGAGTTCACAGCAGATATTTTTTTCCTTGTGCCCTGAGAGAGAAACATAGGGTTGAACCTCTCAGCCTTCTGTGTGCAAGGTGAGCATCTTTACCACTAGGCCATCATGTCAGTCAAAATTTACTCATATAGAAAGAAAATAAACGAATCACAATTCTAAAGATTCTCTATAGATCTTTCTGCTCAGGATAGAGGGTTGGATGCTCTATATATAGTCCCAAATGACAGCCAAAGTATAGCTTCATGTCTCTATGTGCTACTTGAACATAAATAGTATTACAGCTACTCCTAAATTATTTCGTGATCAGGTTTAGAGAGAGACCTAATTTTCAAAGGACAATAACTCATTTCAGATAATATAAAAGCAGAAAAAGAAAAAGAAAATCATACCAGTGCTATGAAATTAAAAGCCTCATTTTCAATGAATTATATTTATGTGAAAGTTGAACTACCTCAGTAAGATTGATTTCATTTGAAGCCTTGCAGACAACCTGCAAAAGTATTAGGAGTGGAAGTATGGGGTAGGGGGGAATCACTTATTATTGCAATTTCATCAGATCAGCCTTCAGGACTTTTGAGTTCCCAGCAGTATCTCTTAATATTGTTCAAACTTAAGAAGATAGAAATATAAAATTATAGGCAAGGGAAGTTCTCCTCATTTATTTATTAATGATTTTTCCCTATAAAAATTGTCAGTTACCTGTTGACAGCTGAGACTGGCATGTCTAATAAAGAAAAGCTGGCAATTCAAATCCAACATTATTTGGGAACCTCTTTCTTAGAAAATCAATAACATTTCTTGGGAAATGACAGTAAATTGTCTATTCATAACTGCACTGAGTCTGGGTGAAATCACAATCTTTAAAAAAGCAGGCAGCCTGAATCTCCTTCTTGGGCAATTCTTGAGAAATTTGTCCTTTTGCAACTGACATTGGTTAGTACCTTCTATTGTTTTGTTTTGTTTTTTTTGTCTTCTATTGCACCCTTTCACTCATATTTGTCTTTATCTTTCGACCACATAACTGTCTTATCAATCTTGTGATGACAGCTTTAAACCTTCCAAAATGTTTACTCGGACTGATTTCATTGTGCAAGTCTTCCCTCTTGACCTATGAGGACTTCTTATAAAATTCAATTTTGTATCTGCAAGACTTTATTTGTCACAGAATGGATTACTGTGTATTACTTGAGTGTAACTGGGCTTTTTCCCCCAGAAGCTAAAGTTGATTTAGAACCTGGCATATATGGCATATATAGACTACAATTTTTCCCTTCCATCTTTACCCTTGAAGTAAGGACACAATTCCCAGAATTTGAGCCTGTTGGTTGAAAATTCTAGAAGCTGGGGTCCCAGCACGTATACTGGAAACCAAATTAGCTGAGATTCATCTTTACAAATGAAAAATCCCAGTGCAAATTAATTGGATTGCATTTGCTTCAGCACTCATCCACTCAGTGTTTCTCAACATTGGCAATTTTAAGATACGAGTTTTAAGGTCTAAGAAGTTGCCAAGTTGAGAAACACTGCACTAAACAATAGCCAAATGAATACAAAAACATAACTGAAGTTCGGGATGTATATAAATTCCTGAACAAGTGGAGGCAGACAAAATAGTCTTTCAAGATCAAATTACTTTGATT
Source organism: Ahaetulla prasina (assembly GCF_028640845.1). Lineage (NCBI taxonomy): Eukaryota > Metazoa > Chordata > Lepidosauria > Squamata > Colubridae > Ahaetulla > Ahaetulla prasina. Next base: position 143,345,581 of record NC_080539.1, on the reverse strand, counting down.
TTAACAAACATTATGTAGCTATATCTGTCCTTTTTCATTGCTCACAACTGGGGATGGGAAGTTTTAAACACATGCACACATACACATGCTTATCTTGATCAGAATTACAAATCAGTATTTTTTTTATTTAAGTCATGATGGAAGGATCCTTGAACTTTGTTAACTAATTTACTGCAGAACACTGCACTGTTATCAAAAAAAAAAAAGTGGGGGGAGATTGACAATCCACTATCAGTAATATTCTAATTGGTGCCAACTGACTTCTAAAAATGGATACACAATTTTGTTAAGTCCAGTTTGACACCTGGACAATATTTTTTTTTCTTAGAACAGTGTAGAAGTGGTTTCTGATTGCCTTCTACTTTATAATTTTTTACTCTAGCCTGTAATCCTGGAACTTCCTAGTGCTCTCTCATCACCTACTTATCAGAAGCAACCTGCTTAGTTGGTTTTTTTCAAGATTTAAGTCTTAAGTCCTAAGTCATCATGTGCTGCCAGCTACCTGTTATTTTCAAAATGATTTGTGAGACAGGCCAAACTGAGACTGCCCCATTTCAATGTTTAATTATTATTTTTTATAATACCAGTGACATATGGAAGCACACAATAATACCCACGCTTAAAAAGCTGGCCTAGGGTTGTGACTATAAGATATTCTTTCATTATGAAGACAATATCATCTGGCCAGAGAAGCCTTTGGTGTATAAACAAGATAAGACATCAAATGGAATAAAAGATTTGTGTAGAAGACACAAAATTCCAAGTGTCTCCTGAATTTCAGTGGCTGTGTTGATGTCTCCAGATTGTCCCAACTTCTCAGGAAGTGAGAACGTTGGCACTATAGAAGATGAATCACCAATGGACTCTCTATTCTGTCCTGGTCTCCTATCTTTAGATACTTTAACAACTGGAAACAGTTAGATGGGTTATTTCGTCAGGGAAGTACATTCAAATAGATCACTACAGTTGGTCCTGATGACAGATAGAAAGATTAACAGAGTTGGAAAGGATCTTATAGGTCATTTAATCCAACCGCCCACTCAAGCAGGAGACCCTAAACCATTTCTGACAAATGGCAGTCCAATCTTTTCTTGAAAGTCTCAAGTGATGAAGCTCCCACAACTTCCGAAGGCAAGCTGTTCCATTGTTTTGATTGTTCTCACTGTCAGAAAATTCCTCCTCATTTCTAGGTTTAATCTCTCCTTGGTCAGTTTCCATCCATTATTCCTTGTCTAGTCTTCAGGTGCTTTGGAAAATAACTTGACCCCCTCCTCTCTGTGGCAGACCCTCAAATATTGGAACACTGCTATCATGTCTCCCCTGGTCCTTCTCTTCACTAGACTAGCCATGCCCAGTTCATGAAACCGTTCTTCATATGTTGTAGACTCTAGTCCCCTAATCATCCTGGTTGCTCTCCTCTGCACTTTTTATAAAGTCTCAACATCTTTTTTAGTGTGGTGACCAAAACTGGATGCAGTATTCTAGGTGTGGTCTTACTTAAAGCTTTATAGATTGGTATTAGTACCTCACTTGATCTTGATTGCATCCCTCTGTTAATGCAATTTAGGATTGGGTTGGCTTTTTTGGCTGCTGCTGCACACTGCTGGCTCATATTTAGCTGGTTGTCCACTAAGACTCCAAGATCCCTCTCACAGTCACTGCTATTAAGCTTGGTTTCACCCAGTTTATATGTGTACCTGGATGAAACTGTCTATCTAGACCCGTTCCAGTCCGGCTTCTGGCCCGGATACAGCACTGAGACGGCTTTGGTCGCGTTGGTGGATGATCTCTGGAGGGCCAGGGATAGGGGTTATTCCTCTGCCTTGGTCCTATTAGACCTCTCAGCGGCTTTTGATACCATCGACCATGGTATCCTGCTGCACTGGTTGGAGGGATTGGGGGTGGGAGGCACCGTTTTTCGGTGGTTCTCCTCCTATCTCTCCGATCGGTCACAGACGGTGTTGACAGGGGGGCAGAGGTCGACCCCGAGGCGCCTCACTTGTGGGGTGCCGCAGGGGTCGATTCTCTCGCCCCTTCTGTTCAACATCTATATGAAGCCGCTGGGTGAGATCATCAGTGGTTTCGGTGTGAGGTACCAGCTGTACGCTGATGACACCCAGCTGTACTTTTCCACACCGGACCACCCCAACAAAGCTATCGAAGTGTTGTCCCGGTGTCTGGAGGCCGTATGGGTCTGGATGGGGAGGAACAGGCTCAAGCTCAATCCCTCCAAGACAGAGTGGCTGTGGATGCCGGCACCCCGGTACAGTCAGCTGCAGCCGCGGCTGACCGTTGGGGGCGAGTCATTGGCCCCGATGGAGAGGGTGCGCAACTTGGGCGTCCTCCTGGATGAACGGCTGTCCTTGGAAGATCATTTGGCGGCCGTCTCCAGGAGGGCTTTTTACCAGGTTCGCCTGGTTCACCAGTTGCGCCCCTTTCTAGACCGGGATGCCCTATGCACGGTCATTCACGCTCTCGTGACGTCTCGTCTGGATTACTGCAATGCTCTCTACATGGGGCTCCCCTTGAGGAGCACCCGGAGGCTCCAGTTAGTTCAGAATGCGGCTGCGCGGGTGATAGAGGGAGCCCCTCGTGGCTCCCATGTGACACCTCTCCTGCGCAGACTGCACTGGCTACCTGTGGTCTTCCGGGTGCGCTTCAAGGTTTTGGTGACTATCTTCAAAGCGCTCCATGGCATAGGGCCGGGATATTTACGGGACCGCCTGCTGCTACCGGATACCTCTCACCGACCTGTGCGCTCTCACAGAGAGAGACTCCTCAGGGTGCCGTCGGCCAAACAGTGCCGGCTGGCGACACCCAGGGGAAGGGCCTTCTCTGTGGGGGCCCCCACCCTCTGGAACGAGCTTCCCCCAGGACTTCGTCAACTTCCTGACCTCCGAACCTTTCGCCGCGAGCTTAAGACACATCTATTTATTTGCGCAGGACTGGACTAGATTTTAAATTTGAATTGGTTTTAATGGGGATTTTACTATTTTTATTATCATCATTTTAATTATTCGGCCAATTATAATAAGTTTTTTAATGGATGCTTTTAATCTGTATTTATATGTATATTTTTATTTGGTTGTTAACCGCCCTGAGTCCCTAGGGAGATAGGGCGGTATAAAAATACGAATAAATAAATAAATAAATAAAATAATACTTTTTGTTTTTCTTACTTAAGTGTAGGACTTTACTTTTCTCTACACTGAATTGCATTTTGTTAGATAGGGCCCAGTGTTCAAGTCTGTCAAGATCCCTCTGGATCTTGTCGCAGATGACCACAAGGACTTTCCTCATATTATGCAGAAAGTACAGCTACAAAGGCAGAAAGTCATTTGTCATCCAGCTAATATAGGCAGATTTCTGCAATATGTATTAAAATCCAGTTTCTGCTTTTTTGGCTACAGTGTTCTTATTCATTGAATGAGTATGGAGGACTAACTGCGCTTCTAAAACTGGCATAGTCTTCCAACTCACCATCTAGAGAGTTATACATGTGAACCACCGATGAATAAGACATCTGCCAAGTACACAACTGGGAGATAAGTAGTCACAATTTACTCTTCTGACAAATATTCTTTCTCAAGCATGCCCCAGAGGTAAATATAAAGGTGGGCCATTGTTAAGGGAAACTGTTTATTTTGAAACATTAAAGAATTCGTAAGGCAGCAAAAGCTGAAAGAGACAACTGTGAAAGCAAAGTGGAGCTGTCGGGATAGGAAGGGTTTTTTTGTTGTTGTTGTTTTTTGTTCCTCGCAGGAAAAGCAGGCAAGTTATCCCGCCTTACCCTTCATTGCTGTATGGAATGAACAAGATATTTAAACTGATTGTGTATATTGTATGCAACATCTGATCTCTGCAGTCTTTCTCCTAACTTTGAACACTTGCTATCATCCATGCTAAAAGATGCTGAGTTTCACTGAGGGAAGAGATCCTTTTGCATTCATTTTAGAAGCCTGACTCTCCAACTGAATGGTTTCACAAATGAATGGTTTATAACAAGCTAGTGAATGGTTCACTTGTGGTCAATGTAAATCATTCTCTGCCTGTTTGCTTTCACATCCTCTTGAGGATGGGCTCGCTTCCATGCTTAGCATCCTAAAACTCAATAATGACAGTACAGTTATGGTCAAAGTGGATTTCTGACATGGAGGTAATGAGAAATTCGACACTTAGTGCCACTTATCCACTAGCCCTGAATGAAATGGGAAATAGATTTGCATGCAAGTTGGGAAAGATTTGCTTTACAAATTGCATGCTGCAACAAGTCCAGGAGCACAAGACTGACAACCCCTCAATTATTAAACACTGAACGCTAGCCATAGCTGAGAAGAGAGCATGCTGTGTACGATAAATTGCATACAATGAAACGCACTGTCCATTTCCAGAGGAGATCTAAATCCAATGAGCTCGTATTTTCAAAGAATGGAGTTTAAGTGTTCTTGGGGACACTATTTAGAAATGAATTTTATGATATTTATAGAGGGACTGCATTGCCTACTTCTAGTGACTTTGTTGGTTGAGCGGGGTGTGTGTGTGTGTTAGAAGTTATATCAAAGCTCTCAACAGACTGGAATCTCTACCGCTGGAAGGTGCATCTCCATTGGGTTATCCATCAATGGAATCAATAACAGAATATCAGAGATGGAAGGAATCTTGGCGGTCTTCTAATCCAACCCCTGCTCAAGCAGGAGACCCTACACCATTTCAGACAAATGGTTGCCCAACCTCCAATGATGAAGCACCCACATCTTCTGAAGGCAAGCCTTTCCACTGCTTAATTGTTCTATCAGGAAATGTCTCCTTAGTTCTAGGCTGGTTCCCTCCTTGAGTAGCTTCCATCCATTGCTTCTAGTCCTGACTTTAGGTGCTTTGGAGAATAGGTTGACCCCCTCTTCTTTGTGGCAGCCCCTTAGATGTTTTATGTTGGCTATTCCAAGGTCAGATCAGAATGCTCTTTTTGAGCAGCTTTGCATGCCTAGGTCTCAAGGAACACATCTCAGCATAAGCCTATTATTCTGACATGGTCCATTTGGAAGGCAATATTGCCATATTCTTTTCAATAAATTGGGACTTCTAGTGGTTAACTCCAAAATAGAAATTGGTGGGTTTATTATCTATGGATTTACCAATGTTCTTTTTTAAATTAAACATTATAGCTTAGTATAATTGCTTATAAACAATATGAATGCATCTTCGTATTTCTTTCTCCTGTTATCTGTGTTTTACAAGTCATTTATATTTTGGGCCTCTGCTTTTTCTACTGGAAACTGCGGTGCTTTGCAGTTTATTTGGAGGTGGGAGGAAGTCACACTTTTTCTCAAAATTAAGCTTTTAGGCATAGCACACATCCTTCAGAGGTTTCTATTTAGGAGGGAGCATGCATGCATTCAGATTAATGCGTAGCCAAACTGAAAATATAAAAAGCCAAAATGAGTCACTAAAGAAAACTAAAGAACTGCAGTTGGTTGGTTTAAAAAGAAGTCTCCACCTGCTGTGGAATACAGGAAAGTGAGTGAATTGTTAAAAGCAGGGGAGCTGCCAGTGGAAAAGCTCCACGTTACATCCCGTGCCATTGAAATGTTTCTGAGAAAAGAAGATATACTAACAAGAAGGGTACAGTAGAGGAAGCAAATGGTACCCCTAAAAGGAAAAGAATTGACTAACTCTTATAGATTTTGCCAGTTTTGCAGGTATAATGATAGGTCTCTTCCTATTTTGCCCCTTCATCTCGCAAAAAATAAAGTCTCCTGCCTACCCCCCAAAAGCTGTAAAACCAAACCTAAGTTGCAAGATCTTGTGGGTTACAAAATGTGATCATTGCAACAATGCATCTTTTGCACTTGGCCATCAGTGGATTGGAGATAGTAAGCGATGCCTTGATTTGGACTTGGAAGCAAACTGGGAATTAACACGGCACAAGAGAAGACTCATATCAGTTTATCTCATTTTTATCTAGTTTAGTCTAACTGCAATAATATTGTAGTCCAACTAGCTGTAATGCCTGTAAGATCTTGGTTGTCTCGAAGTACCAGGAATTGATGCAGTTCTTGCAAAAGCCTTGCTGCTAACAGAGTATTGTAGATACATCACCATGCTATTTCTGGGAGTGTGCAAAACGTTCTGAGCTTCAAACAGAGACAAAATGCCCTTTACCCCAAGTTCAGGACCAAACATTTATTCTATATTGTTTGAAGTGATCTAGTATCCTACAGCTGACTTATTTTTAAAAATTACTTGACACCATGGAGACTAGAGTGTGCATCAGATAATAAAACAGCAGGCATTCCATTCCTGTGGCCATCGACAGGAGCTAGTTGAGATGAGAGCAGAGTGATGAAGAGTCAATTAGGAGCCATGTCCACAGATTGAAAACCATTTTGGACTTAAGAAAAAAAGAGGGTTGTCCTGGTTGGTAGGCAAGGATACTGCTGTAGTTTTAAAATTATGTGATGTAGTCTTTAGTGTTCATCAATTCTAATGCTGGGTTTTGTTTTTTTGAAGCAGGATGCCAAATGCCCACATAAGTGCTGTGCATTGCATCATTTTGTTTCAATTCCTCCCTCCCAAACCCATTTGAGATAGATAGCTAGATGATGATAGATAGATAGATAGATAGATAGATAGATAGATAGATAGATAGATAGATAGATAGATAGATAGATAGATATAGAAAGATTAAGATAAGGTAAGGTAAGGTAAAGTAAGGTAAGGTAAGATAAGATAAGATAAGATAAGATAAGATAAGATAAGATAAGATAAGATAAGATAAGATAAGATAAGATAAGATATGAGAGATATAATGGATGGATGGACGGACGGACCGACAGATGCCTAGTGAGCATCTGGCTGATCTTGTCTAACTGTGAGGTCACCATAGCATATGAAGGATGTGACAAGATGTCACAGATCTAGATACACAGCTTTTTGTCCTTTTGAAGACCATCTTTACCCATTTTAATCAATGTGATTTTGCCCATGTGGACAGTGATCTGGCCCATGCTTGAGCATTTCAAAAAGGCCTTAAGATTTCCTCCTACAGTATACCCACTTATTAACACGAATCCCCAGGCTTTATTGAAACATTCAGCTTCAGATATCTGAGAAATGAATGATATGCTCATAGGTATTGCCTCACTCAGTTCCTTTACATTTAACCCGTTTTGTAGAGCTACAGTTGTCCCAAAGTCACTGGTGACTGTGAGTCTATATTACATTGGGTGATTTCATGTGACAGTTTTATCCTCAGCGGTTCACTGAAAATCTCACTAAGAGCAACCTATCCAGTATGTACTCAGTTCTTCACTTATGAAACCTATCCAATATGTATTCAGTTCCTCAGGGCTAGTAAACATTAGCAACAATTACATGAAAGTAACAAAGTGTTTGTGAAAAAATGTGTCTAATATAATAGATCTACTGTATTCACCGGATCATTTGCAACATGCTGATTGCAAAACTTGTCTCACGGTATATGAACAACTGGGCAAATACACTCTTAGAGGATAATTAAATAACCATTTTGACATACTTTGCTCCAATCAATGGGTGGCAGAAGATATGCCAGACAAAATAGGTTCTAACTTCATAGCCAGTATCTACTCAACCTTTGGTAATGAGACTACAAAGTACAGTTTATAGGCAAGTTAAGATGAAATGGTTGGTAGATTTCCTAGCTAAGGTGACAAACACCCACCAATTACTCCCTCTAAAATGGGCTAGTGCTAGGGAGAGAGGCAAGTTTTACTACCTAGTGGCATTGAGGGATGCGAAACGTTCTTACATTTCCTCCCTCATTGCGTCGGCAGATAATTGCCCGGCCGCCCTGTTTCGGGTGACCCGCTCTCTCCTTCAACAGGAGGGGCAGGAGGACCCATTACAAGGGCGTGCCGAGGAGTTTAACGGTTATCTACACGCTAAAATCGTTCAGCTTCGGGATGGATTGGATCAAAATTGGGTAGATCCAGGCGAGAGTTTCGAGACCCGTCTTGTTGAGACTATTTGGGATAGTTTTGACCCTGTGACTCCCGAGGACATGGACGGTTGCTGGGAAGGTTGAATGCCACCACATGTTTACTGGACCCGTGCCCCTCCTGGTTGGTGCTGGCCACGCAGGAGGTGACACGAGGCTGGCTCCGGGGAATTACAAATGCTTCTTTCCCGCTGCCTTGAAAGAGGCGGTGGTGAGACCTCTTCTCAAGAAGCCTTCCCTGGACCCAGCTGTTTTAGGAAATTACCGTCCAGTCTCCAACCTTCGTTTTACGGCGAAGGTTGTAGAGAGTGCGGTGGCACATTAATTACCCCAGTACCTGGATGAAACTGTCTATCTAGACCCATTCCAGTCCGGCTTCCGGCCCGGATACAGTACTGAGACGGCTTTGGTCGCGTTGGTGGATGATCTCTGGAGGGCCAGGGATAAGGGTTACTCCTCTGCCCTGGTCCTATTAGACCTCTCAGCGGCTTTCGATACCATCGACCATGGTATCCTGCTGCGCCGGTTGGAGGGTTTGGGAGTGGGAGGCACCATTTATCGGTGGTTCTCCTCCTACCTCTCTGACCGGACACAGACGGTGTTGACAGGGGGGCAGAGATCGACCCCGAGGTGCCTCCTGTGTGGGATGCCGCAGGGATCGATTCTCTTGCCCCTTCTGTTCAACATCTATATGAAGCAGCTGGGCGAGATCATCAGTGGTTTTGGGGTGAGGTACCAACTGTATGCTGTACGCTGATGACACGCAGCTGTACTTTTCCACCCCAGGCCCAACAAAGCTATCGAAGTACTGTCCCGGTGTTTGGAAGCCGTACGGGTCTGGATGGGGAGAAACAGGCTCAAGCTTAATCCCTCCAAGACGGAGTGGCTGTGGATGCTGGCACCCCGGTACAGTCAGCTGCAGATGCGGCTGTCTGTTGGGGGTGAGTCATTGGCCCTGATGGAAAGGGTGCGCAACTTGGGCGTGCTCCTGGATGGACGGTTGTCCTTTGAAGACCATTTGACGACCGTCTCCAGGAGAGCTTTTTATCAGGTTCGCCTGATCCGCCAGTTGCGTCCCTTCCTGGACCGGGATGTCCTATGCACGGTCACTCATGCTCTCGTTACTTCTCGCTTGGACTATTGCAATGCTCTCTACATGGGGCTCCCCTTGAAGAGCACCCGGAGACTCCAGTTAGTCCAGAATGCGGCTGCGTGGGTTATTGAGGGAGCAGTTTGAAGCTCCCATGTAACACCTATCCTGTGCAGACTGCACTGGCTACCTGTTGTCTTCCGGGTGTGCTTCAAGGTATTGGTTACTATCTTTAAAGCGCTCCATGGCTTAGGACTGGGATACTTACAGGACCGTCTACTGCCGTCCTCTATCTCCCAACGACCGGTGCGTTCTCTGTGGGGGCTCCTACCCTGTGGAACAAACTTCCCCCTGGACTTCGACAACTATCTGACCTTAGGACATTTCGCCGCGAACTTAAAACCTATTTATTCCGCCTTGCTGGACTGGCTTGATTTTTAAAATTTTTAATTTGATTTTATGGGTTTTAAATTTCTGTCAATTTTATAGGGCGTTATTATATTTTAAATTTGGCCATTTGAATAAGTTTTTTAAGGGTTGTTTTTTAGTATTGTATGTATTGTTTCTTTTGTATTTTATTTTGGCTGTTCACCGTCCTGAGTCCTTCGGGAGAAGGGCGGTATACAAATTAAAATATTATTATTATTATTATTATTATTATTATTATTATTATTATTATTATTATTATTATTATTATTATTATTATTATTATTATTATTATTATTATTATTATTACTAGATGCTTAAAAATCCAGGTTTAGCAAAGGGGAAGGGGGTCTTTCACAAGTAATAACCATTAGATGGTAAATTTTCATTGAATCTGGCAACTGAAAGCAAAATGCTAGTAGATTGATTTGCTCAGTTACTAGGAAAGGACCAATACGTTTTGAGTCTAGTTTCTTGGAAGGTCTCATGCGATTTAAACATTGTGTAGAAAGCTACACTGAATCTCCTACAATTCTCCCTCTTATCTATGTGTATCAGCTGCTTTTTTGTACAACATTTTTGCTAGTTTGAGTTGTTCATTTAGGAAGCTTTGAACTGACTGCCTCTTTTCCAGAAAATCAGTGGTGTAAGGAACAGCACTTTCTTGTCTGGTGGTTGGTAAGATCTGTGGGTAGAATCCATTCGTTGTCTGGATCAGATATATATATTAAGAGAGGAGTAGGCAGCATTGTTGAAAACAAATTTAGCAAGAACTATGAGATCAGTGCAGTTGTTATGCTGGTAAGAAATCTAGCATCTTAAAAACTGCTGCAATAGTTGGTTAACCTTGTCGTGTTCTCCATTGAAAGGCTCTTTGGACAAGGAAAAGATTTGAGATAATCTGTGATGACCCAGGGCTGGGCACAGAAGCAACACAGCCGGAACGAAGGTTTAACTTCCCTTTATTGCTCCAACTTTCCCCCAAAAGTCCCACCGTTCACTGCAAGTCCAGGAGCAAAACTCTAAACACCCACCTCCAAAAGTTCCCAGCTGCTATTAGTCCAGAGGAGCAACACAGTTCTGAGAGCAGCTACCGTTCAGGGAATTTCCAAAGAGTCCTCATCATAGGAAGAGTTCATTGGGACTGCAGCACAACCTGGAACAGAACTGTGTCACTGTGAACTCGCACATAGCAAGGCAAGCAAAGTATCCAGATGTCAGCACGTGAAACTGGAAAAAGGCAACACTTGTTCCTGACAAGTGCCCCTCCCAACAGCATCTCTTTAAATCTCATTCCCCAGGTGAGCCTTGTGAAGAGGGGATGGGAACCCTCCTTCCGAATCATCAGGTTGCCCTGCGCTAATCCCGCCTCCACTCCATTCTCCTTGCTCGGGGATTGGTGAGGGAGGTAATTGCTCATCGCTGGAGTTCTGTTGGTCCTCTTCTCTGCTGCCTGCCCTCTCTTCCTCCTCCCCTTGCTTGATAATCCTGTGGCCTCTCTCCTTTGCTGGCAACCCTTCCCTGCTTCATCCTGCTCCTCTGGTCGTTCCTCCGTTGGCCCTAGCTCCGTCTCATCCTCCTCCTTGGACCCAGGCTCATGACAGGGCTATGGCATAATCCTCAAGTACTCCAGACAATTGCTTTTCCTGAGGAGACTGCAAGATAGTAGTTTCCAACAGGTTTGGACTCTGGGAAACAAGGGAAAGCCACCTTCATTCAAGCCATGGACACTGGGTTCACATCCTTCCTTTTCTAATCAGTTTTGGAATTGCTTTTTAACTGCTTTCAGCTATTAGGAGCCTTTGAATCTATCCGTTTTGGATAGCAAAACTGGTGACTGTCATTCAATCCTTAGTAAAAAGAAGTGTTAAATACAGGTTTAAGAAATTAAAACTTTCTCTCTCTTTTTTTAAAAAAAATTGCAAAAAGTTAATTAGAATGCGGATTTTGGAAAGTTACCAATAGACTCAAGACCCAGAAAAAAATGAAAAACAATCAATTATTTGAAGGAATTAAAGCTCATTACAAGTTTTTTAAAAAGGAATATGAAGTTGGTTTATTTGTTCAGGGTGAAAATAGATGCTATCTTGGGTAACTCTTGGTGGACTTTTGCTCATCAGGACTCAACAACAAAACTTTAAGGATTTATTTATACATAAGAGGTGAGATATGGGAAGAAGAGATCATTTGTTGCATTTTAAGAGAAGGGGATACATTACTAAAGTTGTTTATACTTGTGAAGAAAGAGGAAGTCATTTTTGTATAATGTATATGTTTTCTTTACTATACATATTTTTTTCTTCCTGTTTTGGATTTTTTTTTCTTTTCTTCACTTTCTATTTTTTTCTTTCCTTTTTTAGTTTGTACTAGTTTTAATCTTCTTAATTATAAGGTTTAATAAAATTACTATAAAATGCTTAAACTTCAAATAATGTCATTATAAATGGTGGGAGACACAATGAATACAAATTACATAAAACAAACTGTAAAATCCTTTTCAAAAGGTACAATATGAATATTCAGTTATTCAAAACTAACTTAATTTCTTCATTTAATTGGATCCCAGTAGAATTTTATGGCCTATAAAGAAAAATATGAACATTTGTCAGTCACATTATGTACCTCAGTTAGGTTCAGACAGTCTTGCTTCTTTCTACCTTGACAAAAAAATCATTTCTGAAGTAGCTTGATCTTTGATGCCATTTCTGGAGATGTTTTGCAGGGAACAGCTTTTTCATCCTGTTTTTATTTGAATATTCCTCAAAAATGTCCCTCTGGAACATTGTGCCCCTCGAAGTGAGATCTTCTGCCATCCTCTTGGCCTTCTGCCATCCTCTTGGCCCTAAACCAGGCTCTGCCTAATGGCCTCGGGTCCCAGTTGGGTGCATTCCATGTTGGAGGTGGTTGTTCAACTAGGAAGAAGAGCCCAACTCCATTCCATAGTGTTCTGGTTATGTAACCGTAACAGAGTTACTGTATTGGAGGTCATGTAGTCCAACCCCTGCTCACGCAGGAGACCTGTACTAGGGATTCGAACCACCGAACTGCCGACCTTTCTGAGCGACAAGCTCAGTGTCTTAGCCACTGAGCCACCTAGTCAGGCCATTTAAGTTATCCAAGTTATTTAAATGGAAATGTAACAAGGAGAGATCCAGCCTAGAAATAAGGAAAAATTTCTTGACAGTGGGAACAATTAACCAGGGGAACGGCTTGCCTTCAGAAGCTGTAGGTGCTCCATCACTGTATGTTTTAAGATTGGACAGCCATTGAAATGGTATAGGGTCTCCAGCTTGAGCAGGGAGTTATAATAATAACAATATAATAATATTTTAATTTGTATACCGCCCTTCTCCCGAAGGACTCAGGGCGGTGAACAACCAAATAAAATACAAACACAGACACATACAATATTAAAAAACAACCCTTAAAAAACTTATTCAATTTGTCAAAAAATTTAAAATACAAATTACACCCATAAAATTACAAAAATTTAAAACCCATTTAAATTAAATTAAAATTTTAAAAATCAAGCCAGTCCAGCCATACGAAATAAATAGGTTTTAAGTTCGCGGCGAAAGGTCCTAAGGTCAGGTAATTGTCGAAGTCCAGGGGGAAGCTCGTTCCAGTTGGACTAGAAGGCCTCCAAGATCCCTTCCAACTCTGTTATTCTGTTATGTGTTTATTTAATATTAATGTTTTGTACCTTTGTTTTTATGTGTTTTGTAAGTTGGCCAGAGTCACTTGTCAGTGAGGCGTATAAATGTAATAAATAAAAATAAATATGCCTGTTAACCCCTTCATACAGCATTATTTTTTTAGGTTTTTTTTTTACCTGAAGTGCACCTGTTTTGCAAGCTTGTTTAGCAGTTTTGAACGGCAATTTTCTTTTGGTTATTTCTTTTTGATGGGAAGGAGGTACATAATCAGAATGGGGATCTACAGTAAGTGGTGATGTCATAGGCAGCTGCTTCAGAAAGCAAGTATTCGGAAGCATCGTTTGCATCTTGCCATGTGCTAAACGAAGCAGCCTTTAAATATGATGCTCAAAGCTGCAACAGGGAGGAACATTAACTAATAAAGAAGAAAGTTTGTAGCTGAGGGTTGAAATGAGGAGCCCTTGGTGCTCTCTGAGCTTGGTGGTTTCATTACCCAAACTAGGTAACATCATCAGTGCTAGTCTGATGATGTGACCTTGATTGGTAATGAAACATCTGCAAGAAAACAACCAAGCTCGGAAACACCCCTCAGAAACATTAATTGTTAAGACACCACAAGCAAAAAGGGGAAGAGGCATATTGTTAATTTGATTTAATGAACTAGATCCATTCGAAAAATGAAATGCTGTGATTTCATTTCTTTAATAGAAAAACATTCAGTAGAGTAGTTTAAAACAGGGGTATCCAACCTTAATAACTTTAAGGTTTGTGGACTTCAACTCCCAGAGTTCCTCAGCCAGCAAAGTTGGCTGAGGAACTCTGGGAGTTGAAGTCCACAAGCCTTAAAGTTACTAAAGTTGGAGACCCCTGGTTTAAAAAGTCATAGGATGAGTCAGAAAGGTTGGTAATGCCTTGCAGGGGAAGTGTTGAATACATTTCTCCAGTCCAGTCAGCTCCATCTAAGATTTTCTCTTTAACTGGCTGGCTGAAGCCACCCTCCAGTTTAGTTTAGTTGGTCACCATCAGGGATTGGTCCATTCTCTAAACCAAAGGACTAGATTCAACTGGACAGGAAGAAATCAGCCCAACTGAACCCAGGGCATTTCCTGATGGTCACAGGCTAAGCTAACAGGAACTTACAGTAATTTGGGCCACCACATGTCAAATGACAATTCAGAGCTGAAATGTAATGAAATGATTCCATAAAGCCAGACTTGGAACCTGGAGCTGAGAGTTGTAAGAAAGAAAAAAAAACGTTGATAATGCTTCTTCTGCTAAAGTTGTTGACATAGATTGGTGTGAGGGCAAGACTAGGCAAAGGCAGAAGCAATAACAGGAATCCACCATTCTTCCCATTCAAAAGCAATAATGTCCGTTATGCTTGATGAGCAGGAAAGACAGAAGTAAGATGTGAACTTTGTTTCTCCTATAGATATATAACATGCAATCTCCTGTGGCGGCTTTCTTTATTAATGATTTCTTGAAAGGTCTGCAATAAAGCTAGGTTATCAAGAGCTTTGCCTGTGAGGCTCTCATATTGGTTATCTGCTTTTTTAGGATTTTTTAATCTGAGGAAGAAAATCATATCTTCTTAAAAAATAACCACTCTTCCAATGTGACAGTCTTCAGAAAATTGAATTACATCATCCTGAATCCATAAGAAATATATCCTGTGTGCCAAAAATAATAGAAGACACCACTTTGACAGAGATGAAATAAAACATTTTTCTCTGAAGCCAGATATATGCGTAACTCTTCCCCAGACTGCCATTGTTGATGCTAGAACATGTATTCTTCTTATATTTTGTTGCATTTTTTGAGCTGTAATGTCATATTGACATTTTTTTAAATGAGCACACTCTTTCTTTCTGAACTGTTATAATACTGGGCCTACAGTCTTGGAACTACAATCATGATTAAAGTTACTGAGAAGTTTTGGTGGACATACATACTGTATGTAAAGATCCATCATGCAATCCTCTTTTGGGCAGACAACATTATGCACAGAGAAAGTGGTAGGAAGCAAACCACAGGAGTTAAGAGAAAATAAAAGGAAATACAGCCAAAACTATCTTACACTGACACCACTCACTCACCACTCATATTTCGCCACCATTGCTCTGTCTGGCTTTGGAAAGCAGCTCAACTTCTCACCCGCTTCTTTCTGACAATCTCTTTAACCACATTCAACCATAATGTTTCTCAGTCTTCACCTTCCTCTCAACCCATTCATGTTTTTTTCAAATATTTCTTTTTCAATTCAGTCCTTACTCATCCATTATGCAACCAAAGCATCTCAACATACTTCATGTTTTCAACTGGTGGTTGTTTCTTATTCAGTTGTCATTCATTTATCATCCAGCCTTTCTTGACCTTCTTGCTTGTTGTTGAACCACAAACACTTCTGAAGTATGCATTAACTTATAGCTTTCTTCTACATATCCCTTTTCATTTCACATAACAAAATGGACAGAAGCACACTTCTAAATACAACCATATTCACCTTTTTCTGTAGACTCCTTGCAACAGACCACATACCATAAGTTATCTTTGCACCAGAATTTGCAGTACAAAACTATACAACTCTACAAAGGTATAAAATTCTTTATTTTTTCTGCTTCTCTGCATGACTTGTGATCATTCATTCCACTTTCCCTGTCACACAAAAAATACCTTGGCCTCTGATAGATTAATTGTCAGTTCCATATTCCTAATTTGCTTCAGATAATCTAATATTAGCTTCAAACCATTCAGGTTCTTAGTTAACAAGATAGCATCACCTCCAGACAAAAATGTATGAACATTCACATCCCTAGCCAACATATCTTTAGTGCCGCCATAGGCATTCTTTATACATTTATACATAAATACATTATATAACCAAGGACACATCATATATCCTTGTCTTTTTCCCTCCTCACTATTGAATTATTCTCTAATCTATGTGTTTTCATACACTGCTTGTGTTGCATTCAGGAACTATCCTTCAACACAATATTTATACAGAACATTCACTTTATCATATGCCTCTCTAAACAAACAAAATGTGCAATGAATTCATACTTTCTCAAATGTGCTATAGAGAAGTACTTTGGATTTCAAATCCAGTCTCACCTAAAGCTTCTTTGCACTTTCCAAATTTTGCTTGTTTTCATTGTTTGTATCCTTTCAGTCTATCAAACACCTTCCTATGCACATTTAATAGTCTGATTTCCCTGTGGTTTTTACATTTTCTTGCCACTTTCCTTTTATATAGGAAAGCAAAAAAGCACTCTCCCAGTTGCCTGACACCGATGTGCTCTTCACAAATACTGTATGTTCAACATTTTGCATACTTACCCGATAAGCAAATCCTATCCATATTTTAACATTTTTTCAGTTATACCATCTACACCTGCAGCATTACCATTTTCAACATTCGCGCAGCATTTGTGACTTCCTTTTAACATTTTCTTTGACAAAATATTACAATTTAGAGCACGGGTGTCAAACTCACGGAGTCACATTGCCGTCACATGATGTATTGTGACATTTTTTCCCTTCGCAGGGCTGGGCTGGGTGTGGCCTGCACGTGACGCATCCGTCCCGTCGGCTGCCAGTTTGACACCGCTGATTTAGAGCATCCACTTCAATTCCACTGTTTGATATATTACTACATCCCCATACAAAGCTCTGAAGTAGTCCTGCCAGTGTTCCGTTACTTCCATTTCATTCCGCAACATTCCTCATATTATGTAAAAGGGTTTGAATGGATTGTCTCTAATATTAGGGGTGGGGATGTACTGGGCTGCCGGTTACACACACACATAGATGGCTTCTCTTAGGAAACTTAGTATATTTGATGTCATCGTAAATCTTTCACCAAAGCAACACGAGGCACACTGTAAACTGGGAGCAGGCAAGCACAAAAGCCTACTTTAGCAAACGAATGTGGGAAGACATATCTCAAGCTCAGGATGGTCCAAGACTAGTTCATTTCTATGGAAGGATTCCAGGTAAACTAGCAATAACGGCAAGTCACAGAGAAAGAGCGTACGTGCTAGGACCAAGGTGGAGAATAAGTGATTGTCAAATGGTAGTGCAACTCTTATTTTGAGCATCATTGATCATGTTACTGGAAAACAGCTAAGAGGTAGTAATTTCCCACAGATACAATAGGACTTTAATAAATATGTGCAGATAGTATAGGAAAACATACATATAGATTTATTCACCTGAAACTTGAAGACCAACACTGGCATTTTGAAGACCATTCCAACTCTGGAGTTCCATTTTCATGGTAATTTTGCATCTTATTCATTGAGGCACTTAAAATAAGCTTGCCTAAGCAAAAAATGAATGGCCATCGTGCTTTCTTTCTTTCTTTCTTTTCCTTTTAAATTCTTATGCATTTTGACTTGATAATGTAGATTATCAACATTTTTTTTAAATTGATACAATTTTCATACCAGAAGACAATGCGTTGAAAATGAATGATTCAGCAAGATGTTCCTATGGATTTTTAGAATGTCAAATGTCATGTTCTTGATAACAAAAAAAAAATTGAGAAAAAGAAAAAAACACTATAGACAGGTGAATCATACATTTTGGTAGAGTTATTTAACATATCAATCTTTTTTTAAAAGAGAGAGATGAAGGTATTTTAACCACCTAATTTTTCTTTCCAACTGATAGATGAAAAGATATATATTTTTACATCTGTTCAACAGATCTTATATACTTATGCAACACCTGAGATTATGTAGAAGTTTTTATTGTTCTTATGTGATCCAGTCCATCATAGTTCATTCAAAGCCTTTTCATGAAATAAATAGCGTACTTATTTACAGTATTAATTAATCAAAATTATTTCTTTGTTGTTGTTGTTAGTTGCGAAATCGTGTCTGACCCATCGCGACCCCATGGACAACATTCCTCCAGGCCTTCCTGTCCTCTACCATCCTCTGGAGTCCATTTAAGCTCATGCCTACTGCTTCAGTGACTCCATCCAGCCACCTCGTTCTCTGTCGTCCCCTTCTTCTTTTGCCCTCAATCTTTCCCAGCATTAGGCTCTTCTCCAGTGAGTCCTCTTTTCTCATTAGGTGGCCAAAGTATTTGAGTTTCATCTTCAGGATCTGGCCTTCTAAAGAGCAGTCAGGGTTGATCTCCTCTAGAACTGACTTGTTTGTTTGCCTTGCAGTCCAAGGGACTCGCAGGAGTCTTCTCCAGCACCAGAGTTCAAAGGCCTCAATTCTTTGGCGCTCAGCCTTTCTTATGGTCCATCTTTCACAGCCATACATTGCAACTGGGAAAACTATAGCTTTGACTATACGCACTTTGGTTGGCAAGGTGATGTCTCTGCTTTTTAGTACGCTGTCTAGATTTGCCATAGCTTTCCTCCCCAGGAGCAAGCGTCTTTTAATTTCTTGGCTGCAGTCCCCATCTGCGGTAATCTTGGAGCCCAGGAAAATAAAATCTGTCACTACCTCCATTTCTTCACCATCTATCTGCCAGGAATTGAAAGGGACAGATGCCATGATTTTAGTTTTCTTAATGTTGAGTTTCAAGCCAACTTTTGCACTCTCCTCCTTCACCCGCATCAAGAGACTCTTTAGTTCCTCTTCGCTTTCTGCCATTAGAGTGGTATCATCTGCATATCTGAGGTTGTTGATATTTCTTCCGGCAATCTTAATTCCAATTTTTGATTCATCTAGCCCCGCCTTTCTCATGATGTGTTCTGCATATAAGTTAAATAGGCAGGGTGATAGTATACAGCCTTGCTGGACTCCTTTCCCAATTTTGAACCAATCAGTGGTTCCGTGTCCAGTTCTCACTGTGGCTTCTTGACCCGCATACAGGTTTCTCAAGAGACAAATAAGATGGTCTGGTACTCCCATCTCTTTAAGAACTTGCCACAATTTGTTGTGATCCACACAATCAAAGGCTTTAGCATAGTCAATGAAGCAGAAGTAGATGTTTTTCTGGAACTCCCTAGCTTTCTCCATGATCCAGCGTATGTTGGCAATTTGATCTCTAGTTCCTCTGCCTCTACGAAATCCTGCCTGTACTTCTGGTAGTTCTCGATCCACATATTGCTGAAGCCTAGCTTGTAGGATTTTAAGCATAACCTTACTAGCATGTGAAATGAGTGCAATGGTGCGATAGTTTGAACATTCTTTGGCATTGCCTTTCTTTGGAATTGGAATGTAAACTGACCTTTTCCAATCCTGTGGCCATTGTTGAGTTTTCCAAATTTGCTGACAAATTGGGTGTAGCGCTTTTACTGCATTGTCTTTTAAGATTTTGAATAGCTCAGTTGGAATACTGTCTCCTCCACTAGCTTTGTTATTGCTCAGATGGTCTGGACCGAAATTGGGATGATCCAAGCGAGGGAGAGGAGGCACGTCTTGTTGAGTCTGTTTGGGATGAATTTGACCCTGTGGCTCCCGAGGACGTGGACAGGTTGTTGGGGAGGCTCCACGCCACTACATGTTTACTGGACCCGTGTCCTTCCTGGCTGGTGCTGGCCACTCAGGAGGTGACACGAGGCTGGCTCCAGAGGATTATAAATGCTTCTTTGTTGGAAGGGGTTTTCTCTGCCGCCTTGAAAGAGGCGGTGGTGAGACCCCTCCTTAAGAAGCCCTCTTTGGACCCGGCTATTTTGGGAAATTATCGGCCAGTCTCCAACCTTCGCTTTGTTGCGAAGATTGTAGAGAGTGCTGTGGCGTGACAGCTACCCCAATACCTGGATGAATCCGTCTATCTAGACCCGTTCCAGTCCGGCTTCCGACCCGGTTACAGCACGGAGACAGCTTTGGTCGCATTGGTAGATGATCTCTGGAGGGCCAGGGACAGGGGTTATTCCTCTGCCCTGGTCCTATTAGACCTCTCAGCGGCTTTTGATACCATCAACCATGGTATCTTGCTGCGCCGGCTGGGGGGATTGGGAGTGGGAGGCACCGTTCATCGGTGGTTCTCCTCCTATCACTCCGACCGGTTGCAGATGGTGTTGACAGGGGGGCAGAGGTCGACCGCGAGGGGCCTCACTTGTGGGGTGCCGCAGGGGTCGATTCTCTCGCCCCTTCTGTTCAACATCTACATGAAGCCGTTGGGTGAGATCATCAGTGGCTTCGGGGTGAAGTACCATCAGTACGCTGATGACACTCAGCTGTACTTCTCCACCCCAGGTCACCCCAATGAAGTTGTTGAAGTGCTGTCCCGGTGTTTGGAAGCCGTACGGGTCTGGATGGGGAGAAACAGGCTCAAGCTCAATCCCTCCAAGACGGAGTGGGTGTGGATGCCGGCATCTCGATTCAGTCAGCTGCAGCTGCAGCTGACTGTTGGAGGCGAGTTATTGGCCCCAAAGGATAGGGTGCGCAACTTAGGTGTCCTCCTGGATGAGCGGCTGTCGTTTGAAGACCATTTGACGGCCGTCTCCAGGGGGGCCTTCCACCAGGTCCGCCTGGTTCGCAGTTGCGCCTTCCTTGATCGGGATGCCTTGTGCACAGTCACTCACACACTCGTTACCTCTCGCTTGGATTATTGTAATGCTCTCTACATGGGGCTCCCCTTGAGGTGCACTCGAAGGCTTCAGTTAGTCCAGAATGCAGCTGCGCGGGTGATAGAGGGAGCTTCGCGTAGCTCCCATGTAACACCGCTCCTGCGCAGACTGCACTGGCTACCTGTGGCCTTTTGGGTGCACTTTAAGGTTTTGGTTATGACCTTTAAAGCGCTCCATGGCTTAGGGCCTGGGTACTTACGGGACTGCCTGCTGTTACCACATGCCTCCCACCGACCCGTACGCTCTCACAGAGAGGGACTTCTCAGGGTGCTGTCCGCCAAGCAATGTCGGCTGGCGGCCCCCAGGGGAAGGTCCTTCTCTGTGGGGGCTCCCACACTCTGGAACGAACTTCCCCCGGGTTTACGTCAAATACCTGACCTTCAGACCTTTCGCCGCGAACTGAAGACACATCTTTTCATTCGCGCGGGGCTGGCTTAAATTTTTAATTCTATTGATTTTATAATTTTTATTACTAATTTTAAATGGGGTTTTAGTTTTCTATACATTTTAAATTTTTAGGCTAATTATAATAAGTTTTTTAATTTTGCATTTTATACTGTATATTGTCTTGTCTGTTTTTATTTGCCTGTACACCGCCCTGAGTCCTTCGGGAGAAGGGCGGTATAAAAATCAAATAAATAAATAAATAAATAAAATAAATAAGACTATGGTTTTCCCAGTTGCAATGTATGGCTATGAAAGTTGGACCATAAGGAAGGCTGAGCATCAAAGAATTGAGGCCTTTGAACTCTGATGCTGGAGAAGACTCCTGCGAGTCCCTTGGACTGCAAGGCAAACAAACAAGTCAGTTCTAGAGGAGATCAACCCTGACTGCTCTTTAGAAGGCCAGATCCTGAAGATGAAACTCAAACACTTTGGCCATTTAATGAGAAGAAAGGACTCACTGGAGAAGAGCCTAATGCTAGGAAAGATCGAGGGCAAAAGAAGGGGACAACAGAGAACGAGGTGGCTGGATGGAGTCACTGAAGCAGTAGGCATGAGCTTACATGGACTCCAGAGGATGTTAGAGGACAGGAAGGCCTGGAGGAACATTGTCCATGGGGTCGCGATGGGTCAGACACGACTTTGCAACTAACAACAACAATTTGAATGTCAGACAGACAGGTTTATATGGAAAGGAATCAAGATAATGAGAAAAAATGGAGTGATTTTTATTTACAAATGTTGTACAACATATTAAATTGTACACATAGCAATCTTGTTTGGGGAAAAGGTCAATATAAAAAATGTGAATATATTATCATTATACAGAGAGGGACTCCTCAGGGTGCTCTCACAGAGAGGGACTCCTCAGGGTGCCGTCAGCTAGGCAGTGCCGTCTGGCGACACCCAGGGGAAGGGCCTTCTCTGTGGGGGCTCCCACCCTCTGGAACGAACTCCCTCCAGGACTTCGTCAACTTCCGGACCTCCGAACCTTCCGTCGCGAGCTTAAAACACACTTATTCATCTGCACGGGACTGGATTAGATTTTAAATTTACTGGTTTTAAATGGGTTTTATTATTTATATTGTTTTTAACAATTCGGCTATGGAATAAGTTTTTTACTTGTTATTTTAGTTCGTATTTATATGTATTTTTATGTGCCTGTGAACCGCCCTGAGTCCCTAGGGAGATAGGGCAGTATATAAATGTGAAAAATAATAAAAAAATAATAATAATAATAATACAGACTTATGTGTATGTGTCTATACATCTACATATATTAAGCTTCATCAAAACCATCCCTTCTCATTGTTTTACGTATTTTCTTGTCATTTCATTGTGTTTGATAAGACAAACAAACTGCGGATCTGCCTCAGGATATAAATAGCCACAATCAAAGAGGGGCAATTTCTATGGATTTGAAGCCCCAACATAATCTTGTGGAAGATCACCAAAGATCTTCCAGAGATTTTGTAACACTACTAGAAAGGAGAAAGCTGCATATTTTTGGTCACCTTCAGGAATTTGGGGATTTGGCAAAATTAACAATAGAAATAATAGTATTGTGCTTTAGTTTGTTCTTTTAAATTCAAAAATTACACTGTCAAAATATATTTATTTTACCATTGAATTTTGGGGTGCATGCTCTTAGGTTATTTGGGGGCATCATTTACATCCCTGGAATATCACATGCCTTATAAATTACCCAAGCTTGTTTTAAAAGTCAGCACTGATTTTTGGTATTTGAACTTACATTAGAAGAAACTTTGTCAAAAGAGAATGAACCATATGACCAAGACACAGAAATTTGACCACTCGTAGAAAAATCCATTGCAAATTAAATTTGTACTATTGCAGGTTCGTCCTTTTGGGTACTGACTGATAATCATCTGTAAGATAAATATATTAGAAGAGTTTGTGTGTTATATTAGATTTTTCATTAACGATTTTCTCAGAAATGTTCCTATCTAAACTTTAGAATCATTTTCAGAAGCCCTGGATTGATGATTCCTGCCAGATGAAAAGATGATAAATCAAGATGAGGTCTCTGCAAAGGGGCATGCTGATTAATGGCACAGCCTTCCCTGAGAAGTCCACCTGATGACTTCTTTATTAGTCTGTTCATTCATCCACAGTTTTTAAATGAGTTGCACATTTTCATCCAGACCCTGGGTGCAAAAGAGTGTTATAATTATGTTGTAAACTGATAAGGGTTATTTTATTTTATTTTTAAGCAAGGATTTTTAAGACTTTCTGAATAATTGTTTGGGAGTGACTCTATAAATATAATTTGCAAAAAATAAAATAGAAATAGCAATGAATAATATTACAAAAGGTGAGGCCTTTGGATATGGGCCCTGCCTTATTTTTAACCTTTGAAATCACTAACCTTTTTGGACTTGAAATTCCCTGCCACAAGTTCATAGCACTCATTCGCAGTTAATATTCAGTCTGAAGGCAATGACTGTGGCCTTGTGTACTGTAGTCTTCCCCTGCATAGTGCCCTCAGCTCGGACTACAGTTCCCAGAATTCTCAATCGGCATCTGATGTAGCTAAATGTGAACCATTTCATACCCTTTCATCTGTAAATTAAGGGTTCATCCAAATTTATGAAGAACCGACTAACTTTAATACACCAATTCTAGAACCAACCATTGATGGTGAAATTCTGAAGAGGAATTTTCCAGGCTGTTGATCTAGCTAATATTTTAGAAACCCTTTATATTGGTCATGCTATGTTTAGATTATATACCAATTATATTGCTGCCTCTTGATTTACCGACAACCTGGCCCTACAAATATTTCATAGAAGCGAGATGAATTATTTTTAGACTTGAAGGGTTGGCTGAACACTGCCAAGGAGC
This sequence comes from Ahaetulla prasina, assembly GCF_028640845.1. NCBI lineage: Eukaryota > Metazoa > Chordata > Lepidosauria > Squamata > Colubridae > Ahaetulla > Ahaetulla prasina. The sequence goes on along the minus strand of NC_080539.1, from coordinate 143,321,585 downwards.
AGTTGATTTATAAATATAAGTAGCTCTGCTTGACACATTTAGTAGTATATTGTGATTGCTTGATGTTCCTTGAATATTTTGATAAAGATTAAATGAGATTTTGTCCCTCTTCATTTTATTATGGTGTTCATTCTATTCTTTCCTCTATTCTCCCCTCCCCACATGCATATGGTTTCTGAGAGGTACTGCACTTGTCTAAAAGAAATTTCAATATCAGATGTTACCCCTGTTGGAAATCTGGAGGCAGGAAACTATTTGTTTTGTTTTGATCATATAAAGCTTCAACCACTTATTTCATTTTGAAGAGATTTGGGGTGCACTGAGGAACAATGAATACAGCGAACTACAACAACATCAGCATTTTTGCTATTGTTGTAATATGGATATATGAATGTTAATACTAGAATTAGCAATTATACATCAAAACCAATGACTCCCAACAATTAGGGAATGTCTTGCACAAGAGCTATGTTTTTCCAAGGGCTGTAGGAACCAGCTGTCTCATAGGAGGAAAGCTCCAACAAAGAATGAATGTCCAATTTCTGCCCCCTTCCTGGCATTAATCTTAGCAGGTGTAAACCTTCAGCAGCCATTCTTTAGTTCCTGCGGCTAGCCTGGCAAAGTTAAGCTAGGTAGGACTTGCTGGGTAATTAGTAGGACCTTGAACTGCATTTAGAAGCTCATTGATATCCAATACAGTTTCTCCAGCAAATTGTTATACATCAGTAACAAGACTATCCCTTCAGAATATTAGCAATTGCCTCTTGTTCCAGGGAAGGTTTCTAGGTGGTGTTCAAACAGTAAATCAATTCAGGAGATGATACTGGCCTAAATGACTCTCTTCAGAAATAAACACAATTAATGAACTTCTGGGACCCCAATCTCTATCTGCTTTTCCACCAGGAGCCATGAATCCAACCTGATCCCAAATTGTGAGCCATGCTTATCTCACAGATGAGATAAGATTTATTGCAGTCAATTCAGGGATTCAACAGCATTAGCCTGGCCCAAGGCTCCTAGTAATCCAGGTACCAGGCTCATGAAGTGAAATTCAGGGATCAGAAATAGGAAATGCAAATAAATGTCGTGTCTCCCATCCTCCCCAGCCTATTATCCTTCCTTCTATTTCCATCTTCACTTATGGTAACTACTAAAGCCAGTCTCTCAGTCACCCAGACATGCACTATGCAATCACATCGGTCACTTTCAATTGGCAGTTAACATTCTAATATTCCTCAGCCTTCTGAAGGAACGGATTACTCTTTCTCCTTCTACCTTCTCCCAATCTGTCTATTCCACTTACCCAACTTTTTTTCTTTCTTGCGCCTTTGGAGTCAAGCATTTGGTTGTCTGCTCTGGCCTCTACTGCATCTCTGCCAGCTCGCATAGTTGCTCCCACAGATTCCAACACTGGTTGAGAGAATACCAATAAGAATGTCTATGGCTCCTATATTTTCCCTTGGACTTAATACCAGTGCCAGAAGTTTCCTTTAAGCTTATTCAGATCTCCAGGCTACAGTATCAGTCCTTCTCCCACACTTCAGAACACCCCAGGCTCCATGGAAATTGGTCAGTCAATTCAATGGGTTAGTGATCGAAAGGTCATCTGCACAGGCATAATGATCCTTTTTGTCCTAATTGAATCAGACTTTTGAATCAAATTGACCCACTTTATATTTTAAATTGAAGATTGAAATTAAATTGCAGCTTGAATCAGATTGATCTGATTTTTTTAATTGACTCCATTCATTGGATCTGAATTTACATAACTTGTACAAGCCTATGAAATTCTCTCCTTAAGTATTAAAGATCCCAAAGCCCTGCTTTCTTTGGAATTAGCCATCTTATTCCTGATATAGTGGTTAAGTTGTTAGACTAGAACCCTTTCCATTCTATCTTCAACCATGGAAAACTTATTGGGTGACTTTGGGCCAGTCACAGGGGTGAAATGCTCCCAGTTCGGACCAGATTGGGAGATCCGATAGCGATGGGAGCAGGTAGTTTGGAGAACCGGTAGCAAAAATCCCTTCCTCCCCCCGCAACACCCATTCCCACTCAATCGCCCGGTCCCCACTTGCCTACTTGCTGCTTCTTTCGGGCTCGCGAAGCCTTGCTTCAGCTGCTGCAATCAATTGCATCAGCTAGCAGCTGAATCTGCCTGAATCTCATCGGTGAGGAACTCAATCTGCCTGCTTCCAATTGGGTAAGTAACTGGGGGGGGGGCTTTAAAAAAATAGTTAATTGGGGTTTTTTAAGGAGTTTTATTTTATTTTTTTAGACAGCAATTTGAAGTTAAGGAAGTTTTAAATTTAGCTGCTTTTATATAAAATAAAATAAAATAAAATAAAATAAAATAATAAAATATTGTGCAGCTTTCTGAGATTTGATGTGTTTCTCTAGTGTTTCACTCTAACTACAGAAACACACAAAATCTCACAAAGCTGTATGTGGCATTATGTGTGTGTGTGCGAGTCAGTTGTATTGTGTTGTGTTGTGTGTCTAAAGTGTGAAAGTTGGTTTTTGAGCTTTTTGTGGCTGTGTGAGGTTCCTGCTTGTTGCAGGGGCCATTTTGGGTGAAGTGCAGTTGCTTTTACATTGTGTGTGAGTGAGTTGTGTTATGTTATGTTGTGTTGTGTTGTGTGTGTGTGTAAAGTATGAAAGTTGGTTTTTTGGTACCTCTTATTGTTTTGTGTACTTTGTTTATTTTTTATTATTTATTGTTATTGGCCACGCCCACCCAGTCACTTGACCACCAAGCCACACCCACCAATTAAGCCACACCCACAGAACCGGTAAGAAAACTTTTTAGATTTCACCCCTGGCCAGTCACCTCCTCTCTTAGTCAATCTTGTGGGTAGTCAAATTAAGACAACTTTGACTTCAGGAAAGAAGCCCTGAATTATTGAAGGTAGAGAAGATATAAAACCAATATATTACAATTATAAGATTATTTCAGATTATGGCCTGTGCACCACTTGAACTCTTGTTGGCGCTAGAGTCAAAAAATAAAATGAATGGCTAATAAGATAAATTTCAAAAGTCTTAAGATTGCAAATGTCCTTTTATTTCCAGTACTTATTTTTGAAGCTAATTTGCCTACAGTGTGAAAAAGCAAATTAAAGCAATGGAGCATCCAACAGCATCTGAATTAAAATAATCAAAGCACAACTACATTCAATTGTACAGGAGTCTGAAGTAGCAGGTGAAGCAAGAGATGAGGCAACAGGTTCAAGGAGAACTGTGGAAATAGAAAGGTCTCCACATAGCATCTAGACTTCTCTGAAGAACTCTTTCCATAGATGAAAGTGATTACTTCTATGAAGCTTCTGGTCTGGTAGCTACCTACCTGTATTCTGACAGTCTAGTTCAGAGAATAAAGGCAGATGAAGAATAAAAGCAAAGAGGAGACCATCAACTCGGGCTTGCGTCTGAAACTGTCAAAGCATTTTGTCTTTATTAATAGAATGCTCTATCTAACTGGCATCCTATCACCAAGAAACTCAATTGTTTGGTTTCCCTTTTGGAATCAAAGACCTCTGAGCCTGAAAATGGATATTCAAAAGATTCTAACTCTTCCGTTCCACCTACAGTCCATGGAAAATGTAGACATTGGTTGACTGAAACAAATTCCTTCCCATTCCATTGTATAGTCACAAGCATTGAGATTGGATAAGGATGAGCCCAGGGAGATATTATGTAGAGTTTTGGGAGAGTTTTACTGAGATCTATTTACTTTTTTTTCTTCTTCTATGACCCTTTAATCTCTTTATTTGGGGTAGAGTCAGGGTGACTGAATAGAGCTGAGCATTTACTGCCCAGATGCCCTTCCTGACACCTACATGGAGTTCGCAGCAGCTGTTTTCTCTTTGTGCCCTGATAGAGAAATATCTGCCACTGCCTAGGATTGAACTCTACAACCTTCTGAGTGAGAAGCAAGTATCTTTACCTCTGAGGCCACCAGAACACTCACTGAAATGTATTTAGTTATTTTGTTTATATAACCACCTATCTCAACTAAGTGCCTCCAGGCATCATGCAAGCCCCCACAGATTCCAGGCACTGAGACACAATCTCCAGAGCATAACACAAGTGTCCTTCAGTGGCGATATAAAGCTAAGAATCACCAGCTTATATCACACCAAACTTTCAGATGCCTCACCCAGCAGTTCCAGGTAGAAGTTAAACAGGAATAGAGAAAATACTGAGCCCACATTTATCTCATGTGTATTCATGTCAGGCAGAGGTGTGTTTCAGCAGGTTCTAACCAGTCTGGAGAACCAGTAGTGGAAATTTTGAGTAGTTCGGAGAACCGGTAATAAAAATTCTGACTGGCCCTGCCCCCATCTATTCTCTGCCTCCCGAGTCCCAGCTGATTGGGAAGAAATGGGGATTTTGCAGTAATCTTCCCCTGGATTGGGGAGGGAATGGAGATTTTGCAGTATCCTTCCCCCGGAATCAGGAGGGAATGAGATTTTACAGTATCCTTCCCCTGCCATGCCCACAAAGCCATGCCCACAAAGCCATGCCACGCCCACAAAGCCACACCCACAGAACCAGTAGTAAAAAAATTTGAAACCCACCACTGATGTGAGGTCAATAATTCATGTCACATTTATTCTGATTCCTGAGGAGAGGGATTGTTTTTGTTGTTTTGTCTGTCTCCATGTTTATTTGTACAAAATGAGTGGTCGCACAAGTCTTCTAAAACTAATAAATAAATAACGAGAGAGAAACTTATTGTAAGAACAAATGCACAAATATCCGATTGGGAAATAAACAGAGTCTCTGATTCCATCACTGTACTTCAAACTTTTGGATATTGTGGGGAACCAGTGCAATGCCATGCAATTCAACATCAGGGTTGCTTTAGGTCAGTCAGCCCTATTTATACTTGCCTGGGGTAAATCTCTCTTACCTGAGAAAAAGCTTTGCATTGTTTAAGATTTAGTTTCTTACATCTAGACTGGATCTGGGGAATCTGAGAGAAATGGGGAAAAATGAAATAAAAAAGATTAAAATTTGAGAAGTCTTCCTCTGCAGCTGGTTTAACCAACCAAGGGACCAAGAAAGATATCCTAGCTTGTTGATACTATCATTTCAATGTTACCGATTCAGAGCCTTTGGGGGGGGAAAGTAAAAGAAGTGAAACTACTGCAGGAGGAGGAGGAGAAGGAAGAGGAGCTTGACATTTGAAAAAAACCCTCTATTTTTCTGAAGCAATTAGTGGAGTTTAATAAGGAGGAATGAATGGGTAATAAATATTTCCACCTCTTCTCTTCTGTATGACAGCCTCAGCCATCTTAGATGTATCTTTACAGGGTAAAATTGTCTTTGCCATCACAGGCAAACTGAACACGGTTGGTTTTTTCCCCCCTGGATTATGAAGTAAACTACCCTCTGCCACGAGACAGTTTATGTCAAGTTGGCTTTCGCCCATTAGAATTCTAAGAGCAAAGGACAATGAATTACTAAAAGACAAAAAGATCTCGCCTCCACCCCCGGCCCCGCACCATGAAAGCCACCTATCCCCTTGCAGTCTGCACAGAATCTTGCAATTATTTGCAAATGGTGTAATTGGAAGTTGTTTGAGTATTCTCTCCCTATAATTAAGTGCAGCACAACATTTTTCTAAAGTGCACAGGAGCTTCATTATGAATCATCTGTCTCCTGCTGAGTGATGTTATATTCTGAGGCACTTCCAAGAACAACAGTGCTGCACTCAACATTTGGCATGGATAAAAAGAGGACTGGGGGGCAGGGAGAGATCTTTTTATTCAGCAGCGAGAAGAGTCTCTTGGTTGAAAGTCTCAACTTTAGCTGTGATTTCAGATTGGTAATTTCTCCTCAGTTTATGTAAGGAGAAGTTTGTGTCACAGGTCCGGCCTGCAAGAAGTTCAGTGAAAAGTAAATTACTTAATGAGAATCATGTTAAACACAAACCAGTTCACACCATAAAACTGGAAATCATCTACGCAGTTCCAAGTTAATAGGGAAGAAAAGAAGGACAAATTAATCCAATTACTCGTTTCTTTAAAAAGGGAAAAATTCCAGAGCAATTTTTCACAATCTGCTTTCAGCACATTTGCCTAATTAATGCAATTTCATACAATAACAGAAATTCATGCTTCCATTAGCCAAGAGAGTTGTGTAAAAGGACATTGGATTTTGTCTAAAACATTCATCTCAACAGTAATTTCCTTTGGCCTGGAAAATATATATTTATCATCACTTACCCTGGAACTTCATGATATAAAGGTTATCATGAGGTTAAAGGTTAAATCAAAGTAATATTTTAATGAATGTTAACATTAAGAATAGGTCAGAAGCTTTGGCTGATTTCACAGTGTAGAACAGTGTAGCAACAGATTAAATGACAAGAGATTCTAACCAATGGGAAATGGTGAAATATAAACTGAATATAACTATATATAAGCCATGTTAACAATTTCATTAATGTGTGCAAAAATGGCTTCACTGAACCAGCTACATTCCTGCTTCCTAAACAGGAATGACAAATTGTATATAAAAGAAGGCTAAAAAGAAAAGAAGTCGTCCATGGATATTTCTTCATCAATTAAATCAATGAGATTAATTATAAGTAATTTCTGTTAGGCCCATATAGATTGACTCCAAAAATACGATAAAACCAGTGGTGGAATTCAAATAATTTTACAAGTTCTCTGCTCTAATGACTGGCTGGGTGGGCATGGCCATGGTGGGCATGGCCAGGAGGAGTGTAACTCGACCTGCACTCCTCCTGGGAGCAAAAACTGGCTATGGGGGTAACATGCCTCCCCCCTCTGCACCCCATTTTGGGCCTAGTAGGCCTCTCTGCAGCCTCCTGGAAGTGAAAATGGGCCATGGGGGGGGCACTCTACCCCTGTGCCCCATTTTGGGCCTAGAAAGCCTCCCTGAAGCCGCCTGGGAGTGAAAATGGGCCATGGGAGGGCACACCGCACACACACCATGCCCCATTTTGGGCCTAGTAAGCTTCCTTGCACTTACCTGGGAGCCAAAATAGGGCACATGGGGACTCCTGGAAGGGCCAGGGAGGGGAGGGATCATCCAGCAATTTAACTACTAGTTTGCCCGAACAGACTGAATCCCACCATTGGATAAAACCTTTCTGCCCCTCAGCCTTTTCCTCAAATGTCTCCCTTCTCAGCAACACTGATCTTTCAAAACTGCTTCAGTCTTACCTTGGAAACAAAGCAACATATTGGTATTCTAATGAAGTATTCAGTTATTCTTATGCAAAGGAAATCATTTCAGTGCATTTTTTTATAATACATGTGAACTGATGAATACACTTGCATAGCAATAGTGTATTTTTATGCATACTTACACATACATGCTCATTAACAATAACTTGTAAATAATGTTTTAAGCCAAAGTAACATCAAGACTAACAACATTATTTAATAGTTTCTTTCTAATTATTACACTTTCTTCAGTTGAGGTTTGATTAGCATGGGATAATCAGTTTAACAAGAAGGAGGAAGCAGTAATTAAAACAAAGACTGAGGCTCCTATATTTGATTTGAACAAATAATTTGTAATGGAAACACAAAACCTGATTAATCAACATGTTCTATTTATACTAGAAGAAGTGGGAGGCTGTCGGTAGCAATTTGTGTGTCTTGTATGAGCTCAATTCTTATCAGCCTTAGACATAAATGCTTCTTCCTTGAAAAGTCAGCATTTTTTCAGAGAGTAAGTATAATCAATCAGCTCCAAAACCTCATGAATGTGGAATCCTACCTAGGCTAAAATCTCCAAAGTTCCTCTTGAGGATTGCCAATCCCTTCATAGTAAAATGTCTTCAGGATTCCAGTTCAATTATCTGGAAATTACTTCCATCTTAACAACAGCGAGTTTATAAAATGTTAGAAAATACAAAGTTTTGGTTGTGTATAGTATATTTAGTTAGGGTTTTGTATAGATATGGGATGTTTCAAGGATGAACATTCAAACTGAGAAGGTAGAAAGAAAAAATTCTTGCCATAGTCTCTTAAATAGAGGTCTCCAAATGCTTCAGCTCATTGAACCCTTTCTGAAGTATCAGATTGTTCATCAATCCCTAAACGTTTACTATATGGAAACCATTTAATAAATATCTTAATAATACTACATATAGAAAAGAAGGAACTGGAAAAAATAATACAAAGTCCTGCAAATAGAAATAGAACAACTGTGACAAAAGAAAGCAAAGGTAGTGCCAAAATTCATAGGCACCTTGGGGCAATCCCAAAACAACTGGAGCACCACTTGTACACCCTCAACATTGAAAAATTCACCAACAGTCAATGGCAAAAAGCAGCTTTACTCAGAACAGCTTCCATTCTGTGGAGATACTTTTAACACCACAAAACATCAATATCCGCTATCCCAGGTCTTTGGGAAGGCTTCAATAGGTGGATAAAAATGCTAAATCTAGTCTGAACATTTGGATGAGTGTGCAACAAACCATTGACCCTAGGAGTCAATGTTGACCACTTTAGAGAATCCATCTCTTAAACTAAACTGCTCTGAAGCAGAGCATAAAAGGAGAAAGATGAATAGCAGCAGGAAGAATAAGGAGGAATAGCAAATTTAGCCATATGTAGAAAATATTCCCCCTTCCCAAATTCATTTAATGTTAATCTCTCACACTATAGATAAAGAATGGGTTATTGGAAGAAGAGATATTTATTTGTAACCTTATCAACAGTGAAGAGTTATTAGGTTTGTTATACTTGTGATAAAGATCAGAAGTTACTTCCTTATATATATCATTTCTTTATCTTATTTTCTTTTTTCTTCTTTGCATTTTTTTCTTTCCATTTCTCCTTTCTCTGAGTTTAACTTGTATCTGTTTTTGCTATTGTAATTAAAATATTCAATAAAATTATTAAAAAGAATCAAAACCCTATAGAACCATGGTGGCAAACCTACGGCATGCATGCCCCAGGTGGCACACAGTGCCCTCTCTGTGATCACGCAAGCTGTCACCCCAGTTCAGCTCTGCTACACGCACACACATGCCTCCCGCCAGCCAGATGGTTGTCATGTCTCTGCTGCGCATACGCAGGGGGTGGGGCATGTGCGGGGGCCCACACGTGCATGTGCAAGGATGGGGCACATGCGAGGGGGACATAAATGCATTGCATTTTGGGTGTTCGGGCACAAACACTTTTGGCACTGGGTCCAGAAAAGGTTAGCCATCATTGCTATAGAATAACCTTACTTCAAAAGTCAAGTTAAGTTGCAATTGTTTGACTGTAGTTAAATTTTATGCCGTATATCATTTAACAGAAAGTAGACCAGCTGTCAGTAGGGCTTCTCTCATGCCAGATTTCTAGCACAGTCAAATCCTATACAATAATTTAACTTTTTTCCACATAATCGTTACATTTGTCCTTGATAACAGGGTGATTCTCTTTTCAAATCTCATCTGCTAAAAAGCACTCTTCTGGAAATTTCTGGATTCTAGGATCTGTGCCTAACTAAAAGTTCACTACTAAAAAGGTAAAAAAAAAAAGTCTTCCTATTGTCTTGCTGCCAATTCTGGCCTGTGAATTTCCCCTCCCTCATATTATTCCTTCAAATGGCAAAGCTTGCTTCTCTCCCAGGTTTGAGTCTGTTCCTTTCAACTGTAAACCATCTGGACTGGTTTCCTGATCCTTTCTAATGCCTCATCCTAACTGTCAAATTGATCTTTTCTTGCTATAATGTCTTGACCAGAACTCTTGATTAATCATTTCCTTACAGAGCTTCAATCCATCAATCCAAAATTGCTAAATTCTTGCCATTCTGTGCTCTGTATAAGTTATAGTAACGATAACCAATGTGGGCTCACTAGCTCAAGCCCATTATAGAGTTGAAAAGCTAGGAATGTTGCCAGCAAACCAACTCTGACCAAGTCATGGCTTACCACATACAAAGGAGTATTCCCCAAGCAGAGCTAAGCTTGCCAAACAGCAGTGCCAACCCTCCTGGCGCCCTCTAAAACTCAGAGATCAGAGGCGGCAAAGCTATGCCATCCGCAAGGGCAAATCAAGGGTCATTCTTTCAAGTCAGGCCCAGGAGAGGAGAAGCTTTATTCTGCCCACCCTGGCTCTCCACCAAAGGCAGTGATGAGAGGCATCTGCCAACCCTGCTGGTGCCTAGTTTCTTTGCTAAGACACAAATTGGCAAATGTGGTGCTGATTACATATTTATTTTAGAAGACCTTGCAAAAATAGGCAATCTACAGTTAGGTCTATTGGTACCAAATTAAACAGACATGGGAAAGCATATACTGGAAAACCAACTTTTACTAGTAAGTTCCTAGAGAGGACTGTCAAACTGTCGGCCCACAGGCCAGATGCGTCATGCACGAGCCATGCCCACCCAACTCCATGAAGGGAAAAAATGTCACGAAATACCATGACACCATGTGACGGTCACATGACACCACAAGTTTGAGACCTGTGTCCTAGAGGAAAAGAAAAACTCAAATTTTAAAAAAAACAAGGCAATATAGCTGGTGAGATCCTTTCCTTCGAAAATTTGCACAGGTTCAGAGTTCATCTACCTTTCAATGCCTGTTCTAAAGGTGGCGTCTTTATAAGTTTCAACCTTCTTGGTTATGTGTGGAGAAGAATATATATCAGTTTACCCAAACCAGCATCTTCCTTTGGCCATTTTGGCTGAGAATTTAGATCTTGAGATCTAGAGAGCACCAGTATGAGAAAATGTCACTCCTATAATCTTGGAATGTGAGGGCTAGGTGAATCCATCTAGTTTAACCTATTATTGAATGGCCGGTGAATATAACTGAAGCAAGGACTCGGTAGGGACAAAAGACAAAAGATTAATTCTGTCTCTTACCACTTTTATCCCCTCTGTCTCCCTCCTGCAATGGCCTCCTTGAGGGAACGGTGGGTCACAATGACATTCATTCATGCCCAAACAGGATAGACTTGTGGCACAGTGCAAAATGGCACATGTCTTTGGGACACCGCTGTTGTTGCTGCTGGATGATGATGATGATGATGATGATGATGATGATGATGATGATGATGATGATTTAAAACAGGAAGGGTCATAAATTTCTTTCTAGTTGTCAAAACTGATCTCTTAAAGAGAATGTTTCAAATTAGATGAAGATCAACAGAACTTTAAGCTGAGGAACATATGGATGCCTGGGGCTACAGGTTGCTCACCTGAATATGCAAATGATTGGGAGTTAGTAGAAGAGAGATTGATTGCCTCGGATGACATTTGTGGACCTCTATTCAGGAACCTTCAAGAACCACCTGTTGCCCTAGATGAACGTCTGAATGTATGATCCAATCCAACCTTTGAACCAAAGATGCTATGCTCCTAAATATACATGTGTACTACAGACGTATATGCAGATGTGTGCTCCCTTTAAACCAGGCATATCCAACCCTGGCAATTTCAAGACCTGTGAACTTCAATTCTCAGAATTCCCTAGCCAGCCATGCTGGCTGGGGAATTCTGGGAAATTGAAGTCCACAAGTCTTAAAGTTGCTAAGGTTGAACACTCTTGCTTTAAATGATGCTATTTTACAATTATGATATCTCTGCCCATCCCACTCTTCAAGACCTTATCATGTGGTCTCTGTATTAGCTTAGGCAGGACCACAGTGGGATATACTTCACAAATAGTATTTCAGGCTAAACAACGTTCAACTGTGCAGATCGAAACCTTACCTGCGTTGGACTAGTGAAATAGGAAGGAGGCAGGATTGAAGAAATCTGCTATTTCTCTTTGAAATGTAGCTTCTTGCTGAGTGCTACAAAGAAGATCCTGGCAGAGTCTGAAAGAGGGGGAAAGCCATGTTAGTTGTCTAGTTCTAATGTACTATGTTCAATTCTTATTTTTCTAGCCCTTTTACAATAGATCAAAAGAATTGCACAACCTTTTTTTTTGATCTTAGGTTTTCATTCTTTGACTCAATCACATGCAGTATGACAGACTTTTCTTTCTTTTTTTTCTCTCTCTTTCTTTCTTTCTTTCTTTCTTTCTTTCTTTCTTTCTTTCTTTCTTTCTTTCATGGTCTGATGTCAGTTTTTCCATGAAGCCCATGTCACCTTAATGAGCTATCCAATTCATTGAACAAGGTATATCTAATTAACAGGGGGCTACTGTTCATTGAAATTATTTATTTACAGGGAGAAGATGTCACTCAAGGACTATTGGCCCTAATAGCTAAGGGATAGGTGCTGTATATATTGAACACGAACCACCCACATTTCCATCTAGTGTTTTATGTGAACTCAGCCCACATGGATGGATGGATGAAAATCATGAATGGATGGATGAAAATATGATAATGTAAACCTCTTCTAGCTACCCTTTGAACCTAGCCATAGAATCAGTTCACATCTGAATACTTGTTGAAAAGGACAAGCTTTAGGCACTCAGAACTAAGCCTGGTCTTCTCCTTCTTTTTCTCCTTCTCCTTCTTTTTCTCCTTCTCCTTCTCCTTCTCCTTCCTCTTCTCCTACTCCTCCCCTCCCCCTTCCCCTCCCCTCCTCTTTGGCATTTTTTTCCTCTCACTTTTTCACTAATGGTGGAATTGCCTTTAGTGTTAGCTTGTAACAATTCAGCAGAATCAGTATTTCCTTGAAATATGTTGTTAGCAACTTTGTGGGCTTTATTATTAATAAAAGTAAACATGGAGGCTGATCTAGGTTAGCACTTTAGTGTGATTGGTGGGAGCTGAAATTTATTTATTCCTCTGAGTTAGGTCTTATTCCAGATCAGTCTTCTTTCATGCCTACAACTTAACTTGTTTGGATGTTGCTTTTTTTATCTTAACCACACAGGGACAATTGAATTAGGAAAGCACTCTTGGAAGAGAAGTTTTAAGTTTTACCCTAGCAATTTTAAAAGTATCTATTGGTATGAACTGAGGCTTCCCCTCCCACATTTTAAATCCCTTGAGAAGATTAATTTTCCAAGAAAAGTCTGAGGAAGTTTTAAAGTGCCCTCTCCCTTTCAAATATTTATCAGAGCCTGGAGAAACGTTACGTTGGAATAAAATCCCAAGAATATGACAATATATTTAATGTAATATAAAACCTGATTCTATATTTAGGTGTACAGTCCATGCAAAATTGGTACCTCCTCCTCATCTCCCCCCCCTTTCCCCTCCCCCTCCTTCTCCCAGTACTGGGCTGCAAAACTCCAGAAAGCTACTAGGGGACAGCAAGGAGTTGAGTTTGCTTTATCAGTTTGCCACCATCTAGTGGTTTTCTGGATTTCATGTCTCATCCAGTGAAATTTATCACACTTTTATTTTTATTCAAGAGGGGAAGAAAGGCTTAGCTGCTGCCTGCTGTTCATCTCTTCCCCCAGCTTGTTGATTGGCAGATGTGAAACCCTGCGGCTGTCCTCAGCAAAAGCCTGCAGGGGCAGTGGAAAAAAGTAAAAGAACACGTTCTGGATTTTTTGATAGGAAAAAATGGGTTGAATATAGGATAGAAGGAATTTCTGTAATATAAACCTGAAGAGGGAGGAGGGATAGTATGTTTGTAATGGTTGCAAAGAAGATTGGAAGTCATTTCTTTAATTATCTTTTTTCTTTCTTTAATTGCTTTCTGAACTTTTTGTTGGTTCTTTTTTATATAACTTTTCTTCATATATATTTATCTTTTATCTATGGAGAAATCTTCAAATACATATACATACCCAGCAGAGGCAGTGACCAAATTAATAGACATTGTAGTCCAAACTTTATGAAAGACACAAACTTAGAAAAAGATTTTTAAAGTAAATGCTATTTGACCACAGAAGTACTGGTGTGACCAGTGCTAGAAAAATAAAATTTGGGGGATTTGAACCTTGTTGTGATTAAGCAAGACAGACAGAATTTAACTAAAATATATCAGAAATATATCTTTTCCCCCCACTTTTGACTAAAGCAGGAGTATACAGTCTATGGGTGGACATCTGACCTTCTTACATTGTGTGTAATGTAAGGCAATGTAATTGTGTAATTACATTGCCTTACACAATGTAAGCCGCCCTGAGTCTCCAGAGAAGGGCGGGATATAAATTCAAATTAAAAAAAAAAAGTTACACACAGTCTAATGTATTGCAAAGAAAAGGACTAGGAGTGACATGATAGCAGTTTTTCAATATTTGAGCAGCTGCCAATAAAGAAGAGGAGTCAACCCTATTCTCCAAAGCACCTGAAGGCAAGACAAAAAGCAATGGATGGAAACTAATCAAGGAGAGGACCAACCTAAAAATAAGGAGAAATTTCCTGACAGTCAGAACAATTAATCAGTGGAATGGCTTGCCTTCAGAAGTTGGAGCTCCATCATGGGAGGTTTTTAAAAAGAGATTGGACACTATTTATCTAGAATAGTAGAGTCTCCTGCTTGAGCAAAGGGTTGAACTAGAAGACCTCCAAGGTCCCGTCTGTTATTCTGTATTCTATTCTATACCAGTATGAAAAAAATAGTGGGAACAATTGAGAAAGTAATCAAAAATGAGCAGGTTAAAAATATTCTGATTTCTGAATGCAGAGTGATAAAATCTTGGCTCATAACACAGTAGATGTAACTGTGGTTGAAAAAAAGAAAGTGTGAATAATTGATGTGGCAGTACTAGGGGATAGTGGAATAGAAGACAAAGAATTGGAAAAGATCACAAAACATCAAGATCTGAAAATCAAAGTTGAAAGACTTTGGTATAAACTGACTGTGGTGATCCCTGTGGTTATCGGCACACTGGGTGCCATACATAAACATCTTGGATGGCACTTAGAAAATCTCCTTCAGTCAGTTACAAATGGCCACCATTGCTTGCTACAACAATACATTATGACATCCTAGGTTCTTGGAAGAACTCCGTATGTATGAAGGCCAACACCAGCTAAAGAACTGGCAACCATGACTTCACTTTGTTGTGAACACATAATAATAATACCCTTGGGAAGGACTCTACAGGGGGTCAAAATGCAAACTCCAGTTCGAACATTTGTCTGACTGTGCAACCAAGCATAATAAATTATCAAGTACAATTTATTAGAAGGCTACTACCTGCTCCCTCATCTGATAATCCTCCTGCATGACACTCCCAATTATGTCTTGCTTCCTTTGTTCCTTCTTCACTTCTGGTCATTGCAAGTTCCTGAGAAACATTTTTGGCCCTATGTGGGGCTTAGCAGAATTTTTATAGCGAGATACAATACTGGAAGTTTACAGTTTAGTTTACATGTGCCAACTCTTCCCCCCCCCATCCCTTTAAAATTTTTCAAAAGGAAGTCATTTCATACTTTATACTTGTGTACAGTTCATACTGTACACAAAAGTCATTTTGTGGACAGCTTTGTCCACAAAAGCTGAACGGTTATCATAAAACAATAACAAAAACTTGGTTTTTTTCATTTCTGCTTAATATTTAAAAAGCACTTTTCAGATGGGTAAAACACAGGCTTAAAAAAAAAACCCAATGCTACATCAGACTTTTCTTTCAAAACAATAGGCTCTTGTTAGACAACCTTTTCAATGGTTAGTTCTGTCTTAGATTGCAAATAAACCTATCTGTGTGGCGTTCTTGGTGCTTCTGAGCTTGGTGCTCTCTGACCCAAACTCAGTGAGTAACAAGGGCCCCACAGTTTGACTCTGAGCTACAAATATTCTCCTTTATCAAAATCTGTTAATATTGAGGCCCAAAATCCCAGGCTATATGCAGAGCAACCCAGCTACTATCAGGATTCGCTTTCTGTTTCAGTTTTTGCAAGAAGATCCTTGTGTTTTCTTTAATGGGTCCCTCCCATTCTTTGATTCTCAGCTTGAACCCAGTTTCAGAGAGTTGGATCGGGATTCAACTCTCTGAAAACAAGTATGTAAGTAAGTATGAAAACAAGTATGTGTAAACAAGGCATTACGAACTCTAGCTGACCAAATCATAGAGGCTGAAGTCAAATACCCTGATTCACTGGCCATTATTTTGGGAGATCTAAACAAAGCAAACTTAAGGAAAGAGCTACCTAAATACTTTCAGCATGTCAATTGTCCCACTAGAGGCAATAATACGTTAGACCATTGCTACACAACACTAAAAGATGCTTATCGGTCTTTACCACGTGCAGCTGTAGGACACTTTGATCATTGTATGATTCACCTTGTACCTGCTTACAGGCAAAGACTTAAAACCACAAAACCAACAATTAGATCAGTGAAGATCTGAACGGAGGAGTCAAAATTAAAGCTGCAGGCCTGCTTTGACTGTGCTGATTGGAACATTTTTGAAGATACCTCTACATACCTGGATGAACTCACAGATACTGTAACATCATATGTCAGCTTCTGTGAAGACCTATGTGTACCGACAAAGAACTTGCGAATATACAGTAACAACAAACCTTGGTTCACACCTAAACTTAAGCAGCTATGTCATTCCAAAGAGGAAGCCTACAGAAAAGGTGATAAAATGCTGTACAATCAGACCAGAAATGCACTAACAAGGGAGATCAGAGCAGCAAAAAGAAGCTACTCTGAAAAGCTAAAGAATCAGTTTTCAGCAAATGAACCAGCAAACGTGGAAAACTCTTAAAAATATCACTGGCTATGGCAAACCTCCCTCCCAGGCTGAAGGAAATCACCAACTGGCAGATGACCTGAATGTGTTTTACTGCAGGTTTGAAAGGAAACTACAGCCACCTATCTCCACAACCCCCATCTCAGACACACCAACATCAGCCAAGCCTCCTACAACTGACCTCATCCCATTGGGTTCACAACCTCTAGTGATCACAGAAAAGGCAGTGCAGGACCTATTTCACAGACAAAAGCCAGGAAAAGTTCCAGGCCCAGACAAGATAACTCCTTCTTGCTTAAAAGTCTGTGCTGACCAATTGGCCCCCATCTTCACCCATATCTTCAACAAATCACTAGAGATGCGCTATGTTCCTTCTTGCTTCAAACGCTCTACCATCATCCCAGTGCCGAAGAAGCCCACTATCAAGGAACTGAATGACTACAGACCAGTTGCTTTAACATCTGTAGTCATGAAAGCCTTTCAAAGGCTAGTGCTTTCCTACTTGAAAACCATCACGGATCCACTTTAGACCCCTTGCAACTTGCATACCGAACAAATAGATCAACAGATGATGCTGTTAATATGGTTCTGCACAACATCTTACAACATCTTGAATCTCCAAAGAGATTCTTTGGGTCCTCTTGTAGACTTTAGTTCAGCATTCAATACCATCATTCCAGGGGAAAGTAGAAGAAGGATGAGAAAGGTAGAAAGGATTAAGGAAGGGAGTGACGACCGAGCAGGCCTGATTGAGCATAATTTGAGTATAGGATCGATTGTTGGATAAGTGATTGTACTGTACACTGGTCAAATTGTGGAAATTATTATGGAAAATAAAAACTTTAAAAAAAATACCATCATTCCAGACACTCTTCTAACTAAGCTAAACCAACTACAAGTACCTGAACAGACTTGTAAGTGGATCACAAACTTCCTAACAAACAGGAGGTAGCAGGTAAAGCTAAGCGGGATCACTTCAGATATCTGTACAATTAGCACAGGGGCCCCCCAAGGCTGTGTGCTCTCCCCACTTCTCTTCTCTCTGTATACCAATGACTGCATCTCCAACGATCCATCTGTTAAACTACTGAAGTTCGCAGATGACACAACAGTGATTGGTCTCATTCGAGACAATGACATATATAGATGTGAGGTTGAACGACTAGCCTTGTGGTGCAACCATAACAATCTGGAACTGAACACACTCAAAACTGTAGAAATGGTGGTAGACTTTAGGAGAAACCCTTCCATACTTCCACCTCTCACAATACTTGACAACACAGTATCAACAGTAGAAACCTTCAAATTTCTAGGTTCTATCATATCGCAAGATCTAAAATGGACAGTTAACATCAAAAATATCATCAAAAAAGGACAACAAAGACTGTTCTTTCTGCGCCAACTCAGAAAGGTCAAACTGCCCAAGGAGCTACTGATCCAGTTCTACAGAGGAATTATTGAGTCTGTCATTTGCACCTCTATAACGGTCTGGTTCGGTTCTGCAACCCAACAAGAAAGACACAGACTTCAGAGGATAATTAGAACTGCAGAAAAAATAATTGCTACCAACCTGCCTTCCATTGAGGACCTGTATACTGCATGAATCAAGAAGAGGACCGTGAAAATATTTACAGATCCCTCACATCCTGGACATAAAATGTTTCAACTCCTACCTTCAAAACGACACTACAGAGCATTGCACATCAGAACTACTAGACACAAGAACAGTTTTTTCCCAAAGGCCATCACTTTGCTAAACAAATAATTCCCTCAACACTGTCAAATTATTTACTAAATCTACACTACTATTAATCTTCTCATCGTTTTCATCACCAATCTCTTTCCACTTATGACTGTACCTTTTTGTTGCTATCATTAAGGGTTAAATTGAAACCTATGACCATCATTTGTGTTGTAAATGTTGTACCTTTGATGTATTTTTTTTCCTTTTTTCCTTTTTCTTTTATGTACACTGAGAGGATATGCACCAAAACAAATTCCTTGTGTGTCCAATCACCTTGGCCAATAAAATTCTATTCTATTCTATTCTATTCTATTCTATTCTATTCTATTCTATTCTAGCCCACTGCAATTAAATAGCAAAAAAGTCTCTAAGAGTTGTAAACCTAATCTTGCGTAGCTTCTTTTCCAAAAACACTACACTACTAACCAGAGCATATAAAACATTTGCTAGACCAATTCTAGAATACAGCTCACCTGTTTGGAACCCTCACCACATCTCTGACATCAATACAATTGAACGAGTCCAGAAATATTTTACAAGAAGAGTTCTCCATTCCTCTGAATACAACAAAATACCTTATCCCACCAGACTTGAAATCCTAGGCTTAGAAAACTTGGAACTCCGTCGCCTTCAACAAGACCTGAGTTTAACTCAAAAGACTACTTCAGCTTTAATTGCAATAATACAAGAGCAACCAATAGATTTAAACTTAATGTCAACCGCTTTAATCTAGATTTCAGAAAATATGATTTTTGTAACAGAATCATCAGTGCTTGGAATACTTTACCTGACTCTGTAGTCTCTTCCCATAATCCTAAAAGCTTTAACCAAAAACTGTCTATTATTGACCTCACCCCATTCCTAAGAGGACCATAAGGGGCGTGCATAAGCGTACAAACGTGCCTACCGTTCCTGTCCTATTGTTTTTCTTTTCTTCTTCCTATATATATATAGATGCTTATACCTCCTAATATTTACTCATATATATGTTTATATACTATATAATCTTTTTGTATGATACTTACATATATTGTTGTGACAAAATAAATAAATAAAATAAAAAAATAAATTCTGTGAGCCAGACATGCTGAACCAATTTGGTGCCTGTCTCTGTGGATTTGACTTTGTCTGTGGCTTCTTCTCTCTCAACCGGTCTGTCTAAAATTCCTCTGCATTGCGGATGTGACTCGGGATGATCTGTCCCCTTTCTGCTTACTTCTTGTGTCAAATGGGATTATTAGAAATGTTGTGTGAAGACTTCAACTCCAAAATACAAAATCAAGAGTGCTCACCTTGTCTCTTTTCTTAAGGTTCAGTCACATGTGTTAAGAGATCAGTGAAACTGCTTTTAATTCCTCTGGCAGATATATATTCCCTGCTTCCCTAGGCATTTGTAGTTCATTTTTTATATACAAATGAACTCATAGACAAACACACAGACATACTTTTACCCATGGATGTTTGACATTTTTCATATCTTCTTCCATTATCTTGTATCTCAATTTAAATATATTTTCAAGGGTGAAAAAAACTAGGTGAGCAGCAATAATTGCTCAGGAATCATACATTGGCTGACCCATAGCTAGCAGAACCACTAAATCCTGGAATCTGCTCAGCTGAATTGTTTAAAACCTGTGAGTGAAAAAGTTAAGCACTTTCAGTCCTACTGACTTCCCAAAGAAAATTTTATTTGACTTATTAAATATATATGCCACCCATCTCATCAAGAGGTGAGTCTATGCAGCTTACAATCAAGTAAATATGGGTTTTTTATTTATTTATTCTGTGGCTGATTTTATTGTTTTAATTATTTTGTAATTTTAGAATTGTAAACCTCCTAGAATCACTTGATTGAATTGGGCAAGAGAGAGAGAAATGTGAGAGAGAAAAAGAGAGAAAGAGATAATAGATAGATACATGATAGTAGATGACAGATAGATAGACAGAGATAGATAGTTGATAGATAGATAGATAGATAGATAGATAGATAGATAGATAGATAGATAGATAGATAGATAGATAGATAGATAGATAGATAATAAAAGGTAGAACAATAAATATTAAAATAATAAATATTAATATTAAAGTGTACTAAAAATTAATAAAGATGGCAAGGAAGGGAGCAATATTCACATAGGGTGGAGAAAAGAGTTTCATTTCAAAAGGTTATGACTCATTTTGTCTCCTTAATTTTTCTTTCTAAATGAATGGACCTTGATTTCACAGTTAACCTGGGTAGGATATTGTCCTCTTGTTATGTTTTAAATGTCTCCAAAGGCAAAGGCATTTCACAACTGTTTCATATATAAACACTGACTGCCTTTTTAGGGAAGTTGTAATTGAAGATTTTGGCTGCTGCACTGATACTATATTCTTTAATTAGTTAATGTTTGTGAATAGCTGTGAAACCAAACCAAGCTTTGAAGGGAAGGCTTCCCCCACTAATAAGGCTTCCAATAATTGCAGTTTGTCATCAGCTACAGCCCTTTATTTTCAGAGTGATATAGGAACTGTAATTAATTGATCTTCCTAATCACTTTGCAGAGTGAGGAAATGTTGCATTAATTTCCTATTATGTTGCAAGGGAGTGGAAATAAGAAATGGAGCTTGCAATTAGATATGCTTGATCTTTGGCCCTGCAAAGTCATATATGCAAGTTAAAGGTGAGACTGAAATGAATCTGCAGGTTCTTTGCATGATGCTATACCTGTACATTGTACAGGTAGTCCTCTCTTAATGATCAGTTGCTTAAGACCATTTGAAGTCAAATGAAGACAAACTTCTCCTAAAACTAAAATCCTACGGCATCTCCGGACCCTTCCACAATTGGATAACAGCGTTCCTGTCAAACAGACAACAAGTGATCAAAATAGGCAGTGCCCTATCAAATCCTGTTCCTGTCAATAGCGGCGTTCCCCAAGGCAGTGTTCTTGGACCAACACTCTTCATATTATACATTAATGATCTCTGCGACCAAATTAAAAGTAATTGTGTTCTCTTCACTGACAATGTCAAACTATTTAACACTACCAACAATACAGCTACCCTTCAAAAAGACCTTGACTTTGTGTCAGAATGGTCTAAAACCTGGCAACTCCAAATCTCAACCAGCAAATGCTCTGTCTTACACATTGGAAAAAAGAATCTAAACACTAAATGCAAACTCGATGGACATTATCTTACAGATGACCCCACTCTGTCAAAGACTTGGAGTCTTCATATCCAATGACCTAAGTGCCAAAGCCCACTGCAACTACATCGCAAAAAAGGCATTAAGAGTTGTAAACCTAATCTTTTTTATTATTATTTGAATTTATATCCCGCCCTTCTCCGAAGACTCAGGGCGGCTTACACTGTGTTAAGCAATAGTCTTCATCCGTTTGTATATTATATACAAAGTCAATTTTATTGCCCCCAACAATCTGGGTCCTCATTTTACCTACCTTATAAAGGTTGGAAGGCTGAGTCAACCTTGGGCCTGGTGGGACTTGAACTTGCAGTAATTGCAAGCAGCTGTGTTAATAACAGACAGACTTAGTCTGCTGAGCCACCAGAGTCTTACGTAGCTTCTTCTCCAGAAACACTACACTACTAACCAGAGCTTACAAAACATTTGCTAGACCAATTCTTGAATACAGCTTGTCTGTCTGGAACCCATACCACATTGCTGACATCAATACAATTGAACGTGTCCAGAAATATTTTACAAGAAGAGTTCTCCACTCCTCTGAATACAACAAAATACCTTATGCCACCAGACTTGAAATCTTAGGTTTAGAAAACTTAGAACACTGCCGCCTTCGACAGGACCTATGTTTAACTCATAGAATCATCTATTGCAATGTCCTTCCTGTTGAAGATTACTTCAACTTCAATTACAACAATACAAGAGCAAACAATAGATTTAAACTTAATGTTAACCGCTTCAATCTTGATTACAGAAAATATGACTTCAGTAACAAAGTTATTAATATTTGGAACACACTACCTGACTCTGTGGTCTCTACTCAAAATCCCCAAATCTTTAACCAAAAACTATCTACTATTGACCTCACCCCATTCCTAAGAGGACTTTAAGGGGCGTGCATAAGAGCACAAACGTGCCTACCGTTCCTGTCCTACTGTTTCCTTTCATTATATCCAATTTATATAGTTATTACATGCTTATACTCATATATATGCTTATACGTTATATGGTTGCTTCATGCTTATGCTTATGTATGCTGTTATGACAAATAAATAAATAAATAAATAAATAAATAAATAAATAAATAAATAAATAAATAAATAAATAAATAAAGTCATGGTGTATCCCCCCCCAAAAAAGATACTAATGACCCAGTACGATACAATGGTTGCAAACACCCACTCCTGCAGTCACATGATTGCATTTTGGGCACTTTGTTCATTTTTATAGCCAGTTGTAGCATTCCACAGTCCTGTGATCACAATTTATGACTTTCCAATCTTTTTGGCTGGTTTTCAACATGAAACATGAATAGGAATAAAAGGACTTGCTTTACGACTTCCATGTTTGCTTATGAACACCAAAAATATGGTCACAAAATCAGGTCAATCACGTGGGTGCCTCGATTTACAGCTCTCATGACATACAATGCAAATCCCAGACTCCATTATAGACATAAGTCAAGGACTATCTGCACACTCTTTTGTATAGTGCAGACATTCCCAAACAGGATGCTAGGTGAAAGAACAAAATTTTCTCTCCCAGTTGAGAATCCCTGGTAAAGTAAATGATTCAGTTTGAACTTTGAAATCGTCACGTGAAGGTATCAGAGTACACACAGTGTAACTATTTTGAGACAACCCAGGAGCAAAATACAGTAAACAGAGGTTTGTCTTTCGAATAGTGGTTTATGTTCAAGGAATATATATATACACGTACTAGGCAAAGTCAGGCAATCAGTCATGAACTACAGCACAGAAGCACACAGACACCGAGAGAACGCCCTCACAGGACCTCTCTTATATATACAGCCTCTTAAAGTGATAAGTTAAATAACCCTGCTAACTCATTCACATTGCATCATCATTTCAGTATTACAGCATTACAGCAGCTGGTCAGATTAGGAGTACACATCTGGCCAGATTAGGCGAACACAAGATTTACCTCATAAACTTCATAATTAAGTAAGAATTTTAATTGGGATTTTCATTCAGTAGGTGAAGCAAGTTGCCAGCGACATGGACAGTTTATATCCCATCTGTATCAGATGCTCTTTCTCTTTAAAATGTCAGCTAGCATTGCCTTATGATGTGATTGGTTTCCAACCTTTATCTGGAAAGGGATTTACAGTTGTGGGGCTTAATTCTAAGCTGATAAATATATGTAAGGCTGTGCTGTCAGTGAACTGGTTGTTTCATTGTTGGATGCCAATGGCTACCCATTGTTCTATCAAGAGAATGGTTTCTAACTCATCTGTCAGGCCCAAGCAAACAGATCTAGAATTCTAGCTTAGTACTTTATTATATTCTGCCTATCATGCAGGAATCTCCCCAGTTTGCCAATCTCAGTTTGGGAATAGGTAGATGAGGCTCTATGGAGCTTAAAGGGGTTCAGTTCTGGATCTCTTGCAGCTGCACAATTATAATTCCCCTCTGGAGCCTTCACCACTGCCTGACTGAGGGTTTTCCCACCCACCCACCCCCAACTGTGTGCATCTCATACATTTACCGCATAACATTTGAGAACCCTTACAGAAGATTTAGGGTGTCTCCAGATGATGATGAAGTAATCCCTGTTCCCTTGATTAGAAATCTGTTCTTGTAATATTAGATGTGGTTTTACCCAGACACACACCAATCTGTATCCATGCTGTTAGGTTTCTTTTCTTTTACTTTTCTATACCAGTAAAGATGACTATGATACTCCTTTCCCATTGTCTTCAAGAAAGGTTAACTTTTTTTTCTTTAGTCTACTCAAGTCACTGGCTTTATATCAGAACACGACAGGATGTTTCTTCAGATGATACTGTGTAATCTTACGTCTTCTCCAAATCCAGAAGATCATCTCATAAACAGCTCTTATACTTTCCATGATCAAGAAAGAAAAGAATAACCCACTTCCCCTGCTGACTGATTCATCTAGCAATTTTAGTTAAACAACCACCCAAGAGGAAGGTTGTGTATTCCCTCTTTTTGACTCTCCAAGGAAATGTATCACCTTGGGCCATTTCTGTTAGTTCTCACTGGTATCTTCACACAAAACTAGCTCCACCTTCCAAATTTCTCCTCGAGGCCAAAACCAAATCTTGCTATATGTGCTTAGTTGCAACCAAAAGCAACAGCATTAAAAACAAAACAAAACAAAAATCGCATCTCTTTCCCCTTCTTGTGGTCCTGTACCTTTCAGTTCTGCAAAGGACTTTTAAGGAGCAAAAAACCTCAGGGCACATTTCATTTCACTGACTGCCATGTTCGGTAAGATCTCTGCAGCAGAATCATCTCCGTTATTGGACACTGTAAAGATGGCACAGTCCATCCTAAGGAAGCTAGAAGGAAATCTTCTAGAAGGAAGGAAATCTTGTTGAAATCACTCTACTTTATTCGCTGCTTAATTCTTTTTTTTATTTATTTACATTTATATCCCGCCCTTCTCCGAAGACTCAGGGCGGCTTACAGTGTGTAAGGCAATAGTCTCATTCTATTTGTATATTTACAAAGTCAACTTATTGCCCCCCCCCCAACAATCTGGGTCCTCATTTTACCTACCTTATAAAGGATGGAAGGCTGAGTCAACCTTGGGCCTGGTGGGACTAGAACCTGCAGTAATTGCAGGCAGCTGTGTTTTAATAACAGGCTATCTTACAGCCTGAGCTACCACGGCCCTAATTCTGTGGGTAAACAGAATGCCTATCTTCCATGAACTTAATAAATGGCAAACTCTACTCATTTGGTGTCCTCTATTCCAATGGTCATTAAGTAAAATGGTTGCTAAGTTAACATGTGATAGAATGAGGGAAGGAGGGAGGGAGGGGAGGAGAGAGAAAGAGAGAGAGGATCATTTATGGCTGCCATCTCATTCAGATAAAGTTCTCTTGTAGTGTCCTGTGGTTTTTTTTTCTTTTTTTGTCCAATCCCAGGCCAGATAAATTATCTAAATAAGCTATCTCTTCCTGAGCTGATTTTCCCTGCTGCACAGCACTTCCTTCAAAAGTGCTAATTGCAAGTTAACAAGTCTCAGTTCTGTGACTTCAATTAGTTGATTAGAACTCTCCTGCCAGCTCCAGTTGCTGCCTGAAACTGACCAGACCTCAGTCAGTTTCAAACTGAAGGCTTTTATTGTCTGGTGCATAAAATTTGATCATACATATTGATCAGAAAATTATTTTTATTACATACTATTTAGTACTGGTCATTTTTTAAATGGTTGCTGACTAAATGGAGTTCCTGTACTTTTTTAAAGTCATTTGACATCCTTCCCAATTTATATGGCAGGTGTACGCAATCCCTAACCCACATGATATATCACTCCCTTCCTGAATCACTACCAAAATTATTTGAACAAATTTAATTTCTAGGCTTGAAAAAAACATTCTCCTTTATTTTCATTCCAGGCACATTTACTATTATTATTATTATTATTATTATTATTATTATTATTATTATTATTATTATTATTATTATTATTATTATTATTATTATTACCACTACTACTACTATTACTATTATGGCTTTGTCTAGTTTTTTTGAAGTGCACCCCCTGCAGGATTCCCTAATGCCAAATGTGTTTCTCCTGTTTTATAGCAGCAAATCTCATAATTAGTTCTGTTTGCTGCATGAACAGATTTTTTTTCTCTTATTCTCCTAAACCAGCAACAGTTATTTTCATGTGCTGTCTCTTACCTCTAATATTTTTAGGGAGAAGATAATCTCTGCACTTCTCACATTCTTATGAGAAGGCCTGGTGAAATATGACACTGAATGCTTTAGACCAGGGGTCTCCAACCTTGGCAACTTTAAGCTGGCTGAGGAATTCTGGGAGTTGAAGTCCTCCAGGCTTAAAGTTGCCAAGGTTAGAGACCCCTGCTTCAGACCATGATTACTGAATTAATGTTTCCTTCCTGGTTTTTTTAAAAAATTTGGGGTGGGATGGGGTGTCATCACAGCTTAATTTAAGAAATGTTGCTTAGAGTCAACGTTCCAAATAGATGAACTTATTCAAGAGGAAAAAGACAGTTCTCCAATTTTAAAAAATGCACACAGAGAGACATACATGCCTCTCAAAAACACATGCATTATATGTACATTTTAAATCAATTTGTTTAGAAGAGAATAAGCCATCTGGTTTTATAAACTATCATTTTTTTTCTTTCTGGTAAAATGCCTTCACTTCTTCCATTGCTATGTCTAGAAAGAAGACCCAGTCATAGTCTGGAAGGACCTAAGCAAGAAGAACTGAGAAATTGTGAGCAGGTAAATGTAAGGAGGACAACCACAAAGAGGTGTTACTCATGGCCAGAGTGGCTGTGGAAAGAGGAGAGGAAACAAGGGAGGAAAGGTGGGTCCATGGGGGTTGGGAGCTGAAGGCCCATTGCACATGATTTTCTCTTCATTATAATTTGTTATTGAGCTAATGAATACAAACTAAGTAAAATATAACTACAAGCTAAGGAAAAAATGGGGAAATGAAAAAGGGGAAATGGAAAACAAACATATCTCAAAAAAAAAGAAAAGAAAAGAAAAGAAAAACAGAAAAAATATAGAAATTACTTCCACCAAGACAAACGCCTCAATACCTTCTCTAATATTGCAACCAAAAATTTCTTTATCCAATCTGCACTACTATTAATCGTTTCATAGTTCCCATCACCAATCTCTTTCCACTTATGACTGTATGACTGTAACTTTGTTGCTGGCAATCCTTATGATTTATATTGATATATTGACCATCAATTGTGTTGTAAATGTTGTACCTTGATGAACTATCTTTTCTTTTATGTACACTGAGAGCATATGCACCAAGACAAATTCCTTGTGTGTCCAGTCACACTTGGCCAATAAAAAATTCTATTCTATTCTATTCTATTCTATATCCATTAAGAGCTACCAAAAATATTTATGTCTATGTATAAACTTAAAACAAGTAAATCAATTTCATATTTCTTTCCTTTATACAATATCCTGTCGTTTACTTAAACATACAAAGAAAAAAAAGTCCTCTTCCCATGTCTTATATCATAAACAAACCTCTAAAACCTAATCAAATTTAATTTTAAAAATCCATTAAAACTACTAGAAACAACAAATTAAAAATATTAATCTTTAACCCCTTCAAATGATGTTCCACAGATTAATTTCTTATTATCTCCATCTCTTCTCAATTTTAATACCATAAATATTACCACTTTCTCTAAAAATAAAAACTCTCCTCTTTCCACATCTTATCTATAAACAAACCTTTAAAACTTCATCATTCAGGCCCAGTTAAAAAGAACATTAAAGCTATTAGAAAAAAGATCATATACAGTTGATCAAATAAGCCAACTTTACAAACCTTCATTTAAGTTTTAAAGGTCTTAATTATTCCTTTTAGGCAATGTCTCAAAATATTATTTCTTTTTCATTTTCATTTTCTCAAAAATTCTTTTATAAATATAACACATCTCTTTTGTAAATCCAAAGTGAGAAAATTGTCCAACTCACTTCTCTTGAGTTAAAATCCATGTATCCAAGTCACTCTTCTGGTTTAATATTAGCGTGTCCCTTTTAACTATTAAAACCTCTGGCAATTTCTTTATAGGTTCTGTATAATATCTTTGTCAATATCATTCTTGTTTTAAATCCTGATCCAAACAGTGTGATTTTCAGTTATATCCTATCTCTTCTTTTAAGCTCATTTTACTGTATCAGACAGTCAAAAGTGCAAGTTCTGGGTACATTGTTGCCAAATGTTCTTAAATTCTTACAGTTAAAGTATTTTTAAATATTAAAATCCATTCTGTATTCGGGGGAATTCTCATCTAATTATAAACTTTAATTCTTTCTGGCTGCCTCTAGTGAACAGCTTTCAAGGTCTCCTCTTATAAATTTTTCTTTCCAGAATATTTTCCCAGGAAGAGATTTCTTACACTTAAATCCAAACCTTCATATATTTTTAATAAGGTTTTATACAAAACTACAGGAGGTATTCTTATAACTTTTTCAAAGTGTTGTTTTCAGTCAATCTGGCCCCTGAGTCCGTTTAAAAACTTTCCAAAATCAACATTTTAATCACCCCTTCCCTGCTTATTTCCAAGTTTAAAAAGTTTTTCTTTTAGTTTTTACTTACATAAATTTTCTTTCACTGTGGGTTGGTGGAAAATTACCCAGTGTAATAAAACTTGTCCTTCTGGAAGTTCTCAATGTCCAAAAAGCCATTTACAAGCCATTTCCAATAAAAGCGATTAAGAAGGGAAGTAGACAAAGTCAGCATCCTTTTGAAAAGCTCAGGACTGTGGAATGGGAAAAGCTGTTTCTCACAACTTCCAGAGCTCTGAAACCTTCCAGCGACTACTATTTTATGGTCCTGTCATGGAGAGTATCTGTAAAGGAGCATTTTGTGTAATCCCAAATCCTCCCCTTTATCTGGAGAGGAATTTTGGGAGATGGTGAAGGAACCAGCTCCGTTTTCCACTGCAATCATTGGTTCCACTAAAAGTGAATTTCTCTTAGTCCACCATTGCTTCTCCGGAAATATAGCTTGGGACCTTCTCAGCATGAATGGTCCCACTTACAATCCTATGCATTTATAAATCAAGTTTGATTCCATTCAAATTGAAGATGGGCAATTCAAAGATAGCATGACTTGCTTTAAGTTTGCATATCTATGTTGAAATACAAACTGGTTCAATTCAAATCACTTGAAGATTTGATTTGAGAAAAGATTCATTCATCCTTAGGCTAGAATGGGGAAATTTTCAAATATCTGCAGCTTCTTCTTTATATATGTGTGTGTGTGTGTGTGTGTGTGTGTGTGAATGAAATGAAATAACATTAAGTTAGACTGTTTAGAAGCCTGCCAAGTTTCAGCCTGATGCCTTCAAAGGTTTCAGCACATTAAAATGTTGAAATATTCTTCCTGCAGCTCTTTTAAGTCAAAGCTAACTGGGATGAGGAAAGGACATTACAGAAGCCTTAAAACTCTTCAGCAAACACTAGATAAAGTTGGGCAGAACCAATGCAGAACGTGCTACACACCAACTGAAAAATAAAGACTTTCAGGAAATGGAGAAAAATCATTATTTCCCAACTTTCTTTTCAGGAATGCTAGACTTGTCATGATACTGTGGAGTAGGTAGCTGTGCTACCTCTGATTATTGTTTTTTAGGGTGTCAAGAGACTTGACTGAGGTGAATGGCAATTTTGACCATTCCTGGGAAAAATCCCCTCATTACTGGCTTTAGGAAAGTATCAAGCTGAGTACTGGATATTAGCATGGCTTGCTTGGCCTCTTCTAGCTGATTGGATCAAGACTATGGATTGTGGGCTATGATCAATAATTAAATGGTCAGCTGTTTAGAAAAGGGAGAACCCAGAAACATTTCTCTTGGGAATGTTTCAGACAAAACTTGATAAAAAAACCCAAGATATTTGATTTTGCGCATTCTAACAGCGGCAAGAATTGCATTCGCACAATATTGGAAACTCCGTAATATACCACCAGAGAGTCTGATTATCCAAAAAGTATATGATTGCGCAGAAATGGATAGGCTTACCATAGAATTACAAGAAAAAGAAGATTCAGAATACTATGCGGTCTGGGAAAATTGGTACACATGGACAACCAATAGAAATAGAAAACAAAATATATATAAGGCTATTGATGATTAGATGTATACAATGAATATAGAAATTATATGGAAGGTAGATCCAAAATATACAATAATGTCACGGTTCTGTTGAATATGTACAATTGTTATGAAAAAAGAAAATGATAATAAAAATAAAATTAAGAAAAGAAAAGAAAAGAAAAGGGAGTTGAAGGAGTTCAGTGGAGTGAGATTAAAATGGTATAGAAATAGCCAGCATCAAAGAAAAAGCCCCAAATAAGTGGAAGTTGTAGTTGCTCCACCACCATTCTAAAAAAGTAAAAGCCAGCACTAAGGAGTGGTCATTCAGTTTTTGTTGAAAACCTGAAAACCTATGGAGTAATTCAAAATGCAAAAGTAAGTTTCCTGGTAAGCGTATGTATTGGAATCAACTAGCCTTGGATCCTAACTTGGATTGAGATAAGAAAAGAAACGATGCCCCGAGAGACGACTTCCGGTATCCAGCGGCAACGGACGTCTGGAAGGTTTCTCCTGCCTCCAGCGCCCGAATCCGGCCGCCGCCGAGGCCCTCAGGGGCCAGGTGTTCCGAAAAGGACACCTGCCGTACGGACGGCTCGCCAGGGGTCTCCCAGCCGATATACAGGACTGTGGGGACCGATGCTGGCGCGTCCTAGGCTTGGCGGGGTTCGGAGGCCACAGGCCGCGGCCATTATTTTGGTCGTCGCCTGGGCCGCTGTGCCCGGTGATACCGGGGCATTGGATTTATAACTGCAGCAGCCTGGTGGTGAACAGGGCACCGAGAAGGATTGAGGAGGAGAAGGAAGGAATATCGGTGGCGTGGTGGAGTGCTCCGGTGCGGGGGTTTTCTCTCCCCTGCGGTTGGAAGAGCACGAGTTATTCTGGAGAGAGGAGAACTTAAAATAAGAAGATTACGGTTTTGTGGAGCTCTGGAGAGAAGAGGTGATGGAGAAATTTAGGAGGGAAGGTTTGAGGCCCCCCCTCCTTCTGGGGAACAGTGGTGGCGTCCAGCTTCCGCCTTCACTATGAGAATTTTGATGACATCACTTCCCTTCGGCTTCCTGGTTGACTAACTGTACTCTGGACTCGTTGCTCCTGTGAGTGCCCCCTGGTGGATCCGGAGGAAATTACAAGGATACTGTGCTTGCCTGAGGATTTTGAATACTTTTTTTTTCAAATGGCAAAAGGTCAGAGACCAACTGCTGGAGAGATGGAGAATTCTGGAAAAATTATCCAATATGGACAAGAAATTGGATGATTTGCAAAGAGGCCAAACGGAAATAAGAGCAGAAATTGTGACTATCCAAAAGGATTTAAAGGATACTCAACAAGTCTCAGCAGAAAACAAGCAGAAAGTGGAAGGTCTGGAGGGTGAGATGCGGGCAGTGTAGAAAAGAGAGGAGGCGACAGGCAATGCTGTGCTTGGACTTCAGATGGATAAAATGTCTTATTTCCTTAGGTTTCAAAATTTGGAAGAAGTGGACCAAGAAGACTTGAGAGATGTTGTGACTAAATTGTTGGGAGAATTTCTTGGGAGAGGTGTTGATTTCATGAATTGGGATGTGGATCGAGTTTATAGAGTTAATTAGCAATATGCACGCACGCATGCAGTTCCCAGAGAGGTTCATGTCAAATTTGTGAGAAGAGGCGAGAGATGAAATTCTTAGAAAACATAGGAGTGGGGCACTGATTTACAGGGGCAGGAGATAGCCATTCTGAGGCAGATTCCCAGACAGGTACGTGAAAAAGAAAGAAATATTATTTTTGTCAAGCAAATTGTACCAGAAGGAGTGGGCTTCAGATGGCTGATGCCAGAGGGATTGATGATTTTCCGGGAGGGCATTACGAAAAAAATCAGTACAATTGTGGAGGCTACGGCCTATGTGGAGGAACACAAAGCCTTCCTGGAATCAGATGACCCAGGAATTGAAGAAGGGGAGGTTATAGATCATGGGGCAGCAGCGGCTGCCGCTGTTGCGGCCCTGGAGTTGGGTCAGGCTGAACCCAGAGTTCTGAGATCCAAAACTAGGAAGTGATAAAGATATTTGGGATTGTGTTGGTTTTCCTTATTCTCTTTTGTACGATATTCTGATTATTCTTGACTCTTCTTTATTACGTATTTAAAATTTGCAAACTTAGCTACTTCGTGTCACCTGCTTGCCTTATGGCTGTTGTATGTGTTAAAAAATTTGAGTAAAATTCTTATTTTAGATAAGAAAAATGAAAATTTACCATACCTGATATGTATTTGTATAAACCTTTTTTGACTAATAAAAACTTTTTGAATAAAAAAAAAAAAAAAAAAAAAAAAAAGAAACGATGCCCCAAGCAATGTTATCTTGCTACCCCAAATGACCTCTAATAGGCAGTGATTTTGATGAGACGATTGGACTCATAGACCACAGACCACAGACCGGTTATTCTTGTTACTGTCACAGAACCCAACAGACAACTCAATTTTTTCCTTCCTGACAATGTTTTCCATACACGGATGAAAAATGGCTTTCTTTTTTTTTTAATATTGCAGCCCCAAAAGCAATGGAAAAACCATTAGACCCGCAAAGTACTTCAAAAGGATATGAAGTACTTGGCAGTCACGGGTTTTGATTTGCTGTATTGAAGTAAGACTCTGCTTTGATTTGTGACTCTGCTTCAGCGGTTGAGTCAGTTGAAGCTTTATCGAATCAGTTCTGCCCTTTGAAGCTTGGCTCAGCAGCCCAATAGCTGCCTGCTCAGAAGGAAATCTCACGAAACTTAATGGCGCTTACTTCAGGAAAGCCAAAACAAGGTTTCAGTCTGATATGCCATTCATGTGTATGTAAGAGAAAAACTCATCAATACCACATCCTGATGCATACAGCAGAAGTGAACTTTCTGGAATAAAAAAAAAATTCTCACAAAAATATGGTACATTTATTTATCATGGGAATTTGTTCATAGTCCAAAACACTATGGATGATAGTAAACATCAGTCTGGATGTTCCAACTCAGATGGAAATTTAAATGTGCCCAGTGGTGGTATTCAGCTGGTTTGAGAAAACCGGTAGTGGTGACCTGTGGGTGCCACCCACCCAACCCAGTGCTATGCTGTCCTATTTAGCCATGTTTTCTAAGCCGCGTGCATGTGTGCAAGCTGCGTGTGCAAGTAAAGCACATGCATGGAAGGCCATGCATGTTGTTGGAGCGGTAGAAAGTTAGTCATAACAACATTCCGTTTGTTGGGGGTGTTCTTTGGAACCCTGACAGCGCGCATGCGTGGAACGTTTTCAGTGCACGGCAAACCGGCGGTAAAATTATGTGAAACCCACCTCTGAATGTGCCCATCCTAAAAGTAAACTATTCATGAGGAGCTGTAGAAAAAAAAATCCTTTTATGGTCTTCTTGGTTTCTCCTCCTCCCCCTCTCCTACTAAAGAGTAGGAAACTTCTGTAGGCTGTCAGTGTACAGTGCACAGAACTTTAGCACATTATTTTTTCACATTTGAAAAAAAAATACCCTGTGGAATGCTAGACATTTACATTTTGATCAAAGTCAACAAATCCTTGCTCATTGGTTCATAATCTACATACAAATATGAAGCAAATGGAAGGGGACTTGGAGGAAAAGGGATTATTTGGCACTCGGTAGGCAAACCTAGAAGTAGCATCAACAGGAGAACAAAAGGGAAATCTATACAATTGCTAACTCAAAGCTAAAAAAAAAAATAGAGCCCAAAGGATCAAACCGAACAACATCAAGAGGGAAATAACAGAACAATAAAGAGAAAGACAGAGGAGTCGGTAACGGGATATGGGTTTTAAATAATTTCTTTAAAAGGACAAAGAAAGGGCCTTAAGAATGTCCAAGGGGAGAAAGTTTTATGCATAAGGATTTGCGGGAAAGGAAAAGAGGAGATGAGAAGCAACACAAGGGAGTAGAGGTTTAGTCTGAAGATTAGTATTTGATGAATAGAAGGAGCAAAGAGACAACCAGGAAAAAAAAAGGAACAAATACAGATGAAACTGATACAGCCATATCTTAATATAAGATACTCTGAGCAATAAGTTGCTGAAATCCTATAGACTGTAGCTATGTCTATATTTGGTGCTTTTTTCCTAAGTCGACACACACAGGACTATGCTTTAGAAGCCTGTTATATTGCTTACAAAAAGTGGCATTCTTTCTGGATGAATGGAAATGGGAAAAAAGGGCTTCTTACCAAGTTATTATAAAGTCTAGGTATTTCTATCACAAAAACTGGCTCACCTGGAAATTCAATCCTTTACTGATAGCAAGCCTGGACTTCCGGTCATGGTGAAATAGCTCCATGGTGCCCTATCATTGCTAGCAGCAAGTTTGATAAGAGTTACAGCTGTGAATCTCTCTATTCAGAGATTGAAAATCTATTTGGAAGGCCATTGGAAAGCACTTTTAAAAATGGAGCCATTTTTTAAAATTGATCACAGATAGCACAAAGTCTATAGAATAAAAATCCCCAAAATATCACAGTATGTGAAGTCATTTCAACTCAAAGCCTTCAAGCCCTTCAAATTGTCTGGCTAAAGAACACACTATTTACAAGAGTGATGAGATCCAGTAATGAAATACATAAAACTCTGCTGAGAGTCAAAGCAAGAAATGTTAGATGTGCACTCATCAGAGTATTTTCCTTTCCTTTCCTTTCCTCTTTCCTTCTCTTTCCTTCTCTTCCCTTCCCTTCCCTTCCCTTCCCTTCCCTTCCCTTCTCTTCTTGCAAATCAGTTCATGCAGTTCACAGGAATATGTTGACCTCACGGTCACTCACTCTATGTTGCATAAATTGAGGAGACCCAAGAATTGGCTAGGCTTCCGGTACAAACCTAAAATTCTGGTGCCTTTTTGTTTTGTTATGTTTTAAGTAGATGGATCAATCTTTCAACAAGCCAGTAAATTTCCTGGAGATGATAGTGACTTGTCAGATTGAAATTCAACCTTTGGATCTGAGCCTCTTCTTTTATACCCACTGTCTTGCAAATTACTCAGCAGTATTTACAACATTATTTACAACATTCATATTTATGTATGGTTCTTGAAAAAAAATCAAATTTGTTGAACAATCTTCAGATATCTTAGAATATATGACATAACTGCTGGGAATTGAGATTCATAAACTTCTGAAGGGTCATGGATTTCCTACCCCATTTCATCTCCAGTGTTAGTCTCTTTGGGTATGAAATGTCCTGTGTGGTAAATGGCGTCAGGTCTGACAACCTTCAGATACTTTCAGATAATTATTTGTAGCACAGTTCTGAAAGGAAAAGAAAAAATATTCCTTGAGATGACCTCAATTCCTGGTGTTCTCATGTGCTTTTCTTGGTGACAGTATTGGTGTGATTTCAATGCCTTCTTTCTGGAATTCTTTTTTTAACTTCCCAATTCAGTCTACAGTGTTCAGATTTCCTGGTAGCCAAATTAATAATCTAGTTCTGATTCCCCTCAGCTTTTCAAAATTAGCCAGGTTTAGCTTATGGTGCCACTTAGTAGACTTAAATAAATCCACTTATCAATTTCCATGGAAGAAAACCCAATGCAGAAGGCAAGATGTCTAAACCGTGTTGTTGTTGTTTTTTGGGGGGGGGGGTTGCCAGTTTTGTAGGCCCTCTTCCATTTTTTAGAGATTAAAGGACTGCAACATGAAGTGGAAAAATTGCCTTTCCCACGATGTTGTTGGTAGGAGTATCCCATGAATAGATCTTTAGAGAATCTTCTAATTGAACATTGCTAAGGAACTAAACCATTATCAACGGTTTATAGTATAGTTTATACAGAATTAAGAAATATTGCTGATGATTGTGGAACAAAATGCTTGATTTCTGTAGAAAGAATGAAAAGAAAGGTTGGATAGCAGTCACAGGATTTAAAAGTAACAGTTTATTAGCCTCTCTGAGGCTCAAATGAGGTCATTTTCCCTTTAATCTATTTATGTCATATTTATACGGGCCATTCATATTATCAACAGATCTAGAAATTATTAATAGCAAAGTACAATTAATGATAGAATAAATACCTCCAATCAAAACCTAACATAATGGCTGTACTAACTACACAGAGATGACAAAGTCTCTAGTTATGCATTTAGATGTCCTTGGTAATGCATTATATCTCTTCCAGGATGACTTACATTATTTGTTTCTAAGCAATTTTATAATCTTGAAGAGTTGATAACTGGTAGCAAACATCTCCCCATGTGATCAGTAGCTTGGGAAACATGACCAGAAAATGAATGGTTGATGGTTAAATATTTTTGCACTAAATAAATGGAAGTCGTCTTTTAACGTGTGACTCATTCAGCATTTTGAAGGTTGAATAGGCAGTTGCTCAAATGAAGGGATAACTGAAGTAGCATGGATGTATAACTACTTGACTGATTTACACATTCTATACAATATGGTTCCCTTCCTTTGTAGATTTATTTTGATTTGTTTTGAGATAAGGTGGAAACCCTTGTCATACTTATCCCAAAGCACCTTCAGTTAAACTTGGTTGGATTTACATGATTTATTATTGAATTCTAAGTGCCACTTTGCACTTTTGATAGCAATATGAAATATAAAAGGTGGAGTATTCATTTCCCATCATATTTTTGCTCATTATTACTGACCCAGGAAGCAATTTTAATACAATAAGTGATGTATTCCTAAGCAAAGCACATTTGCCACATTTGCAGCAAAACCTTATTAAATTTTAAATTCAAAGAACAGAAGTGTTCTTTATTGATGAAATTAAGGCTATGTTAGTTTGCTTTTTTGGTTATTACCTTGCCCTTTCATTGACACTCAGTAGATAAATGCTGATTTGAGTACCTGAAAGTATGCTTGGCTGCATTCCTGTAAATAGAACATAAATAGAGCTTTCTTTGTCCTTTTCATTGATTTTAAACCAGAAGACACAGAAAAACAAACTATGAGAATATTTCAGTGTTCTCAAGAAGAGGAAGATCTCATCCAGCTCCTCAAAATGGCAGTATACAAATCCCATCAAAACCTGTTTATCCACTGTATATATTGCATCCTTTTTTCCATGATATTGTTAAGCTATTACTAGATAGTGAATACTTCAACTTGGGCCAAAATGCTTCTTCTGAAAAACATAATGAAGACTCACACCTAGTTCCTCTAACTCATCTGCAAAGCCCATGATTCTCTTTAAATCATCGCTTATTCCTGACATGCCAAGCAGATAGCTCACCACAAAACTCTGGGGCCTCGATTTTTTGAACTTGAAAATCCCCATATTCACTTGAGATAGTGCCATGAAGCTACTGACCAATCAAGGGAAGAATGAGAATCTCAGGAGTAGAAGGACTTGATTTATATACCAAGGCATACGCCTCCTTTATGATTGTTGAATCAAGTAACACCATGCAAACTCAATGCCTCAGGCGCAATTTGCATTTAATCAGCACTAGATGGCACTGAAGGGTGTCTATGTATTTTAATTCTGCAAGGGAAAAGTAGTAGTGTTGATGGTGAAGGAAGAATATTGGTCGAAGAGTGTCAAAATAGGAAAGGAGAAAATATCCTGACTGGAACCATATGTTGCAGTGGCCAGGGAAAAGGATAGGCAGCATAACTCCAGGAGGCCAAGAGAGATGTTCCTGGTAGACTCAGCTGCTGTGACCAACAAACAGATTATCTGCAGATGCTATCATTCAGAGATCCATTAGAGTTCAGTGCATGGGAAAGTAGAGGCCAGTATGAGGAGTAGTCGTAATAGAGCATCTACCATTACTCTTCAGTTGAGAGCCCAAGTGAGTGATAGGAAGGAACTGCACAAAGAATGGCAGCAAAGAGATGGTTGAAGAAAGGTAGAAGGACCAGGAAATGAAGAATTGTGGCCAGACCAGTGGTGAAATCCAATTTTTTTTTTTACTACCAGTTCTGTGGGCATGGCTTGGTGGGCGTGGCAGGGGAAGGATACTGCAAAACCTCCAGTATCCTCCCACTCCAGGGGAAGGATACTGCAAAATCTCCATTCCCACCCCACTCTGGGACCAACCAGAAGTCGTATTTGCCGGTTCTGTAAACTACTCAAAATTTCTGCTACCGGTTCTCCAGAACCTGCTGGATTTCACCCCTGGGCCAGAGATATATAATAACTAGATCTATAGCAAGACAGAGCTGGCAGTGGTGGACCAACTCAGGATGGCTATATTTGAAGAGCTAGAGTGGCAACTGGAAGGTCAGAAGGATGGTGGCTGGAAAATTGGATGAGAAATCTCTGGGTGGGAAGGCAGGGAGCACAGAAGCTATGAAGAAACTAGAGAGGGCCTTGACATCTAATGCCAAGGTGGCTATGGATGGTGAAGTAACCAAGGCAAGAAAAGAAGTTGTAAGACCAGTGAAGTTTACTTAAAAGGTGAAGTGTTGTTGCTGGATATCTTTGGAGCACAAGATGCCTAATATTTGGAAACAACAACATGTAACACCTAGGAAAACTCCAGAAGGGGATTGGAGGGGAAACTCAGACGGGAATTGGAAGGGGCTCATGTGAGCAGCCTTACAAGAAGCATCATATCCCTCTTTCTTAAGAGAGTATCCTGGGATCTAGTCATCCTTGATTTCTATTGCTCAGACACCCTTTTTGGGAGAAGGTTGTTGAGAAGTGATAGATACCAATTTAACACAATTAATTGGTTCCTACAAAGGATTCTTGAGGATCTTAGATATATGATTACTGTGATAGGAACCTCAAAATTGGATTATTGTCATGGTGGCATATGGGAGGACTGGATATTTTTAATATTTTTTTTTACTACCAGTTCTGTGGGCATGGCTTGGTGGGCGTGGCAGGGGAAGGATACTGCAAAACCTCCAGTATCCTCCCACTCCAGGGGAAGGATACTGCAAAATCTCCATTCCCACCCCACTCTGGGACCAACCAGAAGTCGTATTTGCCGGTTCTGTAAACTACTCAAAATTTCTGCTACCGGTTCTCCAGAACCTGCTGGATTTCACCCCTGGGCCAGAGATATATAATAACTAGATCTATAGCAAGACAGAGCTGGCAGTGGTGGACCAACTCAGGATGGCTATATTTGAAGAGCTAGAGTGGCAACTGGAAGGTCAGAAGGATGGTGGCTGGAAAATTGGATGAGAAATCTCTGGGTGGGAAGGCAGGGAGCACAGAAGCTATGAAGAAACTAGAGAGGGCCTTGACATCTAATGCCAAGGTGGCTATGGATGGTGAAGTAACCAAGGCAAGAAAAGAAGTTGTAAGACCAGTGAAGTTTACTTAAAAGGTGAAGTGTTGTTGCTGGATATCTTTGGAGCACAAGATGCCTAATATTTGGAAACAACAACATGTAACACCTAGGAAAACTCCAGAAGGGGATTGGAGGGGAAACTCAGACGGGAATTGGAAGGGGCTCATGTGAGCAGCCTTACAAGAAGCATCATATCCCTCTTTCTTAAGAGAGTATCCTGGGATCTAGTCATCCTTGATTTCTATTGCTCAGACACCCTTTTTGGGAGAAGGTTGTTGAGAAGTGATAGATACCAATTTAACACAATTAATTGGTTCCTACAAAGGATTCTTGAGGATCTTAGATATATGATTACTGTGATAGGAACCTCAAAATTGGATTATTGTCATGGTGGCATATGGGAGGACTGGATATTTTTAATATTTTTTTTTTTTTTACATTTATATCCCGCCCTTCCCCGAAGACTCAGGGCGGCTTACATTGTGTAAGGCAATAGTCTCATTCTATTTGTATATTTATATACAAAGTCAACTTATTGCCCCCCCAACAATCTGGGTCCTCATTTTACCTACCTTATAAAGGATGGAAGGCTGAGTCAACCTTGGGCCTGGTGGGACTAGAACTTGCAGTAATTACAGGCAGCTGTGTTTTATAACAGGCTATCTTACAGCCTGAGCCACACCGCGGCCAATTAACAATATAATGTTAAGATCTACACCAGTGGTTCCCAACCAGTGTGCCGCGGCACTAAGGGGTGCCGTGAGATCTTTTGAGGGTGCCGGGAACTTTTGAGCTACGGAGATTTTAAATATCTATTTCCTTATAAGGGTGCCGGGAACTTTTGAAAGGCTTTCCAAGGGTGCCTCAAACAAGAAAAGGTTGTGCCTCAAACAAGAAAAGGTTGGGAACCACTGATCTACACTCTTCCTTTATAAAAACATACACTCTTCCTTTATAAAAACCTTCCTCTGAGTCCCCTTTTCCTCCGGATCCTGAAAGCCGGGTCAGAGTTACCATTAGTCAGAATGAGACAGCTATTTTATTTAATTTCCTTCCATCTGGTTCTTCTGCTCCCTACAGTTCTGATGATGGCTTTAACTCCTGTTGCTTTGGGCTCCTGTGATTTCTCTTTTTCTTTATGTTATCATGCTGGTATTTCTATATTTGCATTTTCATGATTTTTTTTTAAAGGAAGTATTGATTTTTTTTTATTGCACTGTCAACTTCTAACTAAATCTATCATTATATTGCATAAAGTTTTATTATCACATCCTTAACATGCCATACTGATTTTCTCAAGTTTTGTTTCTGAGTTTTATTCAAAAGTCTGGCTGTGCCTTTTATTTATAGCGCCAGCACTACCTAAAACCTGACAGGCAATGCTAAACCAGGTCTTCTAAGAAGTGGCATCTTTCCAATGAATTTATTTTCACTAGGTGGTCCCTCTAACCAATTCTTTTATTATTATTATTGTTATAAAGCCTGTACAATTTCATTTCTTCAGGAAGGCTTTCAAACTGCTGGGTTTTGACCTACATTTTATTGACAGCCAAATGATCTGTACGAGGATGCTTTTAATGTTATAGCTGCAACTGCTGATTTAAATCCACATTGGTTTATATGTATAATTTTTGCACATCTGGTTTAGTCTGTTGCCTAGTTGCTGGAAGAACTTTCAAATTGTTCCTCTGTTCTGGACAGGAAAACATTTTTTGATTGAATCTAACAAAGAAATAAAAGGTGCATGAACGGTATCCCTATATATTGTATCTGTGGAAAATATATGTGTGAGAGACAAAAGAGCAAAACATAGTGGAAAATGCTAAAATGTGAGTCTTCTATTATGATTATCGCTCTTGCTTTCATAAATGAATGCCAGCTGTGACTTAGACATAATTAAATCCCTACTGTGGTGTCAAGATACAGAAGAGATACATTCAACTGTACTATTTGGAGCCTGTTTGTTATTAGCAGGTAAGTCATGCTAGCAATTATTTTGGGTGTAATTCATTGACAGGCCCACAAGAGTCACATTTGATTTGGATCCCTGCTTTGGTCACCTGTAAAGGGAACCCATCAAAATTAATATGGTTTAAATCAAGTAGCGACAAATTGATTTTAATAGGACTACCATGACCTACTCTAATGCTGACTAAAATGCTATTTTTCATATTTTAAAATCCAGTAGAGAACTGGGGATACTGGAATATCAGATGGTTTTACACCCAAAGCCCCATTTCCCATGCTGCACTCATTCGCAGGCACTGTATCAGCAGTGAAATCCTTTTGTGAGTCTGCTACTGAGTGTGTGCCCGAGCAGCGCTAAAAAAGGAACATTTTGAAGCCTTCCAAGTCTGCAAAGGTAAGTAGAACAGCGAGGGGGGAAATCTGCTGTGCCACAAGATTTAGATTAGCTAGAAAGCAGGAAATCTGATGATTCCAGCTAATATAAATTGCACATCACAGCTGGCCATTGCCCATCTGATTGTCATCTGAACTGGTAGCATTTTTACTACCAGTTCGGGAAAACAGGTCCGAACCGGTAGCATTTCACCCTTGCACTGTACCGAGCTGAAATCTGACTCCTTATATTAAACATTAAATCTGTACCAAAATCTTTCTCCTTGGAATTGACAAAAATGTAAGATTACAATTTCATTGGCTCTGCAGGGTTCAGAAGAACATTTTAGGTTTGGAGATTTAAAGAACAGATTGGGAAAGATAAAAAGAACTGAGTTCATTCATATTTATTTTTAAACGTTAACTATATATGTTTAAGACAATCGTACCCTCCTAAATTAAATACAGTGGTACACTGGTACTCAACTACTTTGAAACTCATTGAATTTGGTGCTCAATGCATTTTGATGCAAAATTTTTGTCCCATTGCTCATTGTTTGTTTGGTACTCAACGCACAAGCTAGAACTTGTCAGTGTCAGCTGCCTTGTGACTCACCACATTATTCCTTATGGGAAAAATTTGTTTGGCACTCATCATTTTTGGTACTCATTGTGCTTCCCGGAACCAGTTAATGATGACTACCAAAGTACCAGTATAAGTGAAATTAATATCACCTCTCACTATTAATGGGAATCCTTTCTTCTTTTGTCACATTAATAATGACATCTTGGCAGTGGTAAAATGCTACCAGTTTGCACCGGTTCAGGCAAATCAGTAGTGATAAAAACTACCAGTTCAGGTGAACTAGTAGTAAAAAAAAAGCTACCAGTTCTCTGAATCGGTATTTCCGAAGATTAGCTGTGCAGCATGATT
This sequence comes from Ahaetulla prasina, assembly GCF_028640845.1. Taxonomy (NCBI): domain Eukaryota; kingdom Metazoa; phylum Chordata; class Lepidosauria; order Squamata; family Colubridae; genus Ahaetulla; species Ahaetulla prasina. The sequence goes on along the minus strand of NC_080539.1, from coordinate 143,279,009 downwards.
TAAAATTCCTAGAAAGAATCTAAATCATGTGGCACAGCTGATCCCCCCCTCGCTGTTCTATTTACCTTCCAAAGCCTCCTTTTGGTGCGTACTGTACCTGTGCACATGCGCAGAATGTATTTGGTGTGCACTGTGCATGCACATGTGCAGCATGCATTTGGTGCACACTGTGCATATGCATGTGTAGCATGTGCTTGGCGTGTGGCGCATGCATGCGCAGTTAGTGAACCGGTAGCAAACTGGTTCAGATTTCACTACTGCATCTTGGGTCTCAGATTGGACATTTACCTAATGCCAAAAAAAAAAAAAAATCATTGTAGTAACTACCAATGTATTCAATATGACCTGCTTCTTATTAGGCAGACATAAGGAATTTGTGGATTTAATAAAATAAAATTTAATAAATTTAATTTAATAAATTTAATAAATTTAAATAATTTAATAAATTTAATAAAATAAGGAATTTAGGGGATATGGTGGCTCAGGGGCTAGGGCGTTGAGCTTGTTGATCGAAAGGTCAGCAGCTCGGCGGTTCGAATCCCTAGTGCTGCCGTGTAACGGGGTGAGCTCCTGTTACTTGTCCCAGCTTCTGCCAACCTAGCAGTTTCAAAAGCACGTAAAAATGCAAGTAGAAAAAATAGGGACCACATTTGGTGGGAAGGTAACAGCATTCTGTGCGCCTTTGGCGTTGAGTCATGCCGGCCACATGACTATGGAGACATCTTTGGACAGCGCTGGCTCTTCGGCTTTGAAACGGAGATGAGCACCACCCCTAGAGTTGGCAACGACTAGCACGTACGTGCGAGGGGAACCTTTACCTTTACCTTTAAGGAATTTGGAATTTGAATGCTGAAGTTTGGCAAAAACCACATTCAATTTTTATTCTCTTTTGTACAGTAGATCTCAGTTTAAATACAGTATGTAAGTCCCGCATTAGCACCACAATTATACTGAGGTGTGGTGTTGACCTTGGACAGGAAGGAATCAAGTTCAAGTCCACTCTTAGCCCTCGAAACTGATGAACCAGATATACTCTCTTAACCCAACCTACCTGACAGGTGGTTGTTGGGAGAATAAAGTGGAGAGAGATTACCGAATGGAAAGACAAGTTCTAAATTTAACCGAGCCATAAAGAAAGTGCAACTTTTGTTTTAGAGAAAGCTTCCCCCTGTTATTTTCTCAGTGCCATTTCTCCCAGACTAATTTGGTCAATGTAGGGGTTTCTTTGCTAGCTTTACATCAGCCGGAGCTCTAAAGCAAGAGATTACACTCCCATCGGTGGTAATGCTGTTTTCTTTAATTTCATACATTTTAGGAGGAAGTTAAGTGCCATTGAATTAGTCTAGCTTTTGGAGACTGTGTGGACAAATGCCTGCCATCTCATACAGTCCAAAATGATAATCCATCATCTTTCCAAATGCTTTCTTTGATTCCCCATCCACCAACTTTATTCGCGGCTTTCTCCTCCTTTGAATCCCTTCAACCTTACCCAGCAGATGACTTTCTAGTCCATCTTCTGCTGTTATTGCCTTCTTGAAATGCACTTGACTTTCTGCTTCCTGAACGTTGCCTTAAAGGAGCAATCAGATCTTATTTTGCTATAAACGGATTGATCGTCTTGCAGTTCACAGTACTCTTAGGGTCCATCCATCACCAAGACCATAATGCATTCGTTCACGTTCTGAATACCTATTACAAGTAATCCTCAGCTTACAACCACAATTGGGACTGGAATTTCCACCCTAAGTCGGTGTGATCAATAAAGTGAGTGATCATGTAACCGGACCTGATTTTATGACCTTTTTTTAACCATTATCAAGTGAGTTACATAGTTAAATGAATCATGAGGTTGTTAAGCAAATCCAGTTTCCCCAATTGATGCTGCTTGTCAGACTCTGGCTGGGAAAGTCACAAATTGTGATCGCATGACCACTGTTGGGTATTTGGTGTTTTGACCGGCAGTTTTGATTTCAGCAGTTATCTCTTCCAATCCTGCCATTCTGATATTTTCATTGTAGAAAATGTATTGGGCAACATGCAATATTGTCCCACTTTCTTCTCTATTCTGAACCACTCCAAAGTCAGTTGTTAAGGTAGCTTCCTGTTCACTGTAGTGGTTCCTCAAAAAAACCTAGAACCTCTGTCCTTAATATACTCCATATTCTGGTGTGTTCTATACAATCCAATGCCATTCTACCGGTAGAGACAATAAAATCAAGGTAAACTTCCTTATATTCTCAGATTCTCTCTACTATTCATCTGACATTAACCATCTGAACTTATATCTCTCTGCCTTTTTTTAAACCTGCCTGTTCATTTCGTATAACTTGTCATGTATCTAGGGGAAAGGGAACTATTAAAAATATAAGAAGTGTGTTGGGGTGATATATGTGCATTCATTACAGCCTGGGTGAATTTATTTTAAATCCACTGTCCTATATCATCAAGGTCCTAATTGAATACTAGCTGGTTGAGCAGGTTAGCATGAAATCTAATTTTGCTAATCATCTCAAGGCAACGAGCCCATGAAATAAACAATTTCTATGAAGTTTCATATTTTATGGGAAGGATTTTCCTCGTGCTTTTGAAGAAATTCTGCTGGTTGAAGCAATCTGTATTTTGGCAAGTGATTCATGAAAAATACGTACATTAGAGCTCAAGATTTCTTTGTAGAGATGCACAGGAAATGTAAGATTTGGTCAATCGAAGTTATTATTAGTATTAATATATCATTGTTACTAGATTGCACCATAGAGAGAATCTTAATGTTACTAAGGTAACTAAAATATGAAGATTACTATGATATGCTATTTGGAACTATGTTTCATTTTACCTATTAGCATCATGATAAAACAATACGCTCAGTTTCTTCTGACCAGATGACTAGAACCTATTACAGATTTTGAGACAAAATAGGGACATGTTCAATCAGCATAAGAGAAGGTCATTTTAAAATACTGATCCTCCTCTTTTTAAAGATAACAGAATAACAGAGTTGGCAAGGACTTTGGAGGTCTTCTAGTCTAACTCCCTGCTCAAGTAGGAGATCCTATATCATTTCAGACAAGCAGTTGTCCTGTATTTTATAAATAAATAAATATGTTTATTCAGTCACATACGGAATTTGATTGTAAGCAATCCTGTCAAACTGATGAGTAAAGTTGATTGTTCAGATATATTTCTCGGCGTGATTTATTATTTTATTTATAATTTATACCTGCTTTTTTGAAAATCAGGATGTTTAAGTATGTTGAAGTCATATTAATCTCACAAGAAATATTACAGCATAAAAGTATGTGGATATGCAGATGTGCACCCCACTTGAGTCAAAAGACTTTCTTACTTCATAAATTTATTTACTGATTTGAAGCCGATTTGTTGTTGTTCAGTCACTAAGTCGTGGCTGACTCTTTGTGACCCCATGGGCCATAACACACACCAGGCCACTTTGTCCTCCACTTGAAGCCAATTGGACTTTAAAAATAGCTTTCATAAACTGAAGATGGTTAAGTTAACTAATGTGCTTAGATATGGTTTCTCAAGTATAATATCACTTCCTCAGTGCACAAAGTTGTTCAGAATTTCCTGCAAAATAAGTGAAGAATGATGGCAGTCTTGAGTTTTTCCTCGTCTAGTTCCTTGCTCATTAAACTTTGTCTCTGGATGCCTCTGGGGCAGGCTGCCATAGTCTTAAATCTGAAAATCTCTTGCTCCACTCTGGCTCATCATCTGAACCCCTTTCTCCCAGGAGATCAAATTCATCCCCTCATTTAAAGCTTTCACCAGCAAATAATTGAAATCAGTTTTGTTTCTAAATTCAATATCCAAATTTAATAGATATCTATCTGATGGCTTAAGCAGGCTGTACATCATCTCGAATTCTGGAGTTGTTCAACAAGTAACTGAGAAATGTAATGAATCAATAAAGCTTTTTAGCTCTATTACAGCGGATTTTAAACGGTGCATTCTAACAAGTCATCTGAATTCTATAGCTTCTTCAATTAATTTTTATAGTATAAGTCTCATAGCCCTTTGCTTTGGAGTTTTCATTTACTCTAATAATCAGCTGGGAATCCTGAAAACTGCACTTTCTAGATACTTAATGTTGTTCCATAAAGTCTTCAATTTATTGTGAAATAAAGACATCAAGAACATTTAACAACATACATACATCCAATATGCATGTTACATTACTACACTAGACAAATTCTCAAATTTTGGGACCGAGTGGATTGGGGATGAACAGAAGCCTTTAATTACTTCATTCATTACTATTGCTGGAATTCAATTATTATACATGCCTATTGGTATGGTTAACAAAGCTTCTAATCAAATTACCTTATGGCTCTTGAAAGGCAGCATAAAACATCAAGAGCTATGGGTAAAAAAAAATCCTTGAAACTTCATTGGGCAGCTCTTAATTGTGTGGTTTGAATTTTGAATCTGTGCTGGTGCATATGGATTTTTCAATGATCTGGGGATCACAATTTTCCAGTTTGTTAAATGAGGAAGAGAAGTTGAACCAAGGCAAAAAGGAAGGCAGTAATATTAGTTTGATAAGTGCAGCTCGTCATACAGGATTAAAAGGGGGGGAAAATGAATTTATGGACATTTCAAAATGCAGAGTAGAAACATTTCATTTATATTGTCTCTTGGGGGAACTACCTTACTACTGCAGTTTGGTATGAGCTGGTAGTCAAGAGTGAGAATATATACAAAATGAGCTCTTATTTTTAATTAAATGCACTTTTAGAGAATCACTCCTTAAATAGTTGGGAGGTATTCTCCTAGTTTAGAGACATACAGAATTAGGGTCTAAATGAGCAAAACACTCAAGTATTTTAACTCCAATTTCTGGAAATACATTTTTTTTGTCAATTCCAGCAGAGAGAAAACAACAAAAATGTTTAAAAAGTCTTTCGGCATTATAAAAGCTAACAAATGGCTTTTATGTATTGCAAATCATTTCATCATACATCTGAAATTTTATTTCGAGTGTTATGAATAACCCTTGGCTAGGGAGGGGATTATAAATACTGCTGTCAGAAAATAACAAAGTGTAAATTGTGATAATTGCTTTCTTAACAGTGGGAATTGATTAAGCTCTTTGGGTGGATTTTTTAAAAAATGTTTTGTCCTTGTTTAAACCACAAGAGACAGTACTGAACTTCTTGGTAAAGTGTAAACCAGCAGCTTCATGATAACATCTAGCTTTGAAGTTCTTGTATGCAACGATAAGTCTCTTTAATGTAGCCCTGAAGGTTGGTGTCATTATCTCACTTTTCTTTAATATGGCACATTTGAGTCCATTGTTTTATGTGGAGATCAGTTGTTTGATCTATGTAGTACAAGTAGAAGAGCAAGTTATGCATTCCTGATGCGTGGGTGATATTAATAAGTTGTACTTATATTGATGAAGATTCTCAGTCATGTAGGTAGATTCGTCTGGAAGTTGAGTCATGGCAACTGGACTTCTTTTCTTTTTGGTTTGAAACGTTTTGCTGCTTGAGACAGCGTAGCTCCTTAAACTGCCAAAGGGTCTGCTATTCCTGGCAATAGATCTCATCAGCATGATAGTGCGGTTCAAGAAACACTGTTACTGCAATGTTTTCCATTGGGGTTGACAATCTGAAAACTCCAGCAGCTTTCAGGCCCCTATTAAAATGTTAAGGGTGTTGAACTTTAGAAATCTAAAGCAGAGGTCACCAACCAGTGGTCCATGGACCACTGGTGATCTGTGAGAAAATTTTGGTGGTCTACAGAAAAAATATTTACATTTTTTATATTGCACTAAATACTATTTATCTTTTTAAAAAATTCATATTAGTGGTCCGCGGGATTTAGAATTAGGAATTTAGTGGTCCCTGAGGTCCGAAAGGTTGGTGACCTCTGATCTAAAGGACTTATGACCTGCCTTTCTAAAGGAACATCCACAGGCTTCCAAATACAAGACTAAGACTTCAGCCACTGGTTATGTTTCATCTTCCAAGATTATTGATGGGGCTTATATGGGTTCAGATGGCATTCTTGTGAATAAACATAATGCTCTGCAGAATACCAACTTCCTATTTTCTATCATTTGTATTAAAAATAATTTCAAAGCTACTAATTCCAGGTAGGACAGGAAGCTGGGGGTGTGATAGGACATAAAAAAATTCATTGGGTTCATTGGGGAAATCTTTTTCAATGACCCAGCAAATATACATTGAATTATTTCTACCATCTGTTTTGCTAGATTTGGAGAAGCCAATTACAAATATCTAAAAGTAAATGGTTATAGGATGATCTGTCCCCCGCCCCCCCCCCCCCCGGACCCCATCCCAGGCCAGAAGCAGAGCTGGGTTTCAGCAGGTTCTGACCAGTTCTGGAGAACCGGTAGCGGAAATTTTGAGTAGTTTGGAGAACCGGTAGTAAAAATTCTGACTGGCCCTGCCCCCATCTATTCTCTGCCTCTCAAGTCCCAGCTGATTGGGAGGAAATGGGGATTTTGCAGTAACATCCCCCTGGATTGGAGAGGGAATGGAGATTTTACAGTATCCTTCCCCTGCCATGCCCACCAAGCCACGCCATGCCCACCAAGCCATGGCCACAGAACCAGTAGTAAAAAAAATTGAAACCCACCACTGGCCAGAAGGCATCCAAGAAGCACAAAGACCTGAAGTGGGTAGTCAAGGCATTAATGATGCACCTGGTCAAATCTAGCAGGAACTCCAAGTGCTGATACAGCCATTGATGAAAGAAAAAATCTGCTTTAAATTGCTCGCCTCTGTTGAGAAGATGCCAGGCATACTGTGGCGAGAAATTCAATCAGCCATTATTGGTTACCATGCAAGAAGCCAGGGAAAAATGTGGCTCTCAGTTGAAACCATCAAAATAGCTGAGCAAAGAAAACCAGTCAAAGCAGCAGAAAAACAGGAAGCAGGGAGAGTGAATGCAGAGTTTTAAAGAGCAACAAGGAAATGGGGTAGAACAGCCTTGCAAGCAGCTAGAAGAGGACTCCGTGAAGGGCCACACCAGGAATGTATTTCAGCAGTTCAAAGGATTTTGAACGCCATTTACTGTTCATAACAGTATTATCAGAAACAAGCAAGGGAAAGAACTGTCCAATGAACAAGATGGCAAAAACCTACAGAAGAGCTGTCTGTCAGCAACAGAGAGGTCCAGCCTCCTTGGGATGATGAGCAAAGGGAAGCAGAAATAGATCCAGCCATCCTTCGGGATGAAGTAATATGGGCGTTGAGCCAACTGCCAAACAACAAGGATTCAGCTGTTGACACCGCCCCTGCAGAATTATAATAATAATAATAATAATAATAATAATAACAACAGAGTTGGAAGGGACCTTGGAGGCCTTCTAGTCCAACCCCCTGCCCAGGGAGGAAACCCTACACCATCTCAGACAGATGGTTATCCAACATTTTCTTAAAAATTTCCAGTGTTGGAGCCTATACCTCCCACAACCATCACAGCCATGTGCCAGAAAATTTGGCAAGTGGTCACATGTCTACAGGATTGGAGATGACCATTGTTCACCCCGTTGCCCAAAAAGAGTGATCTCAAAGATTGTTCCAATTACTACACAACTGCTCTCATCCTTCATGAGATAACAAGATACTCCTTGAGATAATACAACAATGTCTGGCATCGACCATCCAAAGGGAATTACCAGATGGTGGAGCTGGTACCAGAAGTTGGACCGTATTGCAAATCTATGCAAGATCATCAAAAATCTCCAACATATCAAAAGAGAGTCTACATCTGTTCTATGGACTACAAGAAAGCCTTCAATTGTATCAATCATGTTGTCGTGTCCCACTCCTCCGCTGATGGCCGGGTCAGGGAAATCCGAATCAGGCGTGCCTCTGCAGCTCTGCCCAAAGTCCTAGCAAAGTCCTCAGAGCAGGCAGGAGACCAGAAAGTGACTTCAGCAAGATAAGTTCGACTTTGCCTGACTCAGAGACTGCCAGAAAGCAGATCCTTTATATAGGCCATGGGGTGTGGCTCCATGACTCAGCACTCATTAAGGCCTGCCCCTCCCTTCCTTCTGTTGCCTCCGCCTATCCAGTCTTCTGATGCGAGGGTCACTCCAATCAGCAGCTGTTGGAAATAAACTTTCCTCAGGCTCACATGCTGTGGAGGAGCGGGAGGGGTCTAGCTGCTCCGTTTGCCTGGGCATGGAGCCAGGGCTGGGGCCGGGGGGTGCTCCCTCCTCTGCAGCCTGCTTGGGCATGGAGCCAGGGCTGGGACCGGGAGGTGCCCCCTCCTCTTCAGCTTGTCTGGGCATGGAGCCAGGACTGGGGCCGGGAGGCATACATTCCTCCGTGTTCGGGAGCAAATAAGAAGGCCCCGGCTGCTGTGAGAACGGGCAAGACACAACACATGTGAAGCTTGTGGAGAGCTCTAGAAGGCCTGGGGAGGCTGACATATCTGGTCAATCTGGTGCAGTCACTGTATACAAATCAGGAAACCATTGTGCAAAAATAATACAGAGACCCTGATTGGTTCAAGATAGAGAAAGGAGTACAGCAAGGTTGCATTTTTCCCCCCACCTTTTTTATTCAATCTGTATGTCAAAGTGATCATGAGGAAGCTGGAACTTGAAGAATCAAGTAATGATTGGAGGAAGAAACATCAACAATCTCCGATATGCTAGTGACACAACTCTCCTCTCAGAAACCAGAGAAGGCCTGAAACGTCTGATCAAAAGGATTAAAGAAGAAAGCAAGAAATCTGGCTCCTCCTGAACATCAAAAAGACCAAGCTCATGACCACCGGGAGGACTGGAAATGTCAAAATAACAATTGATGGTGAAATGATCAAATGCATGCAAGAATTCAGCTTTCTAGGATTGCAGATTGATCAAAGTACTGAATGCAGTCCAGAAATAAAACACGGAATTGCACTGGGTCACACAGCAATTATGAGCGTGAATCAAATTGAGTATGAAAAAGCAAGAGCATCCGCCTGGCAATTAAATGCAGATTAGTCCACACCATTGTGTTTCCCACAGCTACCTATGGTTGAGAAAAGTGGACCATGAAAAAGCCAGACAGGAGGAAAATCGACTTGTTTGAGCTGTGGGTTTTGGAAAAGAGTCCTGCACATTCCTTGGACAGCAAAGGTGACAAACAAGCAAGTATTGAAGTGAATATAACCAGACATATTGCTGGAAGGTAAAATCACAAAAGTTCACCTTACATATTTCGGCCATGTCATGCAATCAAACTCATTGGAAAAGGTGGTTATACTTGGAATGTTTAGTGGTAAAAAGAAATGAGTCCACCCAAAATTAGAGCTATGTGCTATTGAAGCCAACACCAGCCAGAGCATAAAACAACTGAAAGAAGCAATAGAAGATCAGAAAATGTGGAGACACCTGGCCTGTGGAATCACCAAGAATTGGACAAGATTGAGTGGATATCCTCATCATCATCTTAAAAGAAAACAGGACTTCTGAATGACAAAAATCATGTGTGTAGAACTGACCTTGATAAAATATTTTCAGTTTTGGATGCTGAATTTTCTTTAGCAGTCTCCTGGGTCATTGTTGTATGTCCCTTTAAAAGATAACCAGGATGTGTGTACGTGAAGGACATATTAGAAGTAATTTAATTTTATTGTATTGTATTGTATTCAATTTAAGATGGCCACCCACTCTGGTTAACTCCAGGTGGTATATTCAATCTTTGTTCAACAGCAGGAGAGTTTGCATCAGAAGCGGTCTTTATCTTTTGTTTTTCATAAATCTATTAAAATTAACATTTTTTTTTAATCTACTAACAGTGAGGTTGTAAAAGAAGGCTATCTGAGATGACCAAAACTAGTGGAAAGAGTAACAAATTATCAGACTGTACCAGGCTTAACTGATAAGACTTTCTCCATTTGGAGACTAAGTTGATAGACCTCAAGAGCTATGCATATTATGCATAACAAATGCAGGGAACTCTATAAAGAAAGTTATCCCTTAGCAGGAATAGCATCAACAAGACCTGTTTACTAAAAAAAAAAGTATTCCCTACAATGTAAGATACAGGAGCACTGAATTTAGGGGCAATAGAATATAATAGAATATAATAGAATACAATACAATAATACAATAGAATATAATAGAATTCTAGAATACAGCTCACCTGTTTGGAACCCTCACCACATCTCTGACATCAATACAATTGAACGTGTCCAGAAATATTTTACAAGAAGAGTTCTCCATTCCTCTGAAAACAACAAAATACCTTACCCCACCAGACTTGAAATCCTAGGCTTAGAAAGCTTGGAACTCCGTCGCCTCCAACAAGACCTAAGTTTAACTCACAGAATCATCTATTGTAATGTTCTTCCTGTTAAAGACTACTTCAGCTTTAATTGTAATAATACTAGAGCAACTAATAGATTCAAACTAAATTTCAACCGCTTTAATCTAGATTGCAGAAAATATGACTTCAGTAACAGAATCATCAGTGCTTGGAATACTTTACCTGACTCTGTGGTCTCTTCTCATAATCCTAAAAGCTTTAACCAAAAACTTTCTACTATTGACCTCACCCCATTCCTAAGAGGACCATAAGGGGCGTGCATAAGCGCACAAACGTGCCTACCATTCCTATCCTATTGTTTTTCTTTTCCTCTTCCTATATATATATATATATATGCTTATACCTCCTAATATTTACTCATATATGTGTTTATATGCTATATAATCTTTTTGTATGATACCTACATATATTGTTGTGACAAAATAAATAAATAAATAAATAAATAAATAAATAAATAAATAAATAATAAATAAATAAATAAATAAATAAATAAATAAATAAATAAATAAATAAATAAATAAATAGATGTTAAAGCTGGACTTCCATCCATGTTCAACTCGAATGTTCTATATAAATAAAACATTACACCATTACCATCACATCTCCTAGGACTTCCTTCCAAAGGAAACTAAATTCAAGTGAGCATAGCAATTGTAAAATATTGCAATGTTCAAAGAACTGAAGTTTAAATAATAGTGTAACTACCAAATTAATGGACAGTTAGAATATGAATATATACTGTGTGTATATAAAATGTATTATGATATTAAAACAACTTATTTAATCCTTTTAAATTGTTCTCTAAATAAGTGCGGTAGAAAAATCAGGGCTCCTAAAAACTGTCAAACACAGCAATGTCTATGGAAGAACTAGAAATAACACGGCAACAAAACTCAGCTTTTTCCAAGAAGGTCCAGGCAGTTAAATAGACTGTGGAAAATGTAGTTCTTTAGATAATCACATCCCAAGAGATTCCCATATATTTCAGTGTATCTATTTACTGAGATAGCTGCTGAAACAGTTATTAAGATAATACATGTGAAGCTCTTCAAATAAGCTAAGATGCCAGAATGGATTTTCTCCTTTCCTAAAGTTACTGCCCTACAGTTTACTTATTCAAGAGGTTAAGGAAATAGCAGGGAGAACCTGGAAAATTGCAGCAGAACTATTCGGCTATACTGTAATACTTTAATCAGAGGTTTATCTGAACACTCAAGTTCTAAATGTATATAAGGATAGTGGAAATGTAAGTTTTACTACCAAGAGTTCTGCACATGATGATTATCTCATCCACAGAGACTTCCATGTATATTTATCTCCATGTTTCTAAAAAATTGGATTTTTGATATATGAAGTCAGTGGAGAAGACATAAATATTTCAAGGGCAAAACTTTTCTATAAATATCCATAGATATTTTGTGCATTCAGGGTAATACCTGAATATGAGTATTACTTAATTCAAGAGTTAGGCACAAATAGACTTTGGGAATTGTCCATCAATTCAGTGGGCAGAGAAATTACAAAAATGGTTCTTCCAAATTTCTCATTAATTATTTCAATAGGGCAAGGTTTCCCATTCAAGACATTATTCCTCCCAAAAAGTTTTTTAAAAAATCCTATGGGAGGATTTTTTTCCTGACATCTTCCCTTAAGATTTAATGGAAGAAGAGGAGGCCAGAGAGATTGAAAACATAGGAGACACAACTGTTCTGTCTTTTGTGACCGTCATTCGACCTCTGGCCACCTGAGAATTTTTTTCTACCTCTCCTCTCCTCTCCTCTCTTCTCTTCTGAAAAAGTTTCTAATCCAAATTCTATCATCTCAAGTACAGTGAGAAGTGGAAGGAAAAATGCAGGAGAATCGGTGATCAACTCCATATAGTTGTTGGCATCCCTATCATTATGTAATGTTTTCAATAGGAAGATGTAAACAAACATGAGCAGAGGCAAAAAGTTGATCAGGACATCTTTACAGCCTGGTAATTTAGTGAAAGTCAGCTTATAAATTCTGATGACAAATTCACTTCCATCACCGATCTGGAGAGAATGAAAGAAATGTAAGACAAGTAAAGACCAGCTTGAGGGGCGCGGTGGGTCAGTGGCTAAGACACTGAGCTTGTTGATTGAAAGGCCAGCAATTCAGCGGTTCGACTCCCTAGTGCCGCGTAACGAGGTGAGCTCCGGTTACTTGTTCCAGCTTCTGCCAACCTAGCAGTTCGAAAGCACGCAAAAAATGCAAGTAGAAAAATAGGGACCACCTTTGGTGGGAAGGTAACAGTGTTCTGTGTGCCTTTAATGTTTAGTCATGCCGGCCACATGACCACGGAGATGCCTTCGGACAGCTCTTCGGCTTTGAAATGGGGATGAGCACTGCCCCCTAGAGTCGGGAACAACTAGCACATATGTGCAAGGGGAACCTTTACCTTTAAAGACCAGCTTGTGTGAATCTCCACCTCTTTATGTAAAGGTATTCCCCACCCCCCTTTCAGAGTAGCTTCCATCATAATCTAGTTAACTGATGCATCACATCTGTTGATGCCTTTCTGTCTTGATGCATTTTCTTTTTATGATTCTCATTTTTCAGGACCACAAATTGTTTGTTATCCAATTACCATTCCATGGACTCCTTTGATAATGAGAATTAAAACTGCTTGCTTTTCACCTTAATCTTCTCACAAATATTCAATTCTTCCTTTTAAGGCCTTTTTACTTCAACATTTGCAGGTTGCATGAGAGCCCTGTTCTTCCATGCTAGCAGATACTACAAAGCTAAACTCTTTGTGGAGTCCATAAGGAGCTAGGATAGGAGAAGGCTAACATTGCCTTCTCCTATCAGGTCTTCTTCTCCAGATGTTTTTAACTACAACTCCCCAAACTGCTTCTTTTCACCACCCTGGGCAGAAGGAGATGCTGCAGACCCTGTCAATCAAAGAAATCCACTTGGCAGCGTCCAGGGGAAAGAGTCTTTTCTGTTGTGGTTTCCACCCTTTGGAACATTGTGACCTCAACTAAGATCCACACCCACCTTCTTGACCTTCAAAAATAGCCTAAAGACCTGGCTTTTCCAATTGGTCTGGGCTCCCGATGGGGGCGTATCATACTGGATGGGGTTGGGCTTGATGCAAATGTCCAGAACACCTGGAGGATACTTCATTGCCTGCTTCGGCATTATCGGAATGTTTCTTATCTTCCTAAAACAGGTTCTCAGTGTTTGGATATCTTCTATATCTACAGAATGTGTATGTGTACTTCCTTGACTAAGTTAATGATTGTTGATCGATATATTTCCTAGACAATTTCATATACAATTTTCTGCTTATAGGTTTTTCAACATCCTGGCATTCAATTAACCCATATGGCACAACCGATTCTAAGAATAACATCTGCAGAATTTTGCACTTCTTTTTCTTTCATACCAGAAAGTTATGTCCTTCGTCGTAGGGTACAGTAGTCTCTGCTGACTTTAGCAACAAAAACTATATTAATAGACTGAAGTGGGTGTTTTTTTTCTGACTTGCTTTCTGCAACACAGAGACCTTCATAATAAGTATAGGGCATTTCCAGATGACTTGCCTTTCCATTGCCATGTCTTCTAATGTCACCTTCTAAATGAAGCAGGGTTTTGTGCTGATCATGGAAACTGTCAAAATGCCATGGGAACTTCTGTGCTACAAACAAGGACCACTTGTGTGGACGCTATATCCAATCTGAATGTGCCTCCCGACCAATAAGTGAGCAGAAATTGCTCAGCCTACCAGTACTCTGGTCTTGCCCCACCCTTTCATTTTATACCAACCCCCCCCCTCTCAATCCTTATCTCCCTCACATACAAAAAGAAAAGATAAGAGAGAACTGCAAGGGCTACCCATTTACAGACAACTTTTTGGACTGCTGACACAACAAATAGTCCTCCACTTATGACTGGCCACTTAATGACTACTATGATGGACTTTTTAAAAAGCCTATTTATGATACGGTCTCAAAGCTATGTCTGTAATTTAACAACACACTGACTCGCCTCTGAAAATGAGAAGGCTTTTCTGTGGCATTATTGCAGATTTTTCTAGAAAGAAAATTTCCCCCTGAAGGACTTTTCCTTCACAATTCAGTGAACAATTATTACTATAAAATTATCATTTCTTAATACATTCTTATTTCAATAAGCATGTGAACTAATAACTATAGAGCAGCATCCTTGTCCCTCAGATTAAATATGTTTTAATAATGAGAAGCAGAAAACAGGGACAAAGCACTCATTGAGTCTTAGAAACTGCCTAATTATTTATTTACGTACCAAATCATGAGGCAGACAAATACATTATTTCTAACAGTTCCCTAATGTCTGGTTTTAATCTAACCTATTGGGCTACTTTATACTGCTTGCATATGGAAACAATGTTGATTCTTTTACTTTTGAAACACTCCTGATTACCTCTTAATAGGATTACATTCAATCATATTTTTAAATGGCCACTCAGTTCCTTTAGCAATAAGCTACACATGGAGGAACAATTGCAATCCCTACAAGACAAATGTGTTAGACTAGAATTCAGACTTAAGATCAGGACCCCAATTTTGGCTGATCACCCTTATCTGCCATAGACCTATGTATGATGCACTATTATATTAGCTCAGAAAATGGGAAGAACCTAGCCTGACAAAGAGGACGGATAAAACATGGAGCTAGCCTGAATTCAGTACACAACCACAAAAGAGCTAGGGCCAATCCTTCCTAAGTTCCTTGGAGAATTATCTAATTGTTCCCAGAAGTAGGCTACCAGACTGGGGAGATTCCTGTATTATAGCCAGAACATAATGAAGTAGTTAGCTTGAATTTGTGCGGATTTTATTGTTTATGCCAGACAGAAGATAACTGTATTCTCAAGAGCAGGTTTTTGGTGTGGAGGAGAGTAAGAGAGAATTGTCAAAACCCAAAGCCCACAACTAGTGCAAGAATAATGTTTTCTATTCATAGCAAAATTGGGAGGGTCTCACCTGATGTCTCCTTCACTGTAGCAATTAGGATTTTAAAAGCCCTCTTTAGTACCCATTTGTTTGAAAGAGTAGTTGTGCTAGGGGACAGTATTACTGGCACGAGGTTTATTGCCGGGACAGGAAAAGTACATTTCAAGCTGTCCTAAAAATCTCCCCCATCATGAAACTATTAGGATAGTTCATGGCAACCATTGGCTACAAGTCATCAATCTTCCATGTTAACCATGATACTTTGGGAGGGGTGAATTTGTTTCTGTGCAAAGTCCATAGAGAGAAAGGGTATTTCAAGGGCAATTTTTGTTGTTGATGGTTCTCTTATTTTAATTATAAATTTCAGACATAGAAATCCGTGACCAGAATAATAGCATAGAGGTTGATTGGATGTATGGAAGGAATGATACAATGTACTATTTAGAAAGTTTGTGTCAAGCCCATCGTCTTGCTCGATACCGCAGGGAAGGGAAAGAGAAATGGAGGCTGCTGAAATGAGTGGATACAGGTTGGGATGTCGTTTCACGGGGTGCGGTGATGGTGGCACTGGGTGTAGGCGGTTGGGAAGCCAGAAGAACAGAATGGAGCGTATCGGAGAAGGGAATGGAGGGATTGATGCCGTCATAAGGCCAACGCAGAGGAACAGCGGTTCGTTTGAAAATGCTTCACAGCTGAGGAAAGCCCATCTGATCGTCAGGGCGTGATGGGAGGGGCGGTAAGGCTCTATAAAACGTGCTGAGAGGCAGATGCTCTCAGCGCTGATTTTGAACTGTTTGACCTCCGCTTTTCCTCAGATCTAATTTACAGCAGAAATAAAGCATTATTGCACCCTGGCTAGCATTCGTGTCAGCGTGGTTTGTGTTTGCTGACAAGGTTTGTCCAGGAAGGCTGAGAGTTAGTTTTTGCTACAGATATATTCAAGAATAAGAGAAAAGGAGGGAGGGAGGGAGGGGGGAAATCTTCCAGTCAGAAACATGAGATGTGACACTACTAACTTACCTAACTTTAAACAAATGGTGTAAAATATCAGAACAGTTTGTACTCAATATGTGTGGGACTGTGTAACAAAACATGGTGGTGTGGTTTTTTTTTATATAATTATGTGAAATGTAACTGGGTTTTTAACGACTATTCATGGAAACAATGATTTTGTTACACCTTCCCAGGATAATTTGAAGGGCATGCCTGGTACTGGAATCACGGCATGCCAAATGACCTTTAGTTACAGTATGGAAATAATAATTTAGCAAGAGAGTCAAGGTAGCGCTGTATTCCAGGAACACCTGCTGGTTGTTGAAAGAAACAGATGCTATAATCATATGTAAAACAGCCATTCAAAAGTACGACAACAGAGGAATGGAATAACAATGTGGGAGAAACGGGAGGCTCAGGAATGCCAACAGAAAGCTACAGTAGGTAAGGTTAGCACCATGTACAACTGTAACTCCGCTTGATACAAATGAACAGAATTTTGCAGGGAGAATCCATTCCCCACCATGAATGCTTTTAGGACTCCATCAAATTATTTAGAGGATGGATGTATCATTTCACTGTGAAGGGAATGAGTATCATCCTGCAGGCTTTGTTTTAAAGTTTCCTTCCTTCTGTTTTTATCCTCACCCTTCCCAGGGCTTTTCTTTTGCTATAATTAGCAATAAATGATAAATGAGTGATTGACAGATGAGGTGACTTGTTAAGGGTAGACTCCAAATTACAGCATCTTTATTTATTAAATGTATATGCCATCCATCTCATCTAGAGGCGACTCTAGGCAACTTACAACCAACTAAAACCAACAAGATAAAACATTAAAATATTAAAATGTTAGAAAATGACGATGACGGTGATGGTGGTAGTGGTGATGATGACCACGATGATATCCATTCAGTTCTGTGTAACTCTTGGTGATTCTATGGTTCAAGGCCCTTCACATCTTCTGATCTTGCACTATTTCTTGGAGTTGCTCTATGCTTTGTCTGGGGTCAGCTCTGATGGTGAAAACGATAAATATTAACATTCAAACTGACTTAAGAGTTAACAAAGGTGGCAAAGAAGGGAACAAGATGCACACAGGGAGGAGTGGAGTCTTCTCTTAATCCATGAACCCCGTCCAGTATGATACGCCCCCAGCGGGAGCCCAGACCAATTGGAAGAACCAGGTCTTTAGGCCCTTCCGGAAGGCCAAGAAGGTGGGTGTGGTCTTGGGGGACACAATGTTGCAAAGGGTGGGAGCCACAGCAGAAAAGACTCTTTCCCCTGGATGCTGCCAGCTGGATTTCTTTGACTGACAGGGTCTGCAGCATCTCCTCCTGCCAGGATGGGTGGGATGGGCCAGTCCCCTTGGGCTGAGATGGTATATGGATTATTAGATCACTACTCAAGATCTCACATAGCAGTAATCCTCAGTCCAAAGATATTCTAATAGCAGGGGTGGGCTTCAAAAATTTTAGGAAGGGGTTCTCTGCTGGGTGGGCGTGGTCATGGTCATAGTCGGCCTCCTGCACCACAGCGGGGGTAATGGGTGGCATTTTTGCCCTCCCCAAGCTCTGGGGACATTCCTTAAGCCTTCAGGAGAGTGAAAATGGCTTCCCCAGGCTCCGGGGGCCTCTGGAGGCTAGAAACGGGCCTGTTTCCGGCCTTCCCAAACTTCTTGTAGGCCTGTTTTTTGCCCTCCCTGAGCCTCTGCGTGTGCCCTGCACTTACCTGCATCCAAAATGGGCTGCGTGGAGACTCTTAGGAGGGGCAGGACAGGGTGGGCGGGGCCAGCCAGGACTGGGATTTGGGGGTTCTCCAAACTGCACAGAATTTTAGCTAGAGGTTCTCCCTAATCCCTGCGAACTCCCAAAAGCCCTCCCCTGGCTAATAGTAGTTCAATCTCCAGAACATTTTTATTTTCTAAAGGATCTCTCCCTCTCCCCACCTCCACCCTCTCTCTCTCTCACACACACACACACATTCATTCTCACATACACATATTATTATTTTCATCCTCTTAAATTATAGCAGTTTCCCAGCAGTAAAACCATTCCTAGAACCACTTTTGAAAAGAAATCCCTCACTTCCTTGGGCCCCACCTCCCTCTCTCCGCCCCATTCCCCTCCCCCTCTCTCTCACACACACACTCATTCTCACACATAAATCTTATTATTTTCATTTTCCGAGTTTCCGAGATGATGGACAGCAGAAAAACATAATGTCTTCTTTCTCCTGTTTCTTGTAAACCAAAATGTATTGTAGTCATTCCATAACCATGAAAACTACTCTGGAGCTAATGATGCAAAAGTGAAGTCTCCCAATCCAATTAATGTTAGTTGCAAGTGACTAAATTCACACTGAAACCAATGAAACAAGTTAGTTGCAATTAATTAAGGGTCCAGGCTGTTTCTATCAAAGTTATATTAGGGAAATGAAGCAATAACATCCAGACTTGATCAAGTCTTCTCCGTCATTACCCTAAAAGTTTTGAATGTCCTGCTAACTGACTAACTGGTTCCCCAAACCCCCAAAACTTTAAGCTTAGACTGTGTACCGTTGACCTCACCCCATTCCTAAGAGGTCTGTAAGGGTCGTGCATAAGTGCACCTGCGTGCCTACCGTCCCTGTCCTAATATTCCTTTTTTACTTACTCTTTTCATGTATCCAAATTACGTTTATATTTTTACCTCTTACCTTATATATGATTGACAAAATAAAATAAAAACTGTCCTGTTTGGACAATGTCATAAAAGTAATTGAAAACTCCTTCAACTTTTTTTTTCTCTGTTTCTTAATCCAGAGGAGTTATGGCAAATGAAGTATCTGGTGCATTAAATTCTCTTTTCTCTTAGATTCCATAATTCTTAGCAAGATCTATAGGCCATACTAGATAAGGATTGTAAGAGTTGTGGTTCTAATGATAAACAAACCAACTTGGAGGAAGCTATTCTAGGCTGACATAGCAATGGTATTCTGTTGTTTTTACATCCCTCCCATCTTGAAATGTGAAGAAGAACATTTGCTAGTCATTCAGTTCCAATTAATGGTGTTAATTGACCAAAGGGTTCATTTTAGAAGTAGAAGCATGAGTTTATGCACTTAATCACAGATTAAGTGCAGTTTAATCACAGCTAGCAGAATTATTATCAGATGCCTTAAAACTACCGCTCTAGATAAAATCTACCATCTAGCATTGCCCTGCCTGCTGTTCACAGAGAAGAAGGAGCATACAGAGAGAGACTCATATCATCAATACCTAGATCAGGGGTCTCCAACCTTGGTCCCTTTAAAACTTGTTGACTTCAACTCCCAGAGTTCCTCAGCCAATTCTGGGAGTTGAAGTCCACAAGTCTTAAAGGGACCAAGGTTGGAGACCCCTGCTTTAGTGAATTCCTACTAAAGACATATATATGTGATATTACTTCAGTACTTGGGTTTCAGTGGATAAAAAGCAACAGGGCAAGGGAGTGGAGTAGTATATAGATATGGATCCTGTGAGAAGGAGAAAAAAGGGTAAAATAAATGGCCAGTCCCTAGAAAGTTCCAGAAAGTTCCTTTTTTAGGGTCTTGATGGTCAGGCATAGCAGCTTGAATGGAAATGAATGTCAGGCAGAAAAATTTCCCTCGGCAATTCCTGCAGTTTGCTGCACAGCAGAGCTAATAGAAGAGTCTTTTATGGACCTCTAGGGATTAAGGCCTTTTCAAATGGATGCATTGTCCATACATCTATCCATCTTTTTTGCAGATTACAATAAAGTGCACTGCAGACTAAACTGATCCAATAAGTTATCGGTGTAAGGAAGATCTCAACAACCGCTGAGATTTATTCTTGCCACAATTCTGCCTCCAAATTTTGTTTGTAGAATGGAAGTCTTAAAAAGGAAAGGAAAGGGGGGGAAATCAAGAAGCGTTTGAGTGTATCACAGGGGATTCTTTTTACTGTTTATGGTGTCAATAATGTTTACAAAGGCAATTAAGGTCAATCACAGCTCTTAATGGAAAGAGCAAGTCTGTTAATAGCCTCGGACTGCCATCCTCCTTTTTTTAAAAAAAACCTGGGTAGTTAATGTCTTTTCAGGTTATAAAGAACCTTTAGGGACCAATTAATTGTAAGATTTTAGTTTATGTCTTGAAAAGCTGGCAATGCTGTGGTTTTTCTGCTTATGTAAAGAAAGTCAGCAGCTCCTGAACATGGGCAGATGCTTGCATTCACCTCCTAACACCTCCAATGGTCGGTGTGTAAACTACAGGAACAACACAGGTATAGAAATGGTCCAGCTGCTATGTTTTCCAGCCAATAAGTTATTAATTGGGAGCAATTTGCTTAGATGACCAGAGAAGCAAGATCATGATTTCACTACACCCAATTGTACCATTGGTCTCGATGAAATACAGAATATTTCTCTGTGGGTGTGTGTACAATTGCGTTATAAAGCTGCAGCCCTGTGGCTCTTAATGTGAGAGGCAGCTGTCTTTAATTCGGTGAGGCTGACTTGTGTGGGTGCATTTGTTTCAGACTTTCTGCTCAGTTGCCACGTGTCCATTCAATCATTTTTTTAAAAATTAAAACTACCAGATCTGGATTGCAAAAATCCAGTGTCTACCAGACATCGGTCAAAAGAGGGTTCTGTATTGCTTTGCTGCCATTCAGGTCTCTGCTGCTTAGAACTGATAGCCCAGCTTTTTATATAGATAGAGAGGAGGCAAACATTTTCATCAGACTCTCACAGGATGTTAATTCTGCTTATAAGAGATTCAATCAGTCAATCAAAATAGAACTGGAAGGGATCTTAGAGGTCTTTTAGTTGAACCCCCTGCTCAAGCAGGAGACCCTATACCCAGGATGGCAAACCTATGGCATGCATAGCCATATCAGTGGGCATGTGAACTCATCTCTGGCGCGCATGTGTGCACTGGGCAGCTGGTTTTTCAGGCCTTCTGAGCCCACCAGAAATAGGGAAACAGGCTGTTTTCTGCCTCAGGGGGTGGTGGGGAAGGCCCGTTTTTCTCTCTCACCTGTCTCCAGAGCCTCTCTAGGAGTCTGGGGAGGGTGAGAACGGCCTTCCCTACCCCCCCCCCCCGCAGGGGTCCTCCGGAGGCCGAAAATGGCTAGTTTACCAACTTCCAGTACCACCGGAAGCGGGGGGGAGTGGGAGGGAGCGGGGGAGTCACATGCGTATGCATGGGGCGGGATATATAAAATTATGGGTGTGGGCATGGGCATGTGCGACCCACCCCCCACCCCTCCTGGCACATGATGGCAAAAAGGCTAGCTATCACTGCCCTATACCATTTCAGGCAGGTAGCTGTCCAGTCTCTTCTTAAACTCCTCCAGTGATGAAGCACCTACAACTTCGGAAGGAAGGAAGCTGTTCCACTAGTTAATTGTTAGTTAAAAGTTTCTAGGAAAATTAATTCCAGGTTGCTTCTCTCCTTGATTAGTTTCTATCCATTGTTTCTTGTCCTGCCTTCTAGTGCTTTGAAAAAGAAGTTGACCCCTCCTCTTCTTTGTGGCCATCCCTTAAATACTGGAATACTGCTATCATGTCCCCCCCCCACCAGTCCTTCTTTTTTCTAGACTGGCCATACTCAATTCCTGCAACTGTTCTTCATATGTTTTTGTCTCCAGTTCTTTAATCATCTTAGTTGTTCTTCTTTGCACCTTTTTTTTTCCAAAGTCCCAACATCTGTTTTGTAATGTGGTGACCAAACTGGATGCAGTATTCCAAGTGTGGCCTTACTAAAGTTTTATAAAGTGATACTAATATTTCACATTCAGATTGGGTTCGGTTCAATTGTAAAACCATTCCTAGAACCACTTTTGAAAAAAACATCCCTCACTTCCTTGCCTCCCCCTCCCTCCCCCCCCTCGCTTCCATCTCTGCCTGTCTGTCTGTCTGTCTGTCTCTCTCTCTCTCTCTCTGTGTGTGTGTGTGTGTGTGTGTGTGTGTGTGTCTCCTAACCACTGAGCCAAGATGGCACAGTGCTTAGAGTGCAGTACTGCAGGCTACTTCTACTGATTCCTGGCTTCCTGCAATTTGGCAGATTGAATCTCACCAAGATCAAGGTTGACTGAGCCTTCCATTCTTCTGGAGTGGGTAAAATGAGGACCCAGATTGTTGGGGGCAATATACGGACTCTGTAAACCGCTTAGAGAGAGCTGTAAAGCACTGCAAAGAGGTGTAAGTCTGTTGCTATTGCTATTGCTGTCTCTCTCATTCTCATCATATACTTTTTACCTTCTGCAGCGTGGATTCATCAGCTGTCCATGAAACACAGGCATACCTTGATTTACAACCAGTCAGGTTTGCAATGCATCATAGTCACATGACTGCTATTTACTGTCTTTTTGCTGAATGTCTATGGAGATTCCCAGTCATCCAGGTCATGATTGTAAAATCAGGTTTTGGTCATGTGGCGACTTGTTTAATGACTATCATGAGTTACTATCAAAATTGTGGGCTCAGCTTTGATCATAAGTCAAGCACCTTTTCTCCCTGACATTTTTACAGTGATGTTATAATTTTGTATCCAGCAGCAGGGTTCCCATCCATGCAAATAAATGAAATTGTATTAGGCCAATTCAAAATAATAAAGGAATTAGCAAGCTTTGGGGTTGTCCACAGTCCCAACAATCAAATGTAAAATAATAGCAAAAATAAAATGTAGCTAGTATTGTTAATTCATAGAATCTGCATATGGTCACTGTCAGTTTTAAAGGGAAAAGTAAGGGCAGGTCGCAGGCTTTCCCAGGGTTAAAAAATTTTCCAAGGACTGCAGAGATTGCATACATAGGGCCATCTTATCCCTCATTTTTAAGAATATATGCCAGTAGAATAATAATAAAAATGTAATGTGTGTGTATTATACATCTGATGTAAAACTTCAATACATTCTAATCACTTTGGACAGAATCCTTGCCAGCAGGTGCAAAAATGTGTGCTCAAAGTAATTTTATCCTGACATTTTTGCTTCGGTACATTTTCCTACATGTTATTCTCAGACTATTTGGCCAACGCAGGGAGAACGCACTGGGGGAGCCTAGCAGAGCAGACAATTCTGGGAAGTCTCTGAAATTGCTTGAAAATGCTCTGTCGCCTGTCACCTCCTAACCCTGCTGGATTACAGCCAGGATGTTCCTTCCAATTATTCCATGAAAACTATTCTTAATTGTAGAGGCCAAGCGCATTTGAAAAGTCGAGGGGAGAGGTGAACACAAGGGTGCAAAGTATGAGGCTGCTCTAATCCCCTTTTGAAGTCAGCTCAGAGTGGATTGGGACAAAAATGTTAGATGGGGAATGCCTGTTTAGACTTTTATGAAGGGTAAAGTATTATATTATGTAAAGGTCTCTAAACTTTGGAGAGCTCTAATCCTAGTTCTCCCCACAGAAGTTCTAGATAGCTAGCACAAAATGTTCCCTCTGAACTGAAATTGTATCCTTGTGGATGAGGGACCATTGAAAACACAGTTCATGTACCCTTTGTAACAGAGGTGGGGTACTATGGCCCTTTATGACTTGTGGACTTCAACTCCCAGAATTCCTGAGCCAGCCATGTTGGCTCAGGAATTCTGGGAATTAAAATCAACAAGTCATAAAAGAGTCATAATTCCCCACTCCTGCTCTATAAGGATTCACTGATTCATTTTAGGACACGTTACCTGGTAAAATATCTGAGCAATTCTGATCTCTTTTATGTCCAGGTGTTATTATTGAATTAGTGTGGTACAGTCTCTTTGAAAGTAGCTAAATTCTGCAATACTGTCTGTGAAATTAGGCAGACTTTGGCTGCCCATTAATATTCCACCACTAACTGTAATATACTATTATGTCTTATTCTGGATTGTTTTAATGTTTTAATTTTTAATTCTGGTTTGTGACAGTAATAAAAGATTGACTGCAGGGTTAAACCCCAAGATGCACTTAAAACAGTGCCCCCCCCTTTCCATATTCAGAGTAGAGCTATCAAGTTGACCACAATAAACTCAAGCCAACAAAAACTGCAAACTACAGCCTAGAGCAAGGATGTCCAGTCATGGCAATTTTAAAACTTATGGACTTCAATTCCCAGAATTCCCCAGCCAGCCATTCCCCCATGGCTGGGAAATTCTGGGAATTAAAGTCCACAAGCTGCCAAAATTGAAAACCAAGGTTAGACACCAAGATTGGACACTTCTGATCTACAATTTGATTGTTGATAGCAAAAGAGGAAATTTCATTTGGAATATTTAGTGAAAACAGTGTTTATTTCCGTGGATGTTTGTTGTCTGTAGACCAGTGGTGGGTTTCACAAATTCAGTTCTATGGGTGTGGCTTGGTAGGCATGGCATGGTTTGGTGGGTGTGACTTGGTGGACGTGGCAGAGGAAGGATACTGTAAAATCCCCATTTCCTCCTGATCAGCTGGGACTCGGGAGGCAGAGAATAGATGGGGGCGGGGCCAGTCAGAATTTTTACTACTGGTTCTCCAAACTACTCAAAATTTCCACTACCGGTTCTCCAGAACTGGTCAGAACCTGCCGAAACCCACCTCTGCTGTAGATGTGTCATACACCTTCTGGCACTCCTATCTCAATCATGATTCATACCAGACTATATTTCATACACTTAGAAAAGATTTCTAAATATCCTCATCAGGGTACTAATTGAACACTTTTTCATCTATAGAGAAGATTTAAAAAATATTTAATTATATAAACAGAAGTTTATCCTCAGCAAGAGGAATTCTTTTCTACATCCCATGGCAATGTAGAATAACAGAATAATAGAGTTCAAAGAGACCTTAGAGCTCTTCTAGTCCAAGCCCTGCTCAAGCAGGAGACCCTTTATCATTTCAGTGAAATGGTTGTCCAATGTCTTCTTAACAACCTTCAATGATAGAGGACCCACAACTTCTGGAGGCAAATTGTTCCGCTGATTAATTATTCTCAAGAGCAGAGAATTGCTCCTTATTTCTAGGTTGGTTCGCTCCTTGATTAGTTTCCATTACTTCTTGTCCTGCTGTGAGGTGTTTTGGAGAATAGCTTGACTCCCTTTTCTTTGAGGCAGCCCCTTAGATAAGGCACAATGCTATCACGTCACCTGTAGTCCCTATGGAAATCCTGTTCATGTCATCAAACTTCCTATGAGATTGTGAGGTCTCACTAATCTGGTGTCCCAGTCAGGAGAGAGAATGTAATTGCATCCAGTTAAATGCTGTTCTGGTCTCTCTGCAGGAAATGGGAGGAGTTAAATAAGGGGAGGAGCTATATGATGTCAAAGGGAGGGACCAAAGCACATACCTTCAATCTCTCCTCCATGTTTTCCGCGTACTGGAATATTGTCTCCTCAAGCATTAAATGGCCTTTTACTATCTAATGACTTGAATAAGAAAGAGAGATAAGTGCTGTTGGTGTTGACTAAGATTTCCAAGGGGAAAAAAATCAGTTCTCTTTGATTCAGGATTTATTTAGGTAGTCATTACTTACCAGAATTTTGAAAGGGTTACTAGACATTGGCATCAGCTTTGTTTGGATTAATTGAATAGTTTTAATTAAAACTGCTGAACACAATCCATCTAACTTTAAGTATAGCCCCAAAGGCAGTACTTTGTTTAAAAAAGTTCAAAGAAAATTAATATTTGAAGCTTGGAAAATACTCCATAGGTTTGCTAGATGCATTGGAACAGAGGTTAATAATCATCCTTTTGCATACCCTGACATAACTTTAATTCTCTTTTTGGGATGAAATGACTAGTCAAATTAATTGGCTTCACTCCCCGAGCAGAGGAAAAGGAATAACTTGATTATCTTAGTAATATTTCTTGGTGATCTGCTAAGCGTTTTTTAGCTCCACTGTTTTACCTATCGTATTTCTAACCTTCAGCTTTTTAATGATTAAAGTGTGTAATTTTGGCCAGAATCTTTGGTTATAATACAAATTATACTTCACCTACTGAAAAAGTTTTAGTGCTCGAGCTACAACCAATTGATTGGGAGAGGTAAATTCAGACTCTTACAATTTATGCCATTTTTTCCCCCTTAGCCCTTGGATTCTTATTAGTTTGGCTTACAAAACTATGAAGATAAATAGGTTCTTGTGATTTATGCTTTTAAAAAGATGCCTTAGGAAGTGATGTTTGCCCTTACTCTTTGAATAAAGTTGAAAGTGAGTACTAACTTATTTGCAGTTTGGGAAACCCAGCAAACTGTCCTAGTTCTCATATCATTACCAGTTTTATAGTCTGTGAAAAACAGAAATTGAAATATGCTATAATATCTGCATCTATTTTGCATCTCATACACAATCTTGATTTATCCACCTGTATATGCAGTGCTCTAGTGATGCAGCATGGAATGAGTCAGCTGTATCAGAAACCCAGCTCTGTCGAATGCCCAGTTTGAGTACAGGTAGTCCTCAACTACCTGTAATTCCCCTTGCTAAGAAAGACAGTTGTTAAGTGAGATTTGCCCTGTTTTACAACTTTTCTTGCCACAGCTGTTCTGTGAATCCCTGCAGTTGTTAGGTTAGTAACACAGTTGTTAAATGAACTTGGCTTCCTCATTGACTTGGCTTGTCAGAAGGCTGCAAAAGGAGATCACATGACCCCGGGATGCTGCAACTATCATAAAATATGAGCCGGTTGCCAAACACCTGAATTTTGACTGCATGACCATGGGAATGCTAAATGCTGAAATGCTAAGTGCGAAAAATGGTCATAAGTCACTTTTTTTCAGTGCCCTTCTAACTTGGAACGGTCACTAAAGTAATGGTGGTAAGTTGAGAAACACCTGTTACCCATGCTGGTTAGATGGAAGAGGCAGGTGATGGTAGATTTCCCAAACTGTTGTTCTTCAAATCCATTCAACATTCACTCTGCCCAACACTAGCCTCCCTATCTATATATGAAGAGAATTGTAGTTCAACATAATTGGAGGATATTGGGGTCCTGAAGACTGGATTGTATGTGTACAACTTTATTGATTATCCCATTGTTCTTTAGTCTCTTTCAGGGGTCTCCAACCTTGGCAACTTTAAGACTTGTGGACTTCAACTTCCAGAATTCCTCAGCCAGCTTTGCTGGCTGAGGAATTCTGGAAGTTAAAGTACACAAGTCTTAAAGTTGCCAAGGTTGGAGACCCTTGCATAGATGGCTGAGGTGATTATAGGCTTGGTATTAGAAAACTCCAGTACTGGGGGATTTTAGCATTCATACTGGGGTTACCTAGGTGGCCCAGCACAGGATACTATGATTGGTAGAACTACCATAAGACTGTTTCGATAAACGATTTCCTTATATTGTAGAACAGATCATTAAGCTATGAGCTGGCCTCCTGGTTGCCAGAATTATACTCTGACCAATTCTTAATATAATATATAATATAATATAACAACAGAGTTGGAAGGGACCTTGGAGGCCTTCTAGTCCAACCCCCTGCCCAGGCAGGAAACCCTACACCATCTCAGTCAGATGGTTATCCAACATTTTCTTAAAAATTTCCAGTGTTGGAGCATTCACAACTTCTGCAGGCAATTCGTTCCACTTATTAATTGTTCTAACTGTCAGGAAATTTCTCCTTAGTTCTAAGTTACTTCTTTCTTTGATCAGTTCCCACCCATTGTTTCTTGTTCTACCCTCAGGTGCTTTGGAGAACAGCCCGACTCCCTCTTCTTTGTGGCAACCCCTGAGATATTGGAACACTGCTATCATGTCTCCCCTAGTCCTTCTTTTTATTAAACTAGACATACCCAGTTCCTGCAACCGTTCTTCATATGTTTTAGCCTCCAGTCCCCTAATCATCTTTGTTGCTCTTCTCTGCACTCTTTCTAGAGTCTCAACATCTTTTTTACATCGTGGCGACCAAAACTGGATGCAATATTCCAAGTGTGGCCTTATCAAGGCATTATAAAGTGGCACTAACACTTCACGTGATCTTGATTTTATCCCTCTGTTTATGCAGCCCAGAACTGTGTTGGCTTTTTTAGCAGCTTCTGCACACTGCTGGCTCATATCTAAATGGTTATCCACTAGGACTCCAAGTTCCCTCTCACAGGTACTACTATTGAGCAAGGTACCACATATACGGTACCTGTGCATTTTGGGGTTTTTTGCCTAAATGTAGAACCTTACTTTTCTCACTGTTGAATTTCATTTTGTTAGATAGCGCCCAATGTTCAAGTCTGTCAAGATTTATTTATTTTATTTATTTATTTGATTTTTATACCGCCCTTCTCCCGAAGGACTCAGGGCGGTGTACAGGCAAGATAAAACCAACAATACAATATACAGGTTAAAATGCAATTTAAAAAACTTATTTAAATTAGCCTGAAAATTAAAATTTGCCATAAACTAAAAAACCCCATTTAAAATTAATAAAATTTAACCTTAAAATTCCATTTAAGCCAGCCCCGTGCGGATAAAGAGGTGTGTCTTCAGTTCGCGACGGAATGTCCGAAGGTCAGGTATTTGGTGTAAACCCGGGGGAAGCTCGTTCCATGTGGGCTGCCATGTAAGCCCGGCAGGGCCATGTGGGCTGACACACAGATGTAAGCCGGGTGGGAACCCTCTGGGATTCTACCATGACGGACGTCGTAGATCAAGCAAGGAGCCCCCACAGAGAAGGCCCTTCCCCTGGGAGCCACCAGCCGGCATTGTTTGGCGGACGGCACCCTGAGAAGTCCCTCTCTATGGGAGCGTACGGGTCGGTGGGAGGCATGTGGTAGGCATGTGGTAACTTTCTGTACAGATCTTTCTGTAACTTGAGCCTATCTTCTGGAGTGTTGGTGTCATCTGCAAATTTGATGAGTTCCCCATCTATCCCCTCGTCCAAGTCATTGATGAAGATGTTGAAGAGTACTGGGCCTAAAACAGAGCCTTGGGGTACTCCACTGCATACTTCCCTCCATGTGGATGTAGTTCCGTTGAGGACTACATGTTGAGTGCGGTTGATCAGCCAGTTACGAATCCATCTGGTGGTGGTGCTGTCTAACCCGCATTTTTCTACTTTATCTAGTAGTAGGTTATGGTCTACTTTATCAAATGCTTTACTGAAGTCCAAGTAAATTATATCGACAGCATTTCTCTGGTCTACTAATTTTGTCATTTTGTCAAAGAATGCAATAAGATTAGTCTGGCATGATCTGTTTTTGACAAACCCATGTTGGCTTTTGGTTATTACTTTGTTTGCTTCTAGGTGTTCGGTGATTCGTTGCTTGATTATCTTTTCCAGAATCTTCCCTGGTATTGAGGTCAGGCTGATAGGTCTGTAGTTTCCTGGATCTGTTTTTTTTTCCTTTTTTGAAGATGGGAACTACATCAGCTCTTTTCCAGTCCTCTGGCAGCTCCCCTGTGCTCCAGGATCTTTGAAAGATATAGTTCAGTGGTTCTGAGATCACATCTGCCAGTTCCTTCAGAACCTTGGGGAGTAATCCATCCGGTCCTCGTGATTTGAACTCGTCTAGGGTAGACAGGTGTTCACTTACCATTTTCTTCCCTATTTTAACTTGTGTTTCTAATCTGTTTTTTGTAGTGCTGTTTTTGATAGGTTGGATTGTTTTTTCCTTTTGTGTAAAGACTTCTTGATGAAGTATGGATTGGCAAATTTAGATTTAACACTGCCTTATCACCAGAATGGTGCATCCTTATTTTATTGTTCTCAAATGATGTGGAAAATCTTCTGGATCTGTTTTGGAATTATCCTCACAATTTTATTTGATTTGATTTGATTTGATTTGGTGCATAGCATTAAAGCATTCAGCCTTAGCATTCTCCTTTCCTCCTAACCTTTGGGTCTTCTGCTCTGTCGTTGTTAAAATGGAGTTGACTTTGCATAACCATGTGATTTATATTTATGGTGCTAATGATACACACTTCCCAGGATCTGAGTT
Organism: Ahaetulla prasina; assembly: GCF_028640845.1. NCBI lineage: Eukaryota > Metazoa > Chordata > Lepidosauria > Squamata > Colubridae > Ahaetulla > Ahaetulla prasina. The sequence continues at coordinate 143,248,872 of NC_080539.1, read as the reverse complement.
GCAGCATAAGGAATGATATGGGGGACCTTCTGAGATCACAACTTCTGCTCAACAAGCAGCTGGTAGTCATAGCCAGGAGAGGCCTTGTGTAATTTGGTGTTCTGTTTCAGTTGCATCTATTGCTGGGTTGGGAAGGCCCTACACTCAGTCATTCATACCTGGACACCTTCTGCATGGATTACTGTAATGTATTCCACACGGGGCTGCCCTTGAGGAGTATCTGGAGGCTTTAGCTGGTGCAAAATCCGGCAGCCTAAGCAGCTGTGTGCACACTTAGATCAGTGCATGTTACACTTTTGCTCTGTTGTTACCAGTTTGCTTCTGTGTTCAAGTCAAAGGTGTTGATGAAGTCTACAAATCCATATATTCATGGAGCCAGGTTATTTGAGGAACCACCCAGAAGTGGGTTTCAGCAGGTTCTGACCAGTTCTGGAGAATCGGTAGAGGAAGTTTTGAGTAGTTCGGAGAACCAGTAGTAAAAATTCTGACTGGCCCTGCCCCCATCTATTCTCTGCCTCCCGAGTCCCAGCTGATCGGGAGGAAATGGGGATTTTGCAGTAACCTTCCCCTGGATTGGGGAGGGAATGGAGATTTTATAGTATCCTTCCCCTGCCACGCCCACCAAACCACATCTACAGAACCGGTAGTAAAAAATTTTGAAACCCACCACTGGAACCACCTCTCCCCAATCATATCTACCCATCCCATCAAATCTGATAGAAAGTGTATCATGGGGGTCTTGTCCACAAATGAATTTCATCTGACCTGATCCAAGAGGAGAACTATTTTCGCTGCAGCACCTGCTCTCTGGAGCCTCACTTCCTCTCAGGTCAAGCTTACCCTGATCTTGTTGGCCTTCTCTTCCTCCCCAAAAAGATGAGGCTGAGGATTTAGCTTTGCAATCTGGCCTGGGCATCTAGTAGCAGTAGCATAGAACTTACAAAGTGTCTTTGGTGCTAGGGAATTTGATTGTGCTCTCTTATAGTTTTTATGATTTTTTAAAAATAGCGGGGGGTTTTATTATCTTCAACAATTTTTGTTGTTATATTTCATTTGCAATTTGTTTGAATTGCTTTTGTGTTTTTAACATTGTAAGCCTTCCAGAGTCACAGATGTGAGATGGGCAGCTATATAAATTTACCAATAAATAAATAAAAATGAATTGCAGTTTATAGAAGCCTTGGGTAGAACATGCAACTGAATGCTTAGGCGAGAAGTATGATTCATGCTCGCTGGCCCTTCCACCAATCTTTAGTCATTTATAAAAATCACACTTTCAGGCAGACTACCTTTATAAACCAAAATGCATGAAGATAGCATAGATAAAGGGGGAAAAAACCCTAAACATTAAGCTCAGCATCTCCTTCATACTATTTTACATTTCATTTATTCAGTTGCATAATAGATGGCGTTCTAACAGGCCGTGATCAAGCTGCAGAGCGGGGCCTCTTGTCAAATCTTAAAATAGAATAGAATTCTTTATTGGCCAAGTGTGATTGGACACACAGGGAATTGGTCTTTGGTGAATATGCTCTCAGTGTACATAAAAGAAAAAAAATACATTCATCAAGAATCATATGATATAACACTTAGTGATAGTCATAGGTTACTAAATAAGCAATCAAATCATACTAGGAAACAAATAAAAGCTTAATGTTAACCGCTCCAATCTTGATTGGAGAAAATATGACTTCAGTAACAGAGTTGTTAATGCCTAGAATAAACTACCTGACTCTGTGGTCTCTTCCCAAAATCCCCAAAGCTTTAACCAAAAATTGTCTACTATTGACCTCACCCCATTCCTAAGAGGTCTGTAAGGGGCGTGCATAAGAGCACAAGCGTGCCTACTGTTCCCGTCCTATTGTTTCCTTTCGTTATATCCAATTAATATAGTTATTACATACTCATACTTATATATATGCTTATATACTGTATAATTATTTCATGCTTATGCTTATATACACTGTGTGACAAAATAATTTGACAAGTGTTGTAGGAATTAGTTGTTTAGCAGAGTGATGGCATTCGGGAAAATATAGAATCTACTTGACTTCAGTGGCATATTGGCCATGGAAGCTTAAGAGACTAGTTAAGGGGCCTTAACTCCACCTTATCTTTCACTGCGTGACCAACTGCATACATTTGCAAAGCCTTCCAACAGATGTAGAAGGCAAGCCTTTTCCTTGCATTGTCCCTTCCCCACCGATACTTGATTATGCATGTCTGTGTTCAGGGGTGGGTTCTACTTACCTTTACTACCGGTTCACATCGTGCATGCGCAGATTGCTTTTGATGATGTTCGGGTCAGTGGGCCTCCTGCCGGTTTTACTACCTGTTCTATAGAACTGGTCTGAACCGGGGGCAACCCACCACTGTCTGTGTTGCAACACTGCAGAGAGACAGGCATCCAAAACATCTTCGTGATTAAGCCAGTTTGGTCTAGTGTTTAAGGCACCAGGCTAGAAACTGGGAGACTAGGAGCCCTAGCTAACTTTTATAACTTTGGGTCAGTCACTCTCTTTCAGCTTAACAACTCACAGGGTTTTATTGGGGGGGGGAATGGGAGGAGGAAAGAGTATTAGGTATTTTCGCTAATTTGAGTTATTTGTAAAAATAATAAAGGTAGGATACAAACAAATAACCATGGGGCTCTAATGGGCAGGCAATGGGGTGGTAAGGGATAGCATGCACATATTGCTGTCATGACAAAAAAAGCCCCATGATCAGGGGTGAAATGCTCCCAGATCGGACCAGCTCACGCGATCCGGTAGCGATGGCGGCTGCTGGTTCGGAGGACCAGTAGCAAAAACCCCTGTCCCCCTGCCTCTGCTGAGCCCCACCATCAGCAGAGGGGTTTTTTTTACTTTTAAAAGAAGGTTTTGCTTCAGCCGAAACATGCCTTTAAAAGTAAAAAAAAAAAGCCTTTGAGGATCCCGCCCCTCAGCTGAGATCGGCAGAGCCTTTAAACTTAAAAAAAAATAAAAAATTTAAAGGCTACTCTGGGGATCTCACCTAAGTTCCTCATCAGCAGAACCTTAAAAAACATGTTTTCTGTAGAAAACATGTAGAAAATGTCCTTTTAAGAGATTCTAAGGCACTTACCTGATAACTGGTGACCTCATAGCATTTTTCCCAGCCGGAAAGCCCCAGTTTTGCTTTCAGCACCAGACAGAACTAATCTAAACTTAGCTAATCTATTTCATCACTGAGTGATTCATGCTGTCTGGCTTTTCTGGCTGAGGAACTCTGGGAATTGAAGTCCACAATAAAATAAAATAAAATAAAATAATAAAATATTTGTGCAGCTTTCTATGATTTGGTGTGTTTCTGTAGTGTTTCACTCTAACTACACAAACACACAAAATCTCAGAAAGCTGTATGTGTCATTTTGTGTGTGTGTGTGTGTGTGTGTGTGTGTGTGAGTGTGAGTTGTGTTGTGTGTGTGTGAAGTGTGAAAGTTGGTTTTTGAGCTTTTTGTGGCTGTGTGAAGTGCAGCTGCTTTTACACTGTGTGTGTGTGTGTGTGTGTGTGTTGTATTGTGTGTGTGTAAAGTGTGAAAGTTGGTTTTTGGTACCTCTTATTGTTTTTTATACTTTGTTTATTATTTTTATTATTTCTTGTTATTGGCCATGCCCACCCAGCCATCTGACCACCAAGCCACGCCCACCAATTAAGCCACAGAACCACAGGGAAAATTTTTAGATTTCACCCCTGCCCATGATTTACATACTTGTATCGGACCTATTTTCCAAAGTACCAAAAGGCAAGACAAGAAACAATGAATGCAATATAGAACTAAGGAGAAATTTCCTAATAGTGAGGACAATTAACCAGTGGAACAACTTGCCTTCAGAAGTTGTAGGTGCTTCATCACAGGATGTTTTTAAGAAGAGACTGGACAGCCATTTGTCTGAAATGGTGTAGAGTACAGCGGGTTGGTCTAGAAGACCGCCGAGGTCCCTTCCAACACTGTTATTCTGTGTGTTGATATTATGCAAGTATATAGGGTTACGTTTGTTTCTTGTCATTAGCTTGCGTGGAGCATTTCAATTTAGTTTCAGTTTCCTGAGATGCCTATGTCATCATCAGTGGACAATAAGGTTACTGGCACCTTTCTGTATGCTGAACTTGCTTGCTTTACAGCAGACATAGCAAACATGACTCGTGGGCCGGATCTGTCCCACAATAGGCTGCAGGGTTGGCCCATGGGGCCGTCCTGGAGATGGCAAAGGACCGGCCCTTACCGCCCAGGGCCCGGCCACGGCCACCCAGTCGACCGCAATGACCAAGAGCAAACAAACCTCTGGTGCGACTTTGAGGACGGGATCAAGTTTGACACCCCTGCTCTGCAGGTAGTCCTTGACGTAGGACCACAATTGAGCCCCACATTTTTGTTGCTAAGCAAAACATTAGCTAAGTGAATTTTGCCCCGTTTTATGACATTTCTTGTCATTCAGCTGTTAAGTGAATCACTTCAGTTATTAAGTCCGTAACATGGTTGTTAATTGGATCTGGTTTCCCCATTGACTTTGCTTGTCAGAAGATTGGAAAGGGCGAACACATGATCCTGGGACACTGGGCAATCTGAGTCCGTTGCCAAGTGTCTGAATTTTGATCACATGGCCACGGGGATGCTACACCAGTTGTATAAGTGTGAAAAATGGTCATCAGTCCCTTTTTTCAATGCCTTTATAACTTTGAACAGTCATGAAATGAACTATCGTAAGTCGAGAATTACCTGTATTAGCACACTGGCTAAGATCACCACGGTTATTGTGGAGTCCCTGCTCCGTTTCCTCTCATATGTTTTATCTTTCCCGTTCTAAATCAGGGGTCTCCAACCTTGGTCCCTTTAAGACTTGTGGACTTCAACTCCCAGAGTCCCTCAGCCAGCCAGCAAAGTCTTAAAGGGACCAAGGTTGGAAACCCCTGTTCTAAATGACAGAATGTGGGCGATTTTAAAATTGCCCCGAATGGAAGATACTGAGCATTTACTTTTGAAACTTAGCAAAAATAACTCCCCCCCCCCCATTTCTCAGGGTTGTCTCTGTTCCTTTCTCTCTCTTTAAAAAAAAAAACCACCGGTTTATTCTTCACAGTTTGAATCGTACAGTGTAATCAGGTGAAGTTGATTTACGCTTTGCACTTTAGAAAAATAAAAAAGTCTTTTTCTTTGGCAATTAGTTCTGCTCTAAGCAAACGGAGACTATTTAAAAGTGCAAACGTATACACATTTTCCTGGGAGTAAAGAGCTTTAGGTTCGGTAGGAATTACTTCTAAGCAAATTTGTATTGATGGACATAATACACTTTTATAACCACATCCAAAAAAACCACACGTGTTCTCCAATAATTATACAAGGTTTAGAGGAGCGTATCTTTCTTTTTATGAGCAGATAAAAACTTCACCGCTAGAAGTAACAGTAAGAGAGTTGGAAGGGACCTTGGAGGTCATCTAGTCCAACCCCCTGCTCACACAGGAGCCCTGTACTAGGGATTTGAACCACCGACTTTCCTGATCGACAAGCTCAGTGTCTTAGCCACTTGAGCCACCTAGTCAGGCTAGTTATCTAAGTCCTAGTTGAGGATTGTTTAGACATTTGAATGGGTATACTATTTATATATTTAATTCTCCATTTGTTTCCTATTGGAAAAATAAGCACACTGAAATGTTCAAAGTTTAACCGGCGGATTTTTTTTTTTTTTTAGAAAAGTATAATTCATGATTGTGTACAACTAGAAATTAAACAGAGGATCCTTGGCAGAGGTAGTCAAACTATAGTGACTGATTTAAAAACTCACTCTGTTTAAGTGCACAGATTTATAGCAGTGGCCTAATTAGGTATTTAAATCAACTTGCTGTGCTGAAATGTCTCAGGATAATGTCATTAACTCATTTGAATCTGCTCCATTCACCAATTTCCCAAAGAAGATCTATGGGGAGCTATTCAGAAAGGAAATTCCCACATAGCTCAGAAACAATTGAGTGTTGTACCTTAGAATTCTTGATGAACGTATATTTTCTTTTATGTACACTGAGATCCTATGCACCAAGACAAATTCCTTGTGTGTCCAATCACACTTGGCCAATAAAAAATTCTATTCTATTCTATTCTATATCAGATTCTACTCTGTTGCATCTCTTTAAACATAATAAAATTAAGCCATGATGACCGTGAATCAAGTATGGAAAAGCAAGGACATCAGCCTGGCAATTAAATGCAAATTTATTTGCACCATCCTGTTTCCCACAGCTGACTCCGGTTGTGAAAGTTGGACCATGAAAGAATTAGACAGGAGGACAAATCCACTCATTTGAGCTGTGGTGTTGGAGAAGGCTCCTGCACGTTCCTTGGACAGCGAAGGTCACAAACAAGCAAGTAATGAAGTGTATAAAACCGGACATGTTGCTGGAAGGCAAAAAACCAAAAGTCCACCTTGCACTATCGGCCATGTCATGCGACACAACTCACAGGAATAGTTATGCTCGGAATGGTCAGTGGTAAAAGGAAACAAGGCCACTCAAAATACAGGACCCAAAAAACAGACAGAGCGTAAAACAACTGAAAGAAACAATAGAAAATCAGAAAATGAGAGCTGGACTATAGAAGCCTTGGAAATCAGACCTAATTGAATGGATAGCATCATCATCAATCAACATCATCATCATCATCCTCTCCTTTAACAACTTTATTTACTTCCTTGGTCTTTTAATGCCACTTCAGTGCTCAGACTTTTAAGGAGCTCAAAGTCAGCCCAGGACATTTTGTCTCATTTACCTTCTTTCTGATCAATATAAAGAAACGGCTTAGTATCGCCAGGTGTCTCTTGAGCTAGATTTCACTTGTCAGGGGCTGGTTAGCAGGGTCAGGAATGGCAGCATTTTACACTTTATGCTTACCGACATCTCTTTGTTATACAAAAACATCCCCCTTGTTTGAAAAAAAAAATGTTTTGACATGACAATCTTAACTGTAAGCAAGATGTGAATATATAGTGGATATATGTGGAAAACAAATTTTGCTTGGCATATGAGAGACAGGTTCCTTTGGCAACCTTTCTTCCTTCCTTCCTTCCTTCCTTCCTTCCTTCCTTCCTCCCTCCCTCCCTCCCTCCCTCCCTCCCTCCCTTCTATTTAACTTCCTTCCTTCCTTCCCTTCCCTTTTTCTTCCTTTCTTTCCTCCCTCCCTCCCTTCTATTTATCGTTCTTCCTTCCTTCCCTTTTCTTTTTTCTTTCCTTCCTTCTTCCCTCCCTTCCTCCCTCCCTCCCTTCTATTTATCTTCCTTCCTTCCCTTCCCTTTTTCTTTCTTTCTTTCCTCCCTTCCTCCCTCCCTTCTATTTATCTTTCTTCCTTCCCTTCCCTTCCTTCCCTTCCTTTTTCTTTATTTCTTTTCTTCCTTCCTCCCTCCCTCCCTCCCTCTTACCTTCCAACCTCTTACTTTTTCTTTCCTTCCTTCCTTCCTTCCTTCCTTCCTTCCTTCCTTCCTTCCTTCCTTCTTTCTTTCTTTCTTTCTTTCTTTCTTTCTTTCTTTCTGTCTTTAATATACCACATATATTTTTTTAAAAAAAGAAATAAAGTTTGTTTGTTTAAATGTTACATGCCACCCACTCCTTCTGCAGCACTGGGTAGCTTAGAAGAATGCATTAGGAACAGCAATAAAAAAAAATCTCACTTTGACTGCACTGCAGAAGGCGAGCGTAACCACACAGAGAGAAAATTCTGCATTTACAGTCGGTGGCTCTTTCAGCAGCTTCGCAGGGCCAGCGGCAAAGCAGAGGGAATCATTGTGGTTCCTTGTAAATGGCTCCCGTGGAGGATCAGGCTCTTTTAGGTCCCATTGTCTCATGGTGAGAAGCAAGGCATCTGCTCCTGCAAGGCTCCCAATTTTTCTCTGTCAATGGGAGGGAGAGCTTCCCACTGGTCACCCACCATGGGCTCCTGTTTTTCCATGAGTTCCAGAAAGTAGTTTTCAGGCTGCTTTGTGTGAAGCTGTTCTGGTTTCCGTTAAGAATGGCCTAAATGCCCAACGTATGGTGAAGTGGTTGGGTGCGGGATAAAAGAATGAGTCTCCCACTCTTGGCTTTCTTGTGACGTGCCGTATCCAAGAAGGACAGAAACAAAACTACTTGCCTAGAACATCAACTGTGGAAACGACAGCAAGTCCCAAAAGAAGTGGGGAGGGGGAGGGGAAGCGGGGAGAAAATCAGGATGACGGTTGTCTTGATTCCCCTTTTCAAAAGGATTTGACAAGCAGTTAGAATATTGCAGTGTTTTAGAAAACCAGTAAAAATGCTATTAATTACTAAGCAAAATTGGGAGATTGACCATCTTCCTCTCCAACTTGTTTTGCTGTGGATAAGAGCTTTCAAAGGCTTCCCTACAGTCTTTGGGGCAGCTTTTTCAGAAGCAGTTTGCCATTGCCTCCTTCCTAGCACTGAGAGACAGTGACTGGCACAAGGACATTCAATTGATTTCGTGCCCAAGGGAGGACTAGAATTTACAGTCTCCCTGTTTCTGCTTGATGCCTTAATCATTATATCAAAACCTGGCTCCCGTATCAAGTCATATACCTATATTAAATGCATAGAACTTAAAACAAACTTGGGGTAGTAAATATATTTCATTCTCCCTGAATATTTTACAGGAAATCTCCATGAAACACTAGAATTAATTTCTTCCTTCCTTCCTTCCTTCCTTCCTTCCTTCCTTCCTTCCTTCCTTCCTTCCTTCCTTCCTTCTTTCCTTTCCTTTCCTTTCCTTTCCTTTCCTTTCCTTTCCTTTCTTCCTTCCTTCCTTCCTTCCTTCCATTTAGAATCCACTCAACTCCAGAATATCTTTGGAAAGCTTACATCAAATGCGAACAATAAGGACAACAATAAAAACAAAAATGCAATCCCTATTAACAAAAAATATAAATAACAAGGCTCCACAAACACCCTACCACAAGGTCTGGGAGGACAGCCAAGTTCTTAAAACTTTCTGGAACATCATCAGGGGGGGGATCTAAATGGATCTCTGGTGGAACCTCGTTGCAGAGGGCAGGCGCCACTATAGAGAAGACACATTTCCTGGGTCCAGATAAATAGCACTGTTTAACTGAGGTGACCTGAAGTGCACTGACATCTAGTTGTGCGAGAAACATACTAAATTTCAGAAGGATGGATATAGAACCTTACGTTATGCAGTGTTAAATTAGAAACAGAAGCCCCTGCAAGTTGACCACAGCCTGTATATGTCAAAGAAATGTGAAGTTGAAGTTGCTCAGTGGGTTGAACAGTAAAGAAGGAAGATGCTTCAGGAAGAAGCAGAATATTGCAGTAGAGGGAGAATGTTAAGCCTCCTGACCCTGGGGATTAACAAAGATAATTTCAAATAAGATTAGTCAAACTTTAAATTACTGAGAAAATGTTAAGACTTCTTCTCTCCCTTAGAGATAAACATGGGTATTGTGAAATCCAGAAACTGAGGTATTATAATGGAAAGGGAGGGAGAGAGAGAGAGAGTGAGAGAGAGAGAGAGAGAGAGAAAGAGAAAGAGAAAGAGAAAGAGATTGCTCAGTGCCAGAGTGTTGGGATGTAGAAATTCTCTGAGCTATGTAGGTATTTTGCTAGCTGCCTAAATAATAGGTATTATTAGTTAATTGTGCCATATATAGTTGCCTATCCTACCAGCCCAGTGTGTGATTGGGCAGGTTGTGGTTTGGGGTGTCGTTCTTGTATTTTGTTCTCTTCCACATTATTATGCAGTTCTTGTTATGCTGGTGATGCCAATGTGTCAACAAACAAAATATATGGAGACAGAAGAGTGTATTATTATATAAATTAAATAAAGTATTTACCTACCCAACTTCTTCCTGTCCTTTGTAGTATTGAGTTTAAGATTCCAGTTAAGATAATATGAAAAATGGTTACAATGTCATCCGCACAATTTTTTTAAAAAAAGGTGATATTATTACCTATCATTAAGTGTTGTAAGTGTTGTACCTTGATGAAGGTATCTTTTCTTTTATGTACACTGAGAGCATATGCACCAAGACAAATTCCTTGTGTGTCCAATCACTCTTGGCCAATAAAGAATTCTATTTTATTCTGTTCTATTCTATTCTATTCTATTCTATTCTATTCTATTCTATTCTATTCTATTCTATTCTATTACCAATAATAGTTATTTAAAGAGCACTGGAAATTAGGGTTGTGTTTTATACACTTTGCAAAATCTGGGTGGATCTAGAAAGTGTCTAAGCAGAATACACATCAGGACAGCCCTTCTCAAGTAATGCTTTCCATATGTGTTGAATCACAACTCCTAGAATCCACAAAAGTGGCTGACTGGAAATTATAGTAGATAAAACATCTGGATGGCAGAAGGTAGAAAAAATTGTCATTGACTGCTTTTATGATCTTTAACAATACTTGGATAACTTTTTACCAGTGTACATTTGTTAAGGCTCATTGTCTGAACAAATTAAAAACTTAATGAAGTTTAATCACTATTTCTTCAAGAGGAAAGCTTTAGCGCTCAATGATGTTATCATTCCGCGATATATTAGCGAAAGACTTATCAAGATATTGGAGAGAATGGTTCATTTCTTTTTAAAAGCATGCTTTATTATTTTCAGAGTAGTACAAAATGCAAAATAGTGTGATTGTTTTGGGTTTTTTAGAAAAAAAATTATATTTATTAGAAATGTAAACTTAAGTTTACAGGAAATTGCATGTTTTTCCAACTGCAAAAAAGCACCACGCTTTTGATGTTGATATGTAGATTTTAAACTTTTTAGTTGTTCAATACATTTTGTAGAATCAGTCTATGAGTCTGCATTAGACATTTGTTTAAAAATACGTATCGGTTTCCATTTAACCAATAATGGAGAAATGTTGCCAATGGATTCTGCAGATGTTGTGGCTTAGTGACTGATATCTTTGGGGAATAATTAAAAGAACATTGTCAATAAAAAGGACACTTCTTCTTGCATTGAGTTACTGAGATGAATAACAGAATAACAGAGTTGGAAGGGACCTTGGAGGTCTTCCAGTCTAACCCCCTGCCCAAGCAAGAGACTCTTATACCATTTCAGACAAGTGGTTGTCCAATCTCTGCTTAAAATCCTCCAGTGATGGAGCAGGTATGACTTTTCCGCAGTTTTCCTTCGTTGCTCAGTTTTTATCATGAGTAAACTGCTTAGAGGAATCCATGGGTTGGGAGAAAAGAGCAGAATTGAATTATATTCTCTCCCCTGTTCACACTATCATGTGGCTTCCTAAAATCACCATTTGGAAAAGATTTAGAATGGGAATGCTGAAATGTGTTTTCCTTTTGCTAGAGCCCATTTGCAGATTCTTTCTTGGCTGTTTTGTTCAAATGGGCTTTTAGGTTGCTAGTGTTGCTAGTATTTATAGCAATACTGCTAGAAAAGCTTGTATTAGCAGAGTTATTATGTTTTTTAATGTGATGGATGCTATTAGCTTTATGTACGGTCTCTCTCTCTTTTAGAAAAGCTTCCAAGAAAAGCACTAAACATGCAAGAAACCAAATAGATAATCGGTTTTGTGTACACTTAACTATCTAAAGCAATTCCTTATTTTAAGCTGTTCATGTTCTTTTAGCTTGCCAAACGACATAGTCACTCAGCACCACTTGAAAAAAAGGTTAAATTTGGAGGGTGAGATATGGCTCTAACCTTAATCAATAATGAAAAGCTTTTGCCTAGATTATTTATTTGTTTGTTTGTTCATTATTTATATTTGGAGGTATACATTTCACAGTTATTATCTGATTAAAAATGAAGTCAGTAAGATTGTTCAGGAAAATAACCATTATTTTCATTAGAATGAGATGTTGGTCGGAACACAGGGTTCAAGAAATAACATTGCAGTTACTTCCACAAGTAATTTACACATCCTTGCTAAGTGAATTTAAGATTACAGTTTAAAGTTCTAAATGAATGATATGGGTTGGATTGATCTCGCTTATCCAACAAATACAGGTAGTCTTCGACTTATGTCCACAATTGGGGCCAGAATTTCCATTGCTAAGCAAGGCAATTGTTAAGTGAATCACATGAGTTGCACCCAATTTTACGACCACTTTTGCCACAGTTGCTAAGGGAGTAACTCCAGTTGTTAAGTGAATCACAGTCGTTAAGCAAATCTGCCTTCTCCCATTGACTTTGCTTGTTGGAAGCCAATGGAAAGATCACAAATGCTGATTGCATAACCCCGGGACAATGCAACTGTCTTAAATATGTGCCAGTGGCCAATTTTGTCGTAAGTCGAAGACTACCTGTACTTTATTATTCCCAAAGCATTCAAAGTGGTGTAAATATTACAGCTTCATTTTAGAACTGAATAGACACACCAAACAAGTAAGGAATCACAAGGGTGGGGGCATGGAGAAGGAACATCCAACTATTAAATAAGTTGCATAACAGTCCAGAACGATCAAGTAGAAAGACCACCAATGGTGTTGGGTTGGGGCCAATGGCATTGGCCTTAACTAGACTTAGTTCTTCTTAAAAAGATGCACATACAGAAGATTAAAAGACTTGAGTGAAGACAGATCTGGGAAGAATTGCCAGATGTCACGTAGAATCCTGTAGAAGCAGCAGCCCGATAGAAGATGACTGAAAACACACAATAAATATTAGCATAATAGACAATAATATTAACTACCAATTGTCAGTTTGACAAAGCTTGCATTTGTTCATATATTATCAAAAACATCATTAAAAAAGGACAACAAAGAATGTTCTTTCTGCGCCAACTCAGTAAGCTCAAACTGCCCAAGGAGCTGCTGATCCAATTCTACAGAGGAATTATTGAGTCTGTCATTTGCACCTCTATAACTGTCTGGTTCGGTTCTGCAACCCAACAGGAAAAAACACAGACTTCAGAGGATAATTAGAACTGCAGAAAAAATAATTGCTACCAACCTGCCTTCCATTGAGGACCTGTATACTGCACGAATCAAGAAGAGGGCCGTGAAAATATTTGCAGATCCCTCGCATCCTGGACATAAACTGTTTCAACTCCTACCCTCAAAACGACGCTATAGAGCACTGCACACCAGAACAACTAGACACAAGGACAGTTTTTTCCCGAAGGCCATCACTCTGCTAAACAAATAATTCCATCAACACTGTCAGATTATTTACTGAATCTGCACTACTATTAATCGTTTCATAGTTCCCATCACCAATCTCTTTCCACTTATGACTGTATGACTATAACTTGTTGCTGGCAATCCTTATGATTTATATTGATATATTGACCATCAATTGTGTTGTAAATGTTGTACCTTGATGAACGTATCTTTTCTTTTATGTACACTGAGAGCATATGCACCAAGACAAATTCCTTGTGTGTCCAATCACACTTGGCCAACAAAATTCTATTCTGTTCTATTCTATCCTGCATATTTATGGCTGTCATTTAATATATACCATACCTTTATCCAAAATTGCCTTAATTGTATAGATCTCTTACAAAAGTTTCTGCTCTCTTTTCTATTCAGTAAGGACATATTTGCTGGTGCAGTTCGATCATGGTAATTTCCATCAAAAAGAATAGCAAAATGAAAGTATTTGACATATGTTTACAGAGAATTACGTAAGTCCCATTTATTCCAAGCACTCCTAATTTTGCATACAGACCTAGGAATAGCTACTTGAGAGACATCCTATTTAATTCATTTAATATATATTGGATTGGGTTGAAAGTCTCATTGTTTTAATCATTTTTTACTGGAATTCCCTACAGAGAAGATAGTTGATTAAAAATCTTCGAAAAAGGAAAGACTGTGTTGCTATAATGTAGTAGACAACACCAAAAATAGCTTACTGTCACATCTTTAAAATTAACATGGGTGAAAAAAGCAGAGTTCAGCACAGACTTGACCTATGTTGTTTATTAATAAGCTTATTTTCACATTTTCTGTACTTGTTTGCTCCTGTTTAAAATTAATTAGCCCCACTTGTCATAAAAGGATTTCTCTATATTCTATCTTTATGGTGCATTGATTTTTGTTTTTGCATTTCCTGCCATACTTGATAATCACTGGCCAGTGAGGTTCTACCCTTTTCAACTGAAGTTTTTTGATGAATCAAAATACCCACATGAAAATTTATTGCAGGACACTTAAAGACTGTATTGTTTTGAAATGGCGCCATCTGGTGGAAATGTAGCAGTAACAATGATAGTGGGTCACTTATGAGAACAATAAGTACTCTCCTGTTTGGGTATAATAACTGGCTATTATTACATTGGTAACATATATTAGCAGAAGATAGATAGATAGATAGATAGATAGATAGATAGATAGATAGATAGATAGATAGATAGATAGATAGATAGATAGATAGATAGATAGATAGATAGATATGCCACCTAATGAGAGAGAGAACTCCTTGGAGAAGACTCTGATGTTCAGAAAGATTGAAGGCAAAAGGAGAAGAGGAGGGCAGAGGATGAGATGCTTAGAGAATGTCATTGATGCAATGAATGTGAATTTGGGCAAACTCTGGGAGACGGGGGAGGATGGGGGAGCCTGGCATGCTGTGGTGCATGGGGTCAAGCAGAATCATGACTTATCAACTGAACAACAACAAATTAGATAGTATATTAGCATAGATGCTCAGTCATTAAAAACAAGATATGTGCAATAACCTTGGCAGGCTGGACACAGAGACTCCACCTAGGAAATGTTCTGAGGGGGCACAGCATAGTCCACAGCTGGATAGTGGGCGGGACAAGAATCTCAGAGGAGACCCTCCCTAATTCCTGGGGGGGGGTGTAAAATAGAAATCAAACCCATCCACATGGGTTTGACTTAGTGCAATGTATGAATATCGCTATATCACAATTAACAGAATAAAAGTTTGAAGGGACCTTGAAGGTCTTCTGGTCCAAGCACCTGCTCAAGCAGGAAATCTTATAACAGACAAATGGTTGTCCAATCTCGTCTTAAAAGCGTCCAGTGATGAAACACCCACAACTTCTGGAGGCAAGCCGTTCCACTGATTAATTGTTCTGTCAGGAAATTTCTCCTTATATCTAGGTTGATTAGTTTTCATCCATTCTTTCTTATCATGCCTTCAGGTGTTTTGGAGAATAGGTTGACCCCTTCTTCTTTGCGGCAGCCCCTCAAATATTGGAACACTGCTATCATGCTACCTATAGTTCTTCTTTTCATTAAATTAGACATACCCAATTCCTGCAACCGTTCTTCATATGTTTTAACCTCCAGTCCCTGAATCGTCTTGGTGTTTATAGACCAAGAATAAGGCAACCATTTTGCTCAGGTTCATGTGGGAGAGAAGGGAAATAACTGCTGACCTACTGACTGCTTGGCTTGCCAAAGTCCTTGTAGGATCACACCATGTAACAGAATCATCAGTGCTTGGAATACTTTACCTGACTCTGTGGTCTCTTCTCATAATCCTAAAAGCTTCAACCAAAAACTTTCTACTATTGACCTCACCCCATTCCTAAGAGGACCATAAGGGGCATGCATAAGAGCACAAATGTGCCTACCGTTCCTATCCTATTGTTTTTCTTTTCTTCTTCATATATATATATATATATATATATATAGGTCTTTGGTTGTTCGGGTTTTCTCCCGTGTAAAATTGGAAGTGTCTTGGCGACATTTCGACGAAGTCTCATTCGTCATCTTCAGGCTTCAGCTTCGTGCTTCTGGGAGCAATGTGTGATCGCAGCTGTTTCTTCCTTTTAACTGCTAGTGGGGGTTTGAACTGATTGGGTGGGAGCTTGGCTGTGCTCTGATTGGATGGGGGTTTTTTTGTGCTCTGATTGGCTGGGGGTGTCCTGTGTTGCACAGCCAAGCTCCCACCCAATCAGTTCAAACCCCCACTAGCAGTTAAAAGGAAGAAACAGCTGCGATCACACATTGCTCCCAGAAGCACGGTTGAAGCCTGAAGATGACGAATGAGACTTCGTCAAAACGTTGCCAAGACACTTCCAATTTTACACGCGAGAAAACCCGAACAACCAAAGACCTATGTATATATATATATATATATATATATATATATATATATATATATATATATATATATATACACATGCTTATACCTTTATATACTATATAACCTTTCTGTATGATAGTTACATATATTGTTGTGACAAAAATAAATAAATAAAATAAAAAATAAATAAATGTGTTCCACACATATGTCAGGATTGCACCGGCTTCTTGTACTTGGAAGTTTACTTTGTGAACTTAAGTTTTTCCCTTTCTACTGAATTCAACTTGCAAAATTGTTGGGATATTATGTTCAATCAGAGCTTTGAAATTGATTAGGTTCCTCGTGGCAACCATTTTCTCAATGGACAGCTCCTTCTACAGCAGACTTACCAAATTCCCACATGTGTCCACCAATCAAAGCAGCTTATAGGAGACTGAACACAGCTCTTCCAACCATAATCACTACATATGTGTTGAACTAAAACTTCAACAACTTGTCCTCTAAGATTTGGTTGGTTCTCTGTTTTAAGTTTACGAAAGTGATTTTAAAAAACAACAACCCAAGTGCTTGAGGCCTAAGAGGTGTTGTAGAATCCTTGGTGTTCTCTGAGCTTGCTTCTTTGCTTGCACACATTTCGTTATCAGACCAGGTAACGTTTTCAGTTCTACAAGGGAGTGGGTTTTTCTCTCTTTTTCTGTCAGGGGAGTCCAACCTTGGCACTTTTAAGACTTGTGGACTGCAACTCCCAGAATTCCCCAGCCAGCCATGCACAAGTCTTAAAGTTGCCAAGGTTGGACACTGATTTATATAATATCTTGCTCTGTTAATATTCTTAGGAGGTGTTATTTTTTCCTTGGTGCTTCCTTGATTAGGCTATTTACTGCTTGATTGTTTGACAGAATAGGCATTTCCTTGATTAAGGTATTATGTGCTGCTTGATTGTTTTCTGATGTTAATTCTTACTTATCTGGGTGTCAATTGATGACAAGAGGCTGTTCTAGTCTTTTTGTTTTCTTTTTAGCTTTTTATTAACTCCTTTGAATGATATATAAATGTTATGCTTTGATTGTTGTTGTTTTTAACAGAATAATTTGCTTTATTAGTTTTGTATAACTGTTTTATAGCTATTTTTTTAAACCAGAATTTGTTAGTGATACCCTGCATTTTCAGGAGATCCATTTGAATTGCCTTGGGATAGGATAGGATATAGGTGTTATGAACGAACAAATGAATGACTCAATCAATCAATTAATCAATCAATTCCAAGCATCAACCGTCAGCACATTAATTGCTCATATTGCTTGGAAGTTGTCAAAGTTGTATTTAATAGGTTTGAATGGCAACAGGTTTGAGAATCTAGATAGACCTGATAAGCACGTGAGAAATATGCTGATGGCCTACTTCATGCAGAAATTGTTTTAATAAAAGGTGTATTCTCTTATATGATTCCCTGGAAATTCTGATGCTCTTACTTTTTTTATTGTTTGAGATGAAAAACAGCTCCTTACTACTTTCCTTCCTTCCTTCCTTTCTTCCTTCCTTCCTTCCTTCCATCCATCCATCCATCGATCCATCCTTCCTTCCTTTCTCTAGAACTGAATCTTTGTTAATATTGTGTGATATGATGTTTGGACCTAGTATATCTGGACTGAGAAACATCCAGATGGCCAGCAGTTGGCAACAACATGCAAGAGTTTATTATATCACCATCTAGCAGTTGTCCAGATCTTAATCCTATATATTTGATGGCCCTGCCCCTTCATTCAGGAATTACAATAATAATGAGTTGTTTATATGTATTGTAGAATTATCAAATGGTAGACACGGTCAAAGTTTACTAGTAAAAATGTCCAGCTATTGCTAGGTAGAATTGAACTGGAGGGTAATAGCACTTAGCAATGGCACTTAGACTCATAGTGCTTTACAACACCCTCTGAACAGTTTACAATGTCAGTATACTGCCCCCAATAATTTCAGTCCTCATTTTACTGACCTCGGAAAGATGAAAAGCTGAGTCAACCTTGAGCTGGTCAGGCTCGAACTGCTGGCAGTGGGAATGCAGAGTCAGCCTGCAATACTGTATTCTAACCACTGTGCCACAACAGCTCAAATTAAAATAACCTCTGTGCTTGGGTGATAGAAGCAGTAGATAACTGGCTTGGCCCCATGCAAAAACAGAATCGCTGAATCTATGCCTATTTGATGGCAACTGCTTATATTTATCTCAGAGCCGCAAATGGCAGGTAGAAGCAATTTACAAGAATTTTCAAAAAGGTTTGTCTTACTATTGCTACACAAAATCAATAAACTGTGTGTAGAGCAATGCTATAACATTTTATATTTTTCTTTCTATGCTATAAAAAGGAAAATAAAAGCACAAGAGAAAAGATAAGACACATATCTCACATCACATCACTTTCTCCATGTTATTAGTAGAATGCCCATTTAGAAATGGGAAATGGCATCTCTATACCCCAAGGCTGTAAATCCACAATAACTATCTTTTAAATCTTGAAAATCCTTATCTGCTATTGCTCTACGTGTGATAAAGATACTTAATTCTTTATATAATGATAGGTTCCAGAATGTTGGCATATAACATGAAATCACATAAGATACAGGACAGCATACACAATGTGAAGACAAATCAACCATTTATGAAAACATATAGGTCTTAAAGGACGATATTTGCAAGATTTTATTAACCAACTTGCTTATATAACATTAATTGAGTAAACCTACTACATATCATATTACTATTTCCATATCCACATTGCACTGCAAGTCAGGGGTGAAATCTACTTACCTCCCTACTGGTTTGGAAATGTGCGCTTTGCATGTGCGCGTCACATGAGTGCTTGGACCTTCTGTGTAGAGGGTCAAAAAAGGTTACTTTCTGGTTAAAACCAGGAAGTACCGATGTCCAGGCAGGTAGGCGGAGCCTTCTTCTGCCACCACTACCAGTTCTCCAAACCATGCATCGCTGCCGCTACCGGTTTAGCTGAACCGGTCTGAACTGGTAGCATTTCACCCCTGCTGCAAATGTAATACCACTAAATTATTTCAAATGATGGATGCCGTACTGATCTTAACTATGCCGTACTGATTTGGTACTATACTGTCATCCTTCCAAACATATCTGCAAGCACAAGTTTAGTGAAAAATAAAAGCTTAGCATCAAGGTTCCAACTGATGAACCCTACCAAGCCAGCAGATCTCTTTAAGCATAACTTTATTGAGTACAGCATTACGGCATGCATGAAGCAAAGCCAACCCTAACTAGTTCCGGTGGGTTTCGCCTAATTAAATAATGAATTCTTTCCTCCCCTCTCTCGACCAAGTCTCATTGTCCAATTAGGTGTTCTGGTGTCACTATGGCAACTCCTTCAGGCCCTTGCCAAACATCTGTTGAGATGACCTTGGTTCCCATGGGATGGTTTCGAAGTTTGACACTTTAGCTGGGGTTTTTTTTCATAACAAATTTTATATTGGGGTTGAACCGAAATAAGATACAGGATAACATACAAAAAACAGAAGTTGCCATGAAGACAAATCAACACCTTCTAAAAACATAAAGGCTTTGTAGTTTACAAAGAAAAAAAAATACTAACATGTTATCATAGCTTATTTAAGTGGCAAAACTAAAAAATGACTACAGGACACCATCAGAAAGCTAAAGAGAGGGGGAGCTTTTTTGGGGGGCGGGGGTAATTTTCTGAAATGGTCCTCTGGATTACTGGAGCCCAGATATAATATGTCTAAAGCTATGCCAAGAATCAGTTTGGTATAGTGGTCAAGGCATCGAGTTAGAAACAGGGAGACTGGAAGTTCTAGTTTCACCTTAAGCACAACACCAGCTGGGTGACCTTGAATCAGGCAATCTTGTTGAGCCCTAGGAAAAAGCAGAGGCAAATCCCTTCTGAAAAAAGTTGCCAAGAAAAATAAATAAATAAATAAATAAATAAATAAATAAATAAATAAATAAATAAATAAATAAATAAATAAATAAATAAATAAATAAATGTGTATAGAGAGAGACAAATGAAGGACTTTATATATATTTTTTAATTCCAACCTTCAAGTGAATTAAAAGAGGATGCTTAATTCATACGTTGTGAAATTTTCCTGCTTAATTGAACAGAAACATATGGATGGATGTTGCAGCCATTTGCTGGGCACTGGTTGAACTGGAACTAACAGATTGTGACGGAAGGCACCAACAACTGTGAGAAAAATACTAATTTACATAAATGGCAGATGGAAAGTAAAGAGCATAAAGCGGTCCTCGCCTACTGCTGTAGAGCATATAAAGAAGGGTTGCAGGAATTGGGATTTCTTGTTTAGTGAAAAGAAGGACTAGGGGTGACATGATAGCAGTGTTCCAATATTTGAAGGGTTGCCACAAAGAAGAGAGACTCAACCTATTTACTAAAGCATCAGAAAGCAAAACAAGAAGCAATGGATGGAAAGTAATCAAGGAGAGAAGCAACCTAGAACTAAGGAGAAATTTCCTGAAAGTGAGAACAATTCATCAGTGGCCTTCAGAAGTTGTGTGTGCTCCATTACTGGAGGTTTTAAAAAAGAGACTAGACAGCCATTTGTCTGGAATGGTATAGGGTCTCCTGCTTGTGCAGGGGGTTGGACTAGAAGACCTCCAAGTTCCCTTCCAACTCCATTATTCTCTTATTCATCACTTTAGATCCAGAATGATGTCAGGCATTATTGCAATTCAGTCTGAACCAACCAGAGAAAGAATATGCCTATTAAATGGGGAAAGTGATCAACAATGTCTTGAATGGGGGAAAGGAGCTATCTGGAAGGTATTTCCAAGATGGGTGCATCCATCATGTCCGAACAGTACAATTTTTAACACATCGATTCCGGATGACATTTGAAATTATAATAGAAAAATAACGTATACTGTAATTTGTGTTTGAAGTGGAGATCAGTGACACTGTATTGTCAGCTCCTGTAGCCACATTTCGGAAAAAGAATTATTGCAAGCAAAACAGTTAATTAAGTTATTATAGTATCAGTTACCTAATGCCAATCTGGATCACCAAAATGCCATGTTGTTTAACTTTCTAATCAGTCCTGTTCCAAAATCTCTTGATTTTTTTTTTTTAACAGTAAGATGATGAATTTGGATGGAGAAAAAAGCACAAGTAATTATTTCAAAGAGATTTTATTTATTTATTTTTTTCAGAAATCAGAACGAACACTCCAAGCTTCTGAATTTTCTTTATGTATGCATTTCCTTCATAGATTGACCTACAGAGTTGTAAAGGACCTTGGAGGTCTTCCAACCGCTTAAGCAGGAGATCCTATACCATTTCAGACAAATGGCTTCCAATGGCAACTGGCTGACAAACTGTACTCAACGAGTAGTCCTTAATGGGTCTAAGCCTACATGGAGGAAAGAAAGCAGTGGACCACAAGGTTCCGTCTTAGGCCCAGTACTCTTCAATATCTTCATAAACGACTTAGATGAGGGAATAGAAAGGGAACAAATTTGCAGATGATTCTAAGCTGGCAGGAATAGCTAACACCCTAGAACCATGATGACAAACCTATGGCACATGTGCCACAGGTGGCACGAATAGCCATTTCAGTGGGCACGCGGGCTTAGCTCCAACGCGCATGGGCGTGCCGGCCAGCTGATTTTTGAGGCTTCTGAGCCCACCAGAAGTGGGGAAACAGGCTGTTTCCTGCCTCCAGAGGGCCTGGGTGGTGGTGGGAAAGCAGGGGGGGTGGAGTCGGGCACATATGCATGGGGGTGGGGCGCATATAATTATGGGTGTGGGCACACACACGACTCCCCTCCCCTCCCTTTCCTGGCATGCAATAGCAAAAGGGTTAGCCATCACTGCCCTAGAAGATAAGCTCAAGATCCAGATGGATCTTGACAGACTTGAACTCTGGGCCCTATCTAACAAAATGAAATTCAATGTAGAGAAAAGTAAAGTCCTACACTTAGTAAGAAAAACCAAAATTACACATATAAACTGGGTGAAACCAAGCTTAATAGCAGTGACTCTGACTTGGAGTCTTAGTGGACAACCAGCTAAATATGAGCCAGCAGTGTGCAGCGGCAGCCAAAAAAGCCAATGCAATCCTAAATTGCATTACAATCAAGGTCAAGTGAGGTACTAAAACCATTCTATAAAGCCCTAGTAAGACCACACCTAGAGTATTGCATCCAGTTTTGGTCACCATACTATAAAAAAGATGTTGAGACTCTAGAAAAAGTGCAGAGAAGAGCAACCAGGATGATTAGAGGACTGGAGGTTAAAACATACAATGAATGGTTGCAACTGGGCATGGCTAGTCTAGTGAAGAGAAGGGCCCTGGATGACAGAATAGCAGTCTTCATATTTGGGGGGCTGCCACAGAGAGGAAGGGGTCACACTATTTTCCAAAGCACCTGAAGGCCAGACAAGGAATAATGGATGGAAACTGAACAAGGAGAGATTTAACCTGGAAATAAGGAGAAATTTTCTGACAGTGAGAACAATCAACCAATGGAACAGTTTGCCTTCGGAAGTTGTGGGAGCTTCATCACTTGAGACTTTCAAGAAGAGATTGGACTGCCATTTGTCAGAAAGGGTGTAGGGTGTCCTACTTGGGCAGAGGGTTGGACTAAATGACCCATAAGGTCCCTTCCAACTCTGTTAATCTGTAAATCTCTTCTTAAAAACCTCCAGTGTTGGAGCACCCAGAACTTCTGGAGGCAAGTCGTTCTACTGATTAATTGTTCCCAATATCAGGAAATTTCTCCTTAATTCTAATTGGATCTCTCATACTGTATAGGTTGCTGAATATGCGTGCAGAGCAGTTCAGGTAGCCCTCAACAACTGAGCCCAAAATTTCTGTCCCTAAGCGAGACATTTAAGTGAATGTTGCCCCTTTTTGCCACTTTTCCTGCCACAGTTGTTAAGTGAATCTGGCCTTCCCCATTGACTTTGCTTGTTAGAACGTCACCTGACTCCAGGACCCTGCAACCATCATAAATATGAGTCAGTTGCCAAGCATATGAATTTTGATCAAGGGACCAGCAGCAGTCATAAGTGTGAAAAATGGTCATAAGGCCCAATTTTATAATGGCCCAATTTTATAATAAGTTTTTTAACTGTTTATTTTAAATTGTATTTGTTACTGTTTTTATTTCTGGCTGTACACCGCCCTGAGTCCTTCGGGAGAAGGGCGGTATAAAAATGTAATAAATAATAATAATAATAATAATAATAATAATAATAATAATAATAATAATAAGAAGAAGAAGAAGAAGAAGAAGAAGAAGAAGAAGAAGAAGAAGAAGAAGAAGAAGAAGAAGAAGAAGAAGAAGAAGAAGAAGAAGAAGAAGAAGAAGAAGTAGTCTCTTTTCTCAGTGCCATTATACCTGTGAACACTCACTAAATGCACTGTTGTAAGTCGGGTCCTACCTGTGCTTGGAATCTAAGCGTAAAGACTTACATCTGCCTTAAGGTATGTCAATATCCTTCCTTGGCAAGTGTATTTCATCCTGAGGAAAACAGCCAATTGTAAAAGCAAATAGAATTATCACTGAATAAAACAGGCTTATCTATACTGGGGACTGTTGTCCCTAACGCTGGAAGGATGCAGATGGGGGATGAATACATCGGTGAAGTCTAAATCGGTGGTTGTTAAACTTTTTGCTATCAGCTGCTTTACTCAATACAATAAACCAGGGTTCTCCAAACTTGGCAGCTTTGAGACTTGTGGACTTCAACTTCCAGAATTCCCAGCCAGCACTGACCTGGGCAGATCATAGATATTTCTTTTTAAAGAGTGCTCTCTTTTTCTTACGTTTCTTTTAATCTCTTAATACAGGGGTGTCAAATTTCGATTTCATTGAGGGCCACATCAGGGCTGTGTTTGACCTCGGAGGAGCTGGGGGGGGAGTGTGGCCAGCTCGACATCTGTTTTTGGCCACAATGGCCTTCTGCAGCCCTCTGCCATTGAAAATGGAGCTTGGGGGCCACATGGGGTCCCCCCCAAGCTCCATTTTTGCTGGCAGAGGTACCACAGGCCAGTCCTTCGCTGTTTTCAGGGTGGTCCCACGGGTCAGTTCTTAGTACCGCACCCAGAGGTGGGTTTCAGCAGGTTCTGGCCAGTTCTGGAGAACCGATAGTGGAAATTTTGAGTAGTTCGAAGAACCAGTAACAAAAATTCTGACTGGCCCCATCTATTCTTTATCTCCCAAGTCCCAGCTGATTGGGAGGAAATGGGGATTTTGCAGTATCCTTCCCGTGGAATGGGGAGGGAATGGAAATGTTACAGTATCCTTCCCCTGCCATGCCCACCAAGCCACGCTCACCAAGCCACACCCACAGAACTGGTAGTAACAAAATTTGAAACCCACCCTGACCCCACCAGCTGGATCCAGCCCATGGGCTTTGAGTTTGACACCCCTGTCTTAATAACCAAGTCCATCCTTGCACATTACAGCCATTGCACACAAATACTGTTCCAAAGGGGTTGTGCAGTTTAGAGGAATGTTTTCGTTTCCATTTGCTTTTTCTCGCTTGCGTGGCAATCATGATTGATTTCTTGATTCACTTACGGAGAGAGAATAGAGCAGCAGTCAATAATAGGGCTGCCTCTTCTTTTAAAGTTTGCCTTTGCATCCCACATATCCTTCGCACTTTTCCTCTGGTTTAGTGTCTTGTAGACTTCCCTTGTTTTTGGGTAGAGTTGGATGTCAGCAGTCTGTCCTAAAGCCCCAATCAATCCTTTGTTCATCGGTATTTTAGCTTTCCTAACATTCACAAGCAGCGTATGACTCAGACATTCCAATTTAAAGTCATTGGTGTCCCTTTTTTTTAGTAAATCATAACATCAGTAGCAACAGCGTGATTCCTGCATCCTTTCCTTTACTTCTTTTTAGGTCTTGGCTGTTCTTTTCATTCTTTTAACTTGCTCCTGTTGAGAACCTTCTTCACTAGCCTTGGAGGATACTTGGCACACTTTTAATGAACTTTACGGATTTGTTTGATCAAAATAAGTTTATAA
Organism: Ahaetulla prasina; assembly: GCF_028640845.1. Classification (NCBI taxonomy): domain Eukaryota; kingdom Metazoa; phylum Chordata; class Lepidosauria; order Squamata; family Colubridae; genus Ahaetulla; species Ahaetulla prasina. Next base: position 143,223,853 of record NC_080539.1, on the reverse strand, counting down.
TTTCTAAGTTAACCCTTTTATTTGCTTCCCACACACCCACCCCGACCTTCATTCTCACGGGCATTCGCAAAGAACTAGAGAGTTTTAATCAGCGTAATAACTTGGCTATTCAAATAAACCAAAGACGTTTAGTTTATTGCTTGGCTCTTCAAACTTGACAACTTTAAGATTTGCGGACTTTCAACTCTCAGAATTCCCCAGACATTCGTGTTGGCTGGGAATTCTGGGAGTTGAAGTCCACAAGTCTTAAAGTTGCCGAGTTTGGAGACCCCTGGTTTATTGTATTCAGTAAAGTGTTTGAAAAGATCCTAGAGCACAGGTGTCAAACTCGATCACATCACTTGATGTACTGTGATGTATTGTGACATTTTTTTGCTTTTTGTGGCGCCAGGGTGGGTGTGGCCTGCACATGACACAGCCAGACTGTGGGATGCCAGTTTGACAGACCTAGATTAGAAGATGTGTTGTGTCTTGCCCGCTCTCACCGCAGCCAGGGCCTTCTTATCTGCTTCCGAACGCTGAGGAATGTCCTAGTATGCCTCCCGGCCCCAGCTCTGGCTCCATGCCCAGACAGGAGGAAGCACCTCCTGGCCCTAGCCCTGGCTCCATGCCCAGACAGGAGGAAACACCTCCCGGCCCCAGCCCTGGCTCCATGCCCAGGCAAACGGAGCAACTAGACCCCTCCCCTTCCCCCACAGCATGTGAGCCTGAGGGAGGTCAATTACCAACAGCTGCCGACTGGAGTGACCCTCGCTTCAGAAGAATTGATAGGCGGCGGCGTCAGAAGGAAGGGAGGGGCAGGCCTGGATAAGTGCTGAGTCATGGAGCCACACCCCATGGCCTATATAAAGGATCTGCTTTCTGGCAGTCTCTGAGTCAGGCAAAGTCTAAACATATTTTGCTGAAGTCACTTTCTGGTCTCCTGCCTGCCCTGAGGACTTTGCTAGGACTTTGGCAGAGCCTGATTCGGATTTCCCTGACCTGGCCGTCAGCGGAGGAGTGGGACGCGACAAGATGTTAGATATGCTTGAGGATTCTTTAGAGATAGTCCCTGACTCACACCAGTTCATTTAGTGACCTTCGAAGTTACAACAGCATTTTAAAAAATGACTTACGACCATTTTTCACACTTACAACCTTTGCAACATCGCCATGGTCATGCGATTAAAATTCAGACCCTTGGCGACTCGTTCATATTTATGGCAGCTGCAGTGTCCGGTGTCACCTTTTGTGACCTTCTGATAAGGAAAGTCAATGAGGAAGCCAGATTCACTGAACAGCCGCGTTACTAACTTAACAACTGCAGTGATTCACTTAACAACTGTGGCAAGAAAAGTTGTAAAATGGAGCGAAAGTCATTTAACAACTATCTGACTTAACAACAGAAATTGTGGGCGCAATTGTGGTTGTAAGTTGAGGACTACCTGTATTTCTTTTCCTTCTGTTTTTATCTTAGTGTACTTTGCTCATTTTTACAAAGGAACAAACATTTTAGTTCAAGGTTCATTATTTTAATTTTAGGTATGGTTCTTGAGAAGGTTATAAGACTTTGAGTTTCCCCAATTGCTATGACTATGGTACTTTCAAGCCCCATCAATCAAAAAGTCCATCTCTTCTTTGATTATTAAGCTGGTTCTGGAAATATTGTATTTTTATTTATTTTTTTACCTTTTTAACCTGCCTTTATTACTTTATAGGTAACGCAAAGCAGTGAATACATCTAATACTCCTTCTCCTATTTTCCTTGCAATAACAACCCTGTGACCGGAGTTGGGCTGAGGCTGTTGTGTCTTGCCCGCCCTCAGAGCAGCCGGGGCCTTCTTACCTGCTCCCGCACACTGAGGAATGTATGCCTCCCGGTCCCAGTCCTGGCTCCATGCCCACACAAACTGCAGAAGGAGAATCTCCCTGCCCCAGCCCTGACTCCATGCCCAGGCAAACGGAGCAGCTAGACCCCTCCCCCTCCTCCACAGCAGGTGAGCCTGAGGAGGGTTTACTCCCAAGAACAGCTGATTGGTGTGACCCTCGCATCAGAAGATTGGAGAGGCGGAGGCTACAGAGGGAAGGGAGGGGCAGGCCTTAATGAGTGCTGAGTCATGGTGCCACACCCCATGGCCTATATAAAGGAGCTACTTTCTGGCAGTCTCTGAGTCAGGCAAAAAGTCAAACTTATCTTGCTGAAGTCACTTACTGGTCTCCTGCCTGCTCTGAGGACTTTGCTAGGACTTTGGGCAGAGCTGCAGAGGCACGCCTGATTCGGATTTCCCGGACCCAGCCGTCAGCGGAGGAGTGGGACACGACAGAGGCAGAGTAATTGGCCCAAAGTCAACCCAGCCAGCTTCCATGCCTAAAGTGGGACTAGAACTTTATAACTTTATAAGGGGCGTGCATAAGAGCACAAACATGCCTACCGTTCCCTGTCCTATTATTCCTCTTCATTATATCCAATTAATAGTAATATCCAATCAACATCTTCATCAATGACTTGGACGAGGGGATAGATGGGGAACTCATCAAATTTGCAGATGACACCAAGCTGGCAGGAATAGCCAACACTCCAGAAGATAGGCTCAAGGTACAGAAGGATCTCGACAGACTTGAACATTGGGCGCTATATAACAAAATGAAATTCAACAGTGAAAAAAGTAAGGTTCTACATTTAGGCAAAAAACCCCAAAATGCACAGGTACCGGATATGTGGAATCTTGCTCAGTAGTAGTACCTGTGAGAGGGAACTTGGAGTCCTAGTGGACAACCATTGAAATATAAGCCAGCAGTGTGCAGCAGCTGCTAAAAAAGCCAACACAGTTCTGGGCTGCATAAACAGAGGGATAGAATCAAGATCACATGAAGTGTTAATACCACTTTATAATGACTTGGTAAGGCCACACTTGGAATACTGCATTCAGTTTTGGTCGCCGCAATGTAAAAAAGATGTTGAGACTCTAGAAAGAGTGCAGAGAAGAGCAACAAAGATGATTAGGGGACTGGAGGCTAAAACATATGAAGAACGGTTGCAGGAACTGGGTATGTCTAGTTTAATGAAAAGAAGGACTAGGGGAGACATGATAGCAGTGTTCCAATATCTCAGGGGTTGCCACAAAGAAGAGGGAGTCAGGCTGTTCTCCAAAGCACCTGAGGGTAGAACAAGAAGCAATGGGTGGGAACTGATCAAAGAAAGAAGCAACTTAGAACTAATGAGAAATTTCCTGACAGTTAGAACAATTAATAAGTGGAACGATTTGCCTGCAGAAGTTGCGAATGCTCCAATACTGGAAATTTTAAAATAAATATTGGATAACCATCTGTCTGAGATGGTGTAGGGTTTCCTGCCTGGGCAGGGGGTTGGACTAGAAGGCCTCCAAGGTCCCTTCCAACTCTGTTGTTATATTATATTATATTATATTATATTATATTATATTATATTATATTATATTATATTATATTATATTATATTATATTATATTATATTATATTATATTATATTATATTATATTATATTATATTATATTATATTATATTATATTATATTATATTTATTACATACTTATGCTCATATATATGCTTATATATTATATAGTTATTTCATGTTAATGCTTATATATACTGTTATGACAAAATAAATAAATAAATAAATAAAACAGAACTCACAGTCTCCTAGTTTCTAGGCCAACACTTTCAACAATTTCTCTTGACCTGAACTGTAGGACATCCAGACACCATATGAACCTCAAGAATGCCAGGTATGAATCTGTTGGATGTGGGTTTATTGAAATAGAAGGAATTCCAATCTTAAACTCTGGTAGTAAAGCTTAAGTGATCAACTCTGTTGCTCTTCCTATTTTCTGTTGAAGCCAATAGCCCTGAGCGGAAATCAATAAGATTTCCACTCAGCTTTTATAAAAATATACTGGCTAATATATTTTATAGAAATAAACTGGCTACCCTGAACAATGAAGTTAGCCTTTGTAGTGTATTTCAACATATCTCACATACAAGAAGTCAAGAAGTTTCTACAATGCTTACTTCTAATCTCAATTAATTTAGAGGGCTCTTTTGGTAATTAAACACCAACTCTCAAATGAAACTTAAAGCCTTTGTTTCTCCTTTAGAATTATAAATTGAGCTGATCATTAAAGAAACAGAATCTATGAAATATTTTCTGTCACAACAGAACAATTTTCAAAAGCTGTTGCATTGTGTTTCATGAGGCAAGGAGTATCAGCTACCTCTCTTGATCTGAAGGCGAGGACAGTAACAGAGAAGTTTGCTAAATCTCTTCAAAGATATTTCTGTTACATCTGAGAAATCCATATCTATTAATTTAGAGAATACTGGGAATTATTCACCAACCCCTCTTTGTTGCCACGTTTTGATAAGAAAAGGTTCAGACTTTCTAGAACAATGTGTTATAAACTTGGAATGCTGGTTTTTATATCTCACTTGAAGGTAATGGGTGATTCCAATGCTAGAATTAGCCCTGACTTTAATATTCTTTCTTCTTCTGATCCATAGTGTACCCATGAACTTCAAGCTCAAATTAATCATGTAAGACTCTCTAAACATTTTAAAATTAATTTTCCCATATCTTCTTTGTTCATATGGTAGGTCACCTTGTTATTACTATTCTTAATGAAATCCTCATTTTGATTCAACTGGTGAAATACACTTTTATTTCAGATCGTGCTTCCAGTACAGTTGATTATATTCTAGTCTCTGCTCGTCTATTTTCTTCTATCTACAGTTTTTCTGTCAACTTCTGAACTGTAATAATGTGCATCTCATATTTAACCTGCTTCTTATTTCTGATATTTTCTTAACCCTCCGTATTCTTCTTCTATTCTGATTTAAAGGCACAGGAAAAACGCAATGACCTGACCAGATACAATCTAAACAAACTATATCCGTTGTTTTTCCCTAGGACTCAGTTCCTATAGGTTCAGGGATGAGCAAGCCCACCATTGCTGCATTCTGGCCCAGTTGTGGATTTTAAGTGGTCTTCAAGAGCAGACCCATGTAAAGCACATTGCACAAGTCAAGCCGTGAAGGTCCAAGGGTGTGAATGACAAATTAGATAGCTGCCTGATCCAAGAAGAGGTGTATCTAATGTACCAGATGGAGCTAGGCAAAGATCCTCTTGGCCACAGCTGTCACCTATCAAAAGCATGAGCTGGGAATCCAATAGGACCTCCTCAAGACTGCAACCATTCTTGAAAGGAAAGCCCAACTATGTATCAAGATAGAAAAATACTAGACCTAGGCAGTCCTAACAACACAGTGACTAATTTTTTTCATAAGACTGTCACAGTTGGTTCTTCCTATCTGGACCCACACAGCACCGGGACAGGACTTCAACAGGTTTGCTTGGCCAGCCTGGCATTGAAATGCATAATTGGGCATCATCAGATTGATGATACTGGACCTCAAACTAGATGGTGACCGCCCCCCTCCAGCAGTTTATAGGTTGAATCCTGTGGTACCTTACAAAGGAGGGCCTAGTGAGCAATTTCTCCCCTCTTTTCCACCCCAGTGACTGGAAGCAATCTTGAAGGAAGGAGGGAAGACAGTCATTGAGATATGGCATCCCCGAATCTCAACCCCAAGTGCTGGTTTAGGTGAAGTTGTGGTTGAGGGTATCAAAAGAGGAAGGAACAGAAGGATGGCTATATGATCTCCATCACAGCTCCATCACAGCTCATCAACAAGCATGAACAAGGCTGTCTCAGTACTGAATCCCATCCTGAAACCCTATCTAGCTAAAATGGGTCTGTATAATTTATTTTCTCCGGGGTCCTTTGCAACTGAAACCCAGCCATCTTCGCAACAACAGGGAACATTGAAGCTCAGATATTAGTTCTCCAAAATAGCTGGATGTAAGAATAATCTTTTGAGGAGGGCCCACACCACTACCTCCTTCGCATAGAGGTAGTGCATGGAAAACACCACCACATGGACAAGGACATGGTCACTGCCTTGACTTCTTAACCATCCAGAAGGAGCCTGGGACGAACAGACAGATGGTCAGACTAAACATGCAGAGAACCCTGTCCACTTCCACAAGTCACCAAATCACACCAGCTCCCACAACCAGGATTGAGACCCAGGCATTCCAGCTAGGACCAACTTAGCATGGATCTCAGGAACTTTATCCGCCAAACTCCAGAAAATTGCTCCCAGAAGCCCTGTGGATGGTCCCAGTCTTACCTAACAGGGACCAGGTCACTGTAAAAAGTATCACTGATCTATAAGAGTGGAGAAGTATTGATGAATACTTTGAAAAAGCTTTCATGATCAGTTCCCTTCCCAAACTTTGGTCACTTGCCTATCTTGTCATCCCTATCTTCAAAAATGGAGACCTTTTTTCATATTATTCATTAATATTTTTTTCACATTATTTTTTCATATTATACATTAATGATCTCTGTGACCATATTACAAGTAATTGTGTTCTCTTTGCTGACGATGTTAAACTATTTAACACCACCAACAATACAGCTATCCTCCAAAAATACCTTGACTTTTTACCTGAATGGTCTAAAACTTGGCAACTCCAAATCTCAACCAGCAAATGCTCAGTCTTACATATTGGAAAAAAGAACCTAAACACTAAGTACAAGCTTGACGGACATTACCTTACTGACGACCTCCACCCTGTTAAAGATCTTGGAGTTTTCATTTCAAATGATCTAAGTGCCAAAGCCCACTGCAACTACATCGCAAAAAAGGCCTTAAAAGTTGTAAACCTAATCTTGTGCAGCTTCTTCTCCAAAAATACTACACTACTAACCAGAGCATGTAAAACATTTGCTAGACCAATTCTAGAATACAGCTTGCCTGTCTGGAACCCTCATCACATTTCTGACATCAATACAATTGAACGTTTCCAGAAATATTTTACAAGAAGAATTCTCCACTCCTCTGATCACAACAAAATACCTTATGCTACCAGACTTGAAATCCTGGGTTTAGAAAATTTAGAACTATGCCGCCTTCGACATGACTTGAGTTTAACTCATAGAATCATCTATTACAATGCCCTTCCTGTCGAAGACTACTTCAGCTTCAATTGCAACAATATACGAGCACACAATTAAGCTTAATGTTAACCGCTCCAATCTTGATTGCAGAAAATATGACTTCAGTAACAGAGTTGTTAATGCTTGGAATACACTACCTGACTCTGTGGTCTCTTCCCAAAATCCCCAAAGCTTCAACCAAAAACTATCTACCATTGACCTCACCCCATTCCTAAGAGATCTGTAAGGAATAGAATAGAATTTTTTTTATTGGCCAAGTGTGATTGGACACACAAGGAATTTGTCTTGGTGCATATGCTCTCAGTGTACATAAAAGAAAAGATACGTTCATCAAGGTACAACATTTACAACACAATTGATGGTCAATATATCAATATAAAACATAAGGATTGCCAGCAACAAGGGGCGTGCATAAGAGCACAAACGTGCCTACCATTCCTGTCCTATTGTTTCCTTTCGTTGTATCCAATTAATATAGTCATTACATACTTATATATACATATGCTTATATATTGTACAATTATTTCATGCTTATGCTTATATATACTGTGTGACAAAATAAATAAATAAATAAATGTTTCACCACCCCATTCCCATGTGGTAATCATGAATATGGCCTTTTACTGTGTTCTATAAAATTTACTCCTTGATTTATATTGTGTTTTCTGGTTGTAAAGCTGTAATGAAGACTAAGATGAGTTTTTTTAAAAAAAACAAAAACAAACGCAGATTAATAGTCTACACTTCTCTATTTCCTGCTTGCAAGTTGTCTATTATTAGCTGTATTGATAACAAGAGTAAAGAAGTTACCTTGATAATTAAATGTCTTGCTCTCAGTAACTGGCAATGAGATGCCACTAAAGTTAGCAGAAAATTAGAAACTCGGGCAGAGGATTATAAGGTCCTCAGCAGTGAGATTTTAGAAAGGATAATTTATTATTAGAAGACTGTATTAAAAGCCAGTTTGGTGTAGTGCTTAAGGAACCATGCTAGAAACTGGGAGACCATGAGTTTTGCTCCCACCTTAGCCATGAAACCAATTGGGCAACCGTGGGCCAGTCAGTTTTTCTCCCACCCCTAAGAAGAAGACAATGGCAAACCACTTCTGAAACCTTGCAAGAAAACTGTAGGGACTAATCGAGGCAGTTGCCAACAGTTAAGTCTTATTTGAAGGCATCAAAGAAAGATCACTATCCAGGTAATTCTTGACCTACCACCACAATTGAGCCCAAAATTTCTGTTGCTAAGCGAGGCATTTGTTAAGACAGTTTTGCCCCATTTTACGACCTTTCTTGCCACAGTTGTTAAGTGATTCACTGCAGTTGTTAAATTAGTAACCCAGTTGTTAAGTACATCGGGCTTCCCCATTGACTTTACTTGTCAGACATTCTCAAAAGGTGATCACATGACTCTGGGATACTGCAACCATCATAAATATGAGTCAGTTGCCAAGCGCCTGAATTTTGATCACGTGACCATGGGGATGCTGCAATACTTGTAAGTGTGCAAAATGGTCATAAGTCACTTTTCAGTGCCGTAGTAACTTTAAATGGTCACTAAAAGAATGTTGTAAGATGAGTACTACATATATTTAGTCTGCTAGTGAAGAAATACATGTCTGCATCTGATAAGGGCTATATTTCATCTTTATGGATTTGGGACCAGTTCGCCCCAAATCGGATGAACCACTAGCGGTGACGGGAGGCTCTGCCCGCCCACCCAGATGCTTCTGCGCATGTGCATGAGCAAACTGGTAACAAACTAAATTGAAACCCGCTACTGTTGGGTTCCCAGGAAAAGTTTATGGGAGATGTTGGACAACTCTTCCAGGAACAAGAAATATTTAACAAGAAGTATTTAATCTCTTGCCTGTACAAAGATCATATAATACAAATACTGTAAAATGTGATAGAGTAAGCAATTTGATCATCTCTAGATAGTTTCCAAAGAAGGTCCTTACTCTGATTCTACTTCACCTTTAGGTCAATGATTTCATTGTGGGCTTCCTTTCATTGGTGACTGAACCTTAAATTCCCTTCTCATTGAATGCTGATAACATGGATCTATCCAAGACTTGAGTGGAAGTATCTTGTGACAGCACTGATGGCTTCTTCTCAACCAACTATTTTACCATCAAGTTTGAAAAATCTAAACTTGGTATTAAAGTGCCCCTTGTTGGGTACATAGTTGATTGACAAACAAATTTCTAAGCATTTTTAGCAGTTTAAATGCTTAATCATTATCTTTTCTGTCTACATTTCTTGGGCACCTCAAAGACATCCTACAGTAGAGTTTTATTCTAGCAGTGAAAAATGTTTAGATTCTCTTTTATTAAGGGTGGCTACTTGATGACATTCTCTGGGGTAATCTGTGGAGAATGAATTTTTGAGCTATGTTTTTTCCTTGTGAAGGGAAGTATTTTTATAGGGATGAGGAATATAATAGTACTCCTCATTTATTAATCAACTGTTCTTGAAAAATATTGATATATATTACATTTTACTTAACAGCAGCAAATATGACATTTTCATATCATATTGGTTTTTTTTTAATTTCAATTATGTTTGCATCATTTGGGTTTTGTTTCTTTTATTGTTTTAATTTTGCATTGCTTGTTTTTTTAATGTAAACCATCCAAAATTAGAACAGTTCCCATACATTAGTTCTATGCTCTGTCTTGGAAAATTATTTGGATCTGTGACTGTAATAAAAATACTGTATCATCTTGTCAATAGTCTAAGGTAACTGGATTATACCAGTTTAGATCCCAGATGAGACATTACTATATACGGTTTGAACACACAAGGCTAGGCAAGATGCAGTAATATAGCATTTGATTCCCAGATGCGATATATTCTAAGTAATTCATTTTCAGGGAAGTGAATCTATGTCAAGACCTGAAGGCCATTCTCTCTTGTTTAAAATATTACATTTATTTTCACCAAAAGGGAGGCCAGAGAGCAGGCTCATAAAGTATGAATACGGACAGGCAAGCATAATAAGTTTTAACCTCATCTCTACAAACCAAATTATTTGGACAGGGATCACTTGTATATAAAACAATGGACGGGGGGAAGCATTTCTTAGAGAGAAGGCTGAAAATAAAACTACTTGTGAGGGGGAAAACAATAGGACAGCGGGAGTACAAAGCAAACTACTTATTCCCCTTCTCACCTTAGAATAAAATAATAGAATCCTAGGGACCTTGGAGGTCTTCTAATCGTACCCCTGATCAAGGCAGGAGTCTTTAGACCATTCCTGACAGATGGATGTCTCTTCTTAAAAAGCTCCAGCAATGGAGTACCCACAACTCCAGGAGTCAAGTTATTCCATTAATTAATTGTTCTCATTGTCATCTTTCTTCACTTTATATTTTGCTGCTGTTGTTTTTTCTTTGAATATCTGAATACTGCAGTTCTTTCACACATCTTAGCACAAAAGGTGTATACAGCTTTCTTCTTAGCTGTTAACTATGCTTCCCAGGTAGCTGCAATTTCTCTGAGTGACAAAGCTAAAAAAGATATAGCAAACCAGTGCTTTTCTATCCAAACTAAGAATAAAGGCTAAGAGGGATAAAGTTGGCCATTGAAGTTTCATGCTTAGCAGAGTGCTGCAACACAGAGACATTTTATTAACTAGGATCCCTAAGGAAATCCAATAAAAGAAATTACATAGAATTGTAGAGGTAGTCATCTATAGAGGAGGTAATCTCACTCCTAGTAAAAGTGATTAAGTTATAGATTGGTCTGGGAAGAGGGAACGTTAGACCTAAAAAGTTTTCATGAGTTTAAAATAGATACCGAGTTCATTTAACAATACACACAGTTTAGAATCCTATATTTTAAAGATTGACTACATATAAGCCTTTGCTTTAAAAAAAATGATCATGTGTTTGCATTTTCTGTTGTCCTGTAATTATTTTACACACCATCTTACATGGATTTTAAGATGTATATGAAATTCAGGCATGTACATCATTTAGGTGTTGATTACACTACTAACCAGAGCATACAAAACATTTGCTAGACCAATTCTCGAGTAAAGCTCGCCTGTCTGGAACCCACACTTCATTTCGGACATTAATACAATTGAGCATGTCCAGAAATATTTTACAAGAAGAGTTCTCCACTCCTCTGATCACAACAAAATACCTTATGCCACCAGACTTGAAATTCTGGGTTTAGAAAATTTAGAACTCTGCCGCCTTCGGCATGACCTGAGTATAACTCATAAAATCATGTGCTACAATGTCCTTCCTGCCAAAGACTACTTCAGCTTCAATCGCAACAATACACGAGCACACAATAGATTTAAACTTAAAGTAAACCACTCTAATCTTGACTGTAGAAAATATGACTTCAGTAACAGAGTTGTTAATGCCTGGAATGCATTACCTGACTCCGTTGTCTCTTCCCAAAATCCCCAAAGCTTTAACCAAAAACTATCTACTGTTGACCTCACCCCATTCCTAAGAGGTCTGTAAGGGGCGTGCATAAGAGCGCCAGTGTGCCTACTGTTCCTGTCCTAATGTTCCCTTTGGTTGTATCCAATTCGTATGGTTATTTCATGCTTATACTTATATATATTGTTGTGTTTGACAAATAAATAAATAAAATAAATAACTAATCAATCAATTGGATTCCATTTCAAAAAAATCTCATTTGCCTGAATGGTTTAACTCACGGGTGTCGAACTCGACCACGTTACGTGACTTTTTTTGCCTTTGCGGAGCCGGGCTGGGCGTGGCCTGTGTATGACGCATCCAGCCCATGGGCTGCCAGTTTGACAGGCCTGGTTTTAACTGGACCTTTAGCCTGATTCAGAAAGTCAATTCAATTTTGCGGATTCGGTTGAACCACTTTCCATCTCTGAATTGAACATTTGCACACTGCTAATTGTTCCCAGTATGAATATAAACAGAAAAGTTTAGTGCACTTGCCAAATTTTGAAATAATAATAAAAAAGGATGATAGGTTAGATAGGGACGAATTCTTCGGGTCAGTGATTAAGGCCAACGCAAGTCTGGTGAAAACCAATAGTAGAACTCTGCAGTTTAATGGGTAGATCTCAGATTGGGGAGAAGTTGGTAAAGGAATCAATTGTTAAAGTGATTTATTTATTCATCTTTGATGGGAAATAGAGTAACTTTTGACCCTTCAGATGGTTTATGATCTATAGCAGGGATCTCCAACTTTGGTCCCTTTAAGATTTGTGGATTTCAACTCCCAGAGTCCCTCAGCCAGCAAAGCTGGCTGAGGAACTCTGGGAGTTGAAGTCCACAAGTCTTAAAGGGACCAAAGTTGGAGACCCCTGATCTATAGTACACAGCAACCCAGCAACCCAAAAGCCAAAGGGAAGGGATACGTATATGTATTCCTTTCCCACAGGTTGCCTGATCTTATCTATGGGAGCCAGCTTTAAAAAAAGAAAAAAAATGCCTTTCTGATTTTCTCTTGGCTAGTAGTGGACACCTTCAATTAACAACAACAACAACAATAACAACACCCTTCAGATCCCTTCTACCATTATCTATTTCACGTAACAGATCATCCAAGTGCCACATTTGTGTCATGAAGAAATGCATCTTATTATCTTGTGAACCGAACAGAATAACAGAGTTGGAAGGGACCTTGGAGGTCTTCTAATCCAACAAATGGTTGTCCAAACTCTTCCTAAAAACCTCCAGTGACGGAGCACCCACAACTTTTCAAAGCAAGCCATTCCATTGATGAATCGCTTTGTGATGACTCATCTAACTTTCATACCATGGACTGCATAAATTAATCTTTATGAAAGATCAGCTTTCAGGTGTCTGCCTGAGATTATTTCTTTTCACATCGCTGTCTCAACCAATGGGATCTTTCCATTGTTGCCAGTAGAATATAAATCAGAGTTTAATTCTGATTGCGATATTAGCATTTCTGGGCAGACTCCAGCGAACAATAATTCAAACTTTTCAGGTAATTAGATTTATAGTATCCTAGAGCAGGTATTTTTGCCATGCATAACAATTGTTGTACCTTACCGATCTAAGTGATTCTTGCAATATAGAAGAGCAGTGGGTTTAGTTTGAAACAGATGGCTCTTTCCAGTGAGAAGAATCTGTCTTTGTTTGAGGCTCATTGAACAAGTATCACCCATTACTGTCTACCGTGCTAATTTAGAACCCACATGTTAAACTTCACTACAAAATGTTGTGATGTGGTTATTATCTGCCTGAGTAAAAAATAAATAAATAAATAATAGCCCTTTGGATACTTGAAAGAGCTTTTCCACTTTCAGGGTCTTATTATTCCCTTTCATAGAAAGGATTCTTGGCAATAGGCATCCCCTGCAGGCATTCCTTGAATCGACCACGTGAACAGGAAGAAGACCTGTGCCAGCTGGCAGTTTCCTACATGTTGCAGTTCCAGGAATCCTCGACCTTTGTGTCCCAGGCACGGCGGATTTTCTCTGCAGTGATCCAGCCTGCTGAATGTGTGCAGACACTCGTGAACTGGAACTTGATTGTGAAGACTCTACATCTATTTGGCAGCCGTTGCTATTGTTGACGTTTTTCCCCGATGACAATGGAAACTGACACAGGATGCCAGGTGCTAGATGTAAGCCCAGCATGTAATTCTACTGTCTTGCTCACCTGGATAGGAGAAAGAAACAACCAAAAATCTTAGGTGCGCCTTGCAAGATAATCATAGCGCCTGTACCGTTCTGCCTTTATTTACAAGCTTTCCGGGTGACAGATGTTTTTATGCAGTTAGATATTTGCAGTTAGTTGAATATGCTGGAAGGGACTCCGAGTACAATCATGCTCGCTGAAATAATCAGCTTTTGCCGTTCCACCTAGCCCAGCTATGCTGCAATATCGTTGGAGGGAAATATATATGCATTTTTTTTTCAGTAAACATTTCTGTTAAGATTCTTTACTGCAGATGACTTTTCTTTAAATTCTGGTTTTTCCAATATATTAAGCCAGAGGAAGACGTGAAGGCCGATCTAGGTATTTTTTTGTTTTTTGTCTATGAAAAGTGTTTCAATGAATTTTGTGGACAATACTTCTGATGAACAATTCACTACAGTGAGCAGAGTTTGGGATTTAAAGTGCTTTAGAATGTGGATTATAAAGATAGTCCTTGTCTGCAACTCCTTAAAACAGCAGTACCTTCACATAAGATTGCATGGCAGCTGGAAGATGGAAACGTTATTGGCACCTACATGATTCTGGAAGAAGATGCAGCTGCTTTAAAGAGTCTCCTACATCAGGGGTATCAAACTCGTGGCCAGATGCATCACACGCTGACCCCGCCCATCCCTGGTTTAGTGGAGGGAAAGAAAGTCATGATACATCACGTGATGACAACGTGACATCAGTAGTTTGACACCTGTATCCTACATGCTCTGAAGCGTCTTTTTTAAATTGAATCCAAAGCACTACATTGCCCTATCAGGCACTAGACTGAAAGAAGTTTACAGACACTTCCTTAGGAATAAGTCCATTTGACAAATTGGTTATGTCTGAGTGACATGTGCCTTAGTTATGGGTTGAGTTTGCCACCACTCTTTACCACAATATGAAGACAACTTATATTGTTGTTATCCTGCTGTCCAGTGAGATTAAAACTGGATTAAGATGTTCAAACAAGAGAGTGGTACTCTTTATGGGAAAATGGGGGCAACAGTTTCAATTGGCACCATGTCTGTTTTCTCCTGTTTTTTAGTTGGAACGGCCATCTAACTAACGGACTTATTTCAACAGAATAAAAACTCTGTGTGACAGAAGTGTAAGTTATTCTTCCTTTTTACAGAATTAAGTTTTCTGCCTATTGTTTTCTTGCTGCTTAGGTTCTATTCCTTGGTAGCTGAAATAGAAAGTCCTGACATCTCTTTGTGGTCTTCTCTTCTTGTGCAGCACCGAAGCTGGAGTAGATGACATACACACTGAAAGAAAGAATTGCCTCTGAAGCTTTGAAGCTGTGGAAACAGGAAAATGTTAGCCAGAGTGCCTAGCAAGATAGGAACTTTCACTCACTCACATCTTTATAAGTCTCAAACGGGGAGCAGCTATCTCTTTTAGTATTCTATAAAAACTCTCAAAACTGAAAGCGCTTCTGGAGAAAGATGTAATTTTTTGGTGACACTCCCAACAGTTTGAATACAATTCATTTTTGACCATAAAATGACTGCATAGGCATGACCTCCAGGTGTAACGGAATGAAAAAAGAAAGAAAAAAACCCCTGACTCAGTCTTTTTAGAACTGATCTTAGAAATGGTAGCTGAAGCAATTCACATAAGTAGGGTACATCTCCCGCCTATTAGACTTCCCCAGAGGAGATCTGGCCCAGATAATAACTAGGGAAGTTTCCTCGCTTCCAGCCATCCACAGGATTCAATATCCCCAATATTTGCTTTGAGAGACAAAGAACCTTACTAGCAATATGTTTGTTTTAATGAGAGAAGTCCCATTCTCTTGCAAGATCAAATATGACTCTTCTACAAGGTATTTACCAGTATTTGTTTGTTTGTTTCACGCCTTTATTATTTTTACAGATAACTCAAGGCAGCAAACATACCTAATATTCCTCTTACTGTTTCCCCCTCAATGACAACCCTGTGAGAAAGAACGACTGGTCCAAGTTCACACAGCTGGCTTTCATGGCTAAGGTGGGATTTGAACTCTTCCTGTTATTAGCTTGGTGTCTTAACTACTAGACCACACTGGTTGTCAATTTTCTTATTGCGAAGATCCTAGCATGGATTTGCTGTGCAAGAATTGACCAACAGCTTTGGGGAATCCTTCCAAAGTGATGCTTCCCCCACAGTGTGATAGGGCAGGAAGGACGTGTTTCTTCTCCATTTCACATCTTTACCTAGCACTCCAGGTGAGTTAGGAGCTGTCAGGGTCATCTCTTCCATCAGCTGAAGTCACAGCTGGAAGAGTCACTTACCCTGACTGCTATAGAATGACAGCTACTAATTACAATCAGTATAGAGCTGGAAGAGATCTTGGAGATCTTCTAATCCAGCCCCCTGCTGAAGCAGGAGATGATATACCATTTCAGACAAGTGACTGTCATCTCTTCTTAAAAACCTGCAGTGATGAAGCACCCACAACTTCTGAAGGAAGGAAGCTGTTCCACTGATTAATTGTCCACACTGTTAGGAAGTTACTCCTTAATTCCAGGTTGCTCCCTCCTTGATTAGTTTCCATCCATTGTTTCTTGTATTGCTTTCTGCTGCTTTGGAAAATAAATTGACCCCCTCCTCTGTGTGGCAGCCTCTTAAATACTGGAATGCTGCTATCATATCCCCCCCCCCGTCTTTCTTTTCTCTAGTTGTTGTTAGTTGTGAAGTCGTGTCCGACCTATTGTAACCCCATGGACAATATTCCTCCAGGCCTTCCTGTCCTCTACCATTCTCTGGAGTCCATTTAAACTCATGCCTACTGCTTCAGTGACTCCATCCAGCCACCTCGTTCTCTGTCGTCCCCTTCTTCTTTTGCCCTCAATCTTTCCCAGCATTAGGCTCTTCTCCAGTGAGTCCTTCCTTCTCATTAGGTGGTCAAAATATTTCAGTTTCATCTTCTTTCTCTACACTAGCGAAACCCAAATCCTGCAATCATTCTACTAGAGCTGAGAAAGGAAGAATGGGCTCATCTAGTGTATACCAGTGGTAGCTCCAATGCTCTGCCCTTGAGCAGAGGCAGCCATAATATTTCAGGGGTCCTTGGTGTTCTCTCAGTTGGGTTGTTTTCTTGCAGACATTTCATTACCCAACCGAGGCAACATCATCAGTTCCAACATCATCATTTCAACCCTGAGCTACAAATATTCTCCTTTATTGGCAGAATGTTTCAAAACAAAATGGTTTGCCTGGTGATTGAGACTGAATCATCCTTCCTTTTTTGCAACCCAAGCATGTTTGAGGATCTCTATTCATTATTCTTCTGATGGTGACTTAGATGCAGAGCCTGAGCCTGAATCACTGCCACTACCGCTGCTTCTCTGTCTCCTCACACTGGCAGGCTGATGGAGAGAGCACTGCTGCTCTCCTAAAGGTAACAGTAGCAGCCGCCATCTTTGCGTGGGGCAGAAAGTCCTGAGGCATGGTGAAAAATATGCCGTGAGGCAGCAGTTTCTAGAATGACATATTTTCATCCCATCTTGTGGACTGAAGGAAGCACACTAGCAGAGCTATGTGAATCAGTCCCGAAAAACTGAAGTCAGATGATCGGAGCTAATCCCAGGAACAGGGATTTCTATTTGACAACTCCTACTTCTTTCTGGATGCAGTTCAAAATGTTGACTGTAGCCTACAGTGCCTCAGTTGACTTGGGACATGTAGACTCAAAAGACCCCCATTTCTGCTTTGTGCATAAGCCCCAAGAGGTCTTCCTTCCTTCCTTCCTTCCTTCCTTCCTCTCTTCCTCCCTCCCTCCCCTCCCACTCTCTCTCTCTCTCTTTTTTTCTTTCTTGTATGTGAGGCACATAAGAGAGGTACTCGTAAGTGAGGACTTCCATGGTGGCTGTTTCTAAGTTCTCCAACTCTCTTCTCACAAAAGCCATTGATAGGCTTCTAAACAAAATTATTTAAGCCTATCAAGTGGATTCATCTGTCAATGTGTGATGTCATTCTTTAAACTGGCCACTGCCTATTTAATATTATTCTAGTCTAACCTCATTTATAAACACTGCACATTATTACTAGTGTTTTCATAGTAATCTTTATTCTCCTCTGCTTATGGTTGCTCCATCTGTTTTTATGCTAACATTGTAATTGTGGGTGCGTGTTCATTTGGGAATTGTGAGTGTTTTAACTTTTGATTGTCATTGTAAATCAATAGATTAGGTAGTATGTAAGTGAGGAAATGGGCAAGGATCCACTTCCTCATAATGTAGATTGGTTGACCATGAACATGATGGAGCTGGTTAGCCTTTCCCCAATGTGATGTGTGTAATACTGTTTCTTTGGTTTGCTTTTCCTTTTAACTTTTTTTCATATTGCTGTCTCTAAAGTCCAAGGTGTAAGCCTCTAGAGTTCCTCTGATTGACAGAGAGAGGGGAGACAGAGAGAGAGAAAGAGAGAGATTGAAAGAACACCCAATGGGCTTTCCTTTCAAGTAGCATGCATCAACTTGAATGTACAACATATGCACACAGACACCGACATATGCATACCAAGCCAGAAACAGGCGACATGTGTGGTTGCCAAAAACCACAGAGTAACCTAAGGACAAAACAAAGAGACAATTAAATAAAAGCAAATTGAATTAAAGCAGGGTGTAAATTAATTTAGGCATGTAAGAAAATGGAGCTGGAGGGAATAATTTTGCAAGTTTAGTTTTAGAAGTTACATGATTACAATTAGGACAAAAATTACCATTAGTCCCTTTTATCCAACCTAGGACTTCCTGCCATTTTAGCTTTCTTTAAAGAGATGCATGATGCTGTTTAATATCAAATGGATAGCCATTTGTCTGAAATGGTGTAGGGTTTTCTGCCTGGCCAGGGGGTTGGACTAGAGGACCTCCAAGGTCCCTTCCAACTCTATTATTATTATTATTATTATTATTATTATTATTATTATTATTATTATTATTATTATTATTATTATTATTTATCAATAAATCCTAGAACTGAAAGCTGCTTCTTTGTTCTTCCGTTTCAAAGGTATGGAGTCTTTATCTCCACCTTCCCCAATATGTTGATGTCCAGATAGGTTGACTTTTAACTCCTCCATTCCTTCAGACATTATGGTTAGCCGACTGGCTCTGTCTTATAAGAATTTCAGTCCTACTATCTCAAGGAAGACGATTTTATATCCATGGTGATATTTGAACCTCAATTGCTTAGGACAAATCTCAAGGAATTCTTTGAAGTCTTCCAGTTCACAACAGGCTATGGCTATCTCATTAATACCAATTGTGACCAGGAAGACTTCAAAGAAATAAGCTAATACAGCAGGAAAGAGGTGTGAAGTCAAGAAGCTGCAACAGTAGGCAACTAGAGGAAATATCATTATAGAAATCTGATGGCACCAAGAAAGACTTTGAAGCGAGAGAAGAGTTCAGGAGTCTTAAAAGACATTCCAGAGCTAATTTAGACTGAAAGTCTTCATTCCTTGAACTAAGGTGTAAGTGTTTTTGAAGATGGGTATCCATGGCAAATCTAACACAGCTTTATTAACATCAAAGCACACAAAGCACATTTTCTTCCACTTGGCAGGAAGCTATAATATTCGGCACCTGAGAAATGGCATTCATTTCCTGAACTCATAAGTGACTACAGATCTGATTGGCAGGAGAGATAGAGAAATGTTTAAAAGGAAGATGAGAAGGAAGAGACTTTAGCTCATTTTTGTTATAAAAGCTTCCCAAAGTCACCAATTGCTTTACTGACAGTACATAAAGAATTTGAAAGAAAATGAATGTGAAGGAAAACAAAACTGGTGGACTTGGCCATCCATTGTGGTAAATTATTTACACAGAAGTAATAACGTTAAAATGAGGGCAGCTCCTTTTAATTGTTCCAGGGAGTCCACCATATCCTTCTTTAATTTCTTGACCCAGCTCCTCCGCATCTAGCACACACTTTCTGACCATTAAGCTGACTGGTTTTTCCATGGTTTAGTCTTATACTCCCTACCCAGTCAAGAGGAAGACAACTTATTACATTTACCAAGTACTGTATTTTTCACTCCATAAGACGCTCCTGACCATAAGATGCACCTAGGTTTAGAAGAGGAAAACAAGACAAAAAAATCTGCCTCTGCCTCCCATCTGGTATTCATCTAGCTAGTGTCCTTGCAGCAAACAGCAAACATTTCCATCCACTTTTGGTACAAAAAAAGAGTGCGTCTTAAGGAGCGAAAAATACGGTATACACCATGCCTTGTGAGGGATGGGGAAAAATCATTTAAAATGTGTGGGTGATCCCATTTCTTCATTCATCTCCCTCTCTGAGTGAGATGGGTGGTTAAGAAATATGAAATATAAATAAATTTAATAAATCATATAGGTTTAAATCTATAAATCTGCTTTGTCCCCAAGTTCGATTTTACTGCTTTTGCATCTAGCATCACCTGTTTGATCATTCCATTTCTGGCTGCTGATTTCATTTCCTTTTATCAACATTTCACCTTATATAGTTCATGGCAATTGAAAACAATATTTTTAGCTCAGGATTGAACTGAGGGGTCCTTGGTGGTCACTGAGCTCTGTTGTTTTCTTACAGACGTGGTCATTACCCAGCTAAATAACGTCTTCAGTGCTAGGCCATCAGTTGGGTAATGAAACATTTGTAAGAAAACAAATGGAGCTCAGAGATCACCAGAGAACCCATAGTATTGTTTACAAGAGCACAGAAGAGCTCCTATAGAACAGACATCTGGCTTGTTTTTTGTTTTGTTTTTTAAGTTGGCAATTAAAGCTCATCATTATATAGCTGGTCTGTACCAGTTCCTTGGAGATTAAACGTTTTATCACCTGATGATTAAAGGAGTCATTGCTTGGCAATTAGCACTTCCAGTTTAACTGTGAGATATTTAATTTCATTTGCAGACAGGACCATTCATTAGTTGGGCAACATATAGTGGTTGGGCGCATTATTGGGAAGCAATAGTGAATGGGAAAACTGCTACTACACACAAACACACACACAACCCCAAAACTGCAAAATAAGGACCTAATCTTGCAGATTTGGGAGCCAAGAAAGCAAAACCATAATTTTTGTTTGTTTGTTTGTTCCTCTGATATAGCCTGGCACTTTGGCTTTGGAACAGAGATAAAGAATATCCAATATCCAATGTCACGTCCTATTTTAATTGATTTCAGTCAAAGTTTGGCTTATCAGTTTTTAATCAGAAATTAATTAATCGAAAGGAGAAGAGAGGGGAGGGGAAGGGAGGGGAGAAAAGGAAAAGAGAGGAGAGGAGAGCAAAAGGAGAGGGAAAGGAAAGGAGAGGAGAGGAGAGGAGAGGAGAGAGAGGGAAAGGGAAAGGGAAAGGGAAAGGACAGGACAGGAAAGGAAAGGAAAGGAAAGGAAAGGAAAGGAAAGGAAAGGAAAGGAAAGGAAAGGAGCTTTTCAACTGCAAGCTAAGAATTAATTGTTTCTGAGGAAAATACAGTTACTTCAGTCTGAACGTATTGTTTTATTTTCAAGCAATCATGTATTTTCAAGATAATATTAATGTTAGGGTGATGGAAATTGTTTAAAATGTATTAATTGCATTAAAAAAAACTACATACTATTTTGCTGACTTTAATAGGCTAAAGAAAGCCCAACTAGTTGTTTTGAGAAAGTTTCCAAAGCTCTAAATTTTATGTCATGAGATGTGGAGAGAGAGCTTGTGTCTGAATAAGGTGAGAGGAACTATGTACAGCTAGCCCTCAACTTACACCCTTTGTTTAAGTACAGTTTGAAGTTACAATGGCTCTGAAAATAGTTACTTACAACTGGTTCTCGCACTTACCACAATTACAACATCCCTGCAGTAACATCAAACTTTGGGCACTTGGCAACTGGAATGACGTTATAATGGTTGCAGCAACCTAGGGTAGCAGGGATGCCATTAGGACCTTCCCAGAGGATTTCCAATAAGCAAAGTCAATGGTGGAAGCTGGATTCATTTTATGATTCACTTAACAACCATAGCAATAAGGTAGTAAAATTGGGTGCAACTCACTTAATGGTGGCATCACTTAGTGATGGAGGTTCCAGTCCCAACGCTGATTGTAAATTTAGGATTAGGAGCCATGGTGGCACAGTGGTTAGAATATAGTATTGCAGGCTCATTCTACCGACTGCCAGCAGTTTCGATCCCGACCAGTTCAAGCCTTCCATCCTTCCCAGATTGGGTAAACCCTGATTGTTGGGGTAAAATGCTGACTTTGTAAACCAGAGGGGGCTGTAAAGCACTATGAAGTGGTATATAAGTCTAAGTGCTATTACTATTACTTGTATGGTTTTCTCCTTTTCAATCCTGATAAAATTATTCCTTTCCTTGGAGGCCTGTACAGAATAAATATAGAAGGCTATCTGAAAAAAATCCAGAAAGATTCAGACAATAGAAGTTTGTAGATATAAAATGTTGACAATGGGGTGAAATTTCTCTTTGCAACCCAGGCGGCTAGAGATACACAACCATGTGTTACTAAATCCCCACTTACAGAGAACATCGAAATGTGGGGTCAGAAACAATAGACGTTTTGCTACTGTGTGTAATTTTCATTAAAATGTGAATGTGCCCTTTTCTCATATCAGTTTTGTTTCAAGGTGGGTGCTCCTGTTTTTTTCTGCTGTTGTTTATACAGCTTGTTTTGTATTACGATGCTGCTCGTAAATAGAGCTGTTTTTGAAATTCTGTCCTAGTTGTTAGAATCTGAACTCTTGCATATTTGATGTTCTACACTGGAAATGCTAATGAAGAACTAGCTTGTGGGACTTTTGAATCAATAAAGCAGGCAAAGAAAACAGAGATTTCAGGTTTTTCTGACCTCTCCTTTAAAAAACATGTGTGTCTACTCACACATAGCCTTAAAAAAAAGTTTCAATGTTGCCATGCTTCATTTTACACAATTATTTGTAAATGTGTGGTTGATTCATTACACACTGGTCTACACTCTACGGTAGACTCAATAACAGTCAGGCTAAATATCAGTTGCCTAGTTAACTATAGGTTTGAGACACTTAAATTGAGTGTCTACTTGGGTTTAGCTTTGGGGCTGATAAATTAATTACTGCTGCCAAGTAAACAGCTCCTAAGTAGTGGTAGATAGCTTGGAGTGAAATCTATATTATGGACTATGTTTAGTCCATAATATACTTTAAAAAGAAAAGAGAGGTTTACAAAAGAAGGTGAAGTGGTCCTTGGCAAATTGGCAAATAGGAGAGAATAGAAATATAAATAAATGGGGACTGTAAATAAATTGATCCAGATTCTTTTGTGTTTTGAGACTAGTTTTGTTGTTGTTGTTGTTTCCTTTTGAGAATTTTCTCTGTGGCAAAAACTTTGAAATTTTACTTTTGAAACGTGTGGACTTTCTTTCTTTCTTTCTTTCTTTCTTTCTTTCTTTCTTTCTTTCTTTCTTTCTTTCTTTCTTTCTTTCTTTCTTTCTTTCTTTCCACTGAGAGCATATGCACCAAGACAAATTCCTTGGCCAATAAAAAAAATTCTATTCTATTCTATTCTATTCTATTCTATTCTATTCTATTCTATTCTATTCTACCCCATTGAAACCTAGGTTTTTAAAGTCCATATATATCTAAACGGACCACAGAAACTCATATTACAGGTAGTCCTCAACTTACAACCACAATTGAGCCAAAAATTTCTGTCTCTCAGCAAGACAGTGAGCTTTGCCCCATTTTACAATTTTTCTTGCCACAGTTGTTAAGTGAATCACTGCTTTTGCTAAGTTAGTAACAAGGCTGTTAACTGAATCCAGCTTCCCCGTTGAGTTTGCTTGTCAAAAGGTGGCAAAAGATGATCCCAAGGGACACTGCGGCCATCATCATTATGAATCAGTCGCCAAGCATCTGAATTTTGATCCTGTGACCATGAGGATGCTGCAACAATTGTAAGTGTGAAAAACGATCATAAGTCATTTTTTTCAGTGCCGTTGTAACTTCGAACAGTCACTAAATGAACTGCTGTAAGTCAAGGACTACTTGCATTTGGTTTCTAGGATGCAGAGCAGTCTGAGGTACATGATTACAAACATCATTAAAAAAGGACAACAAAGAATGTTCTTTCTGCGCCAACTCAGTAAGCTCAAACTGCCCAAGGAGCTGCTGATCCAATTCTACAGAGGAATTATTGAGTCTGTCATTTGCACCTCTATAACTGTCTGGTTCGGTTCTGCAACCCAACAAGAAAAACACAGACTTCAGAGGATAATTAGAACTGCAGAAAAAGTAATTGCTACCAACTTGCCTTCCATTGAGGACCTGTATACTGCACGAATCAAGAAGAGGGCCGTGAAAATATTTGCAGATCCCTCGCATCCTGGACATAAACTGTTTCAACTCCTACCCTCAAAACGACGCTATAGAGCACTGCACACCAGAACAACTAGACACAAGAACAGTTTTTTCCCGAAGGCCATCACTCTGCTAAACAAATAATTCCCTCAACACTGTCAGACTATTTACTGAATCTGCACTACTATTAATCGTTTCATAGTTCCCATCGCCAATCTCTTTCCACTTATGACTGTATGACTATAACTTGTTGCTGGCAATCCTTATGATTTATATTGATATATTGATCATCAATTGTGTTGTAAATGTTGTACCTTGATGAACGTATCTTTTCTTTTATGTACACTGAGAGCATATGCACCAAGACAAATTCCTTGTGTGTCCAATCACACTTGGCCAATAAAAAATTCTATTCTATTCTATTCTATTCTATTCTATTCTATTCTATTCTATTCTATGATACGGCCTGAGGTTTAAATTACTGATAGCGTAACAGATTTGTCCAGGTTTAATTTTAATTTTAGGTTTATACTTGGTGTTTAGTTTAAAAAGAGAAACTAAGCCTTGATGATGGGTTATCCAGGTGCACCAGAAAAGGGAAGGTACACCTTTCAACGTCCAGACAATGAATGAGATTTTGTAGATCATGAAAGCCAATAAATTATACTTGGCCTCCAGGGAAACGGGGTGAACCTATTCAGTTTCAAAATCAATGGGAATATTTTTTGTGTCACTTTATTCTTTCTTTTTTTCCGACCCAACCTGAGGATAACAAAGGAATGTATTGTCATTATCATGGAACAGGACCAGAAGTTTACTCATCTTAAGCACCTAGCATAAAAAAAGATGAAAGAAATGTTGAAAATGGAACTGCATTTCATTTTTTTTTTAATCAGACAAAAATGAGAAGACCATAAAGGATATGAAACTCCTCTATGCACTATGCACAGTTATATCCCATCATAAAAGAATAAAAATTCCACTTAAAGCTTTTTCATTCTTGGCATGTGGTATTTGCCTAAGTCTACCTGATTAGTTTTAGGGAATTTTATTTCCAGCAGGAATCAGTCTCAATTCCCCATTTTAACTAATAGTGCTAAAGAAGTTGCTTTCACACAATTAGATGTGGGACTCATTAAATTAGAAATGAGCATGAGTCAGTTGGGAAAACAAAGATTAAGGGACCTTTGCTACCCCCTGTTGTGGCCCATCAGCTGCCAGCAGAGCTAGCAGCAAAGTCAGATGAGGAGGTTGAGGGAGAGTCTGGGCCAGCTTCAGAGCCTTTGGAAGGCTCTGATAAGGAAACAGCAGCAGAGGCCGAGGCAGAACCAGGGCCTTCTGTCCTCCCCCTCCCCGGTGGAGAGGCAGCTGTCTTCAGGGGCCTGAGCTGAGTGAGTGGGAGGAACAGATGGGGCCCATCCCAGATGCGCGTATCCGCAGAGAGGAAAGGAGAGCAAAGGAAAATAATAAGCCAGCTCTCAAGGAAAAGCAGACGTGGACGCTAGCCAGCCCCTCCCTGGCTGGGAAATAAATAGGAGGGCTTTGTCAGTGGCCAGTCGTCATAGACAACTGTTTATTTTTAGGATACAGCAAGTAATTTGGATTTCTAGAACCAGGTCTGTTGGGACTAATTTCATTTGGTTTCTTGTTTATCCACATGAATAAAAAGTCAGATCCTACCCTGTTTGAAAAGGGGTTTGTTTTCACTCGAGAGTAAGTGGCTTATCAATATTTGCTAAGGTTGGGTCAGAACACCCCCTGATACTGTCTTCACACAGAAACTGCCCTAAGCATGTAATTTGTTAAACAATCTGCAGTGAGGTCATCCAGACATAGGAAGTCAGTGCATACAAATGGCTTGTATGCAGCAAAAACATGGCCATCTCAGTAATATAATAAACCCCAATGAGGAACTACTTGGAAGTGCTTATGGGACTTACATGTTCCAAAGAGGAGGAAAGCTTTGCCATAGTGGAGAGGTCTCATCAGAGAAGCCAGAGGAAGAGTATCAATAAACAATACGGTGATGTGTAATTTACAGAAACCCATTTCAGATTGGTGTAACCCACACCAGTGAGGACTGTGCTAGGTACTGGAGTTCTTGGACATCTGGTGAAAAATGGGCAACAGAAATCAGGACTGTTGGCTGAGCACTTGGCAGGGCCAGCAACTGCAGGACTACTGGAAGAAAAATTGTTTACCCATTGGAAACACACGAAGCCTAAAAACTAAAGAAATAATGATCTGCTGTTACAAATCCAATCTGATGAGAAAGGGATATCTGAAAAGAAGGCAGCAGCTCTGGAAAGAACAACATCCAGAATCAAAATTAACAGAGCAGAGGCCAGCAGATCAATGCTGATTTACAATGCCAAGTAAAGTATTCAAGAAGTAGAATTGGAAGAACTGCAAAGGTCTACCCAGGGCAAAGAAATCAAAGCCTTGCCAAAAGCAGCTCAGACTGTAGCAACAAACCAAAGGAGTCAGCAACAGAGGAAGCCAGCATAACTATTGAATCATTTTCATTCCGAAGCCTTAAAGTCAAGGTCAACTCCTAAGCACTTCATGGGTACCTTCATACGTGGGTTCATATCACTTGGCAATGTGATTTGCTATCATTTTCTTTCAGGAGTGGCTTTATTTTAAAAACTTCCACAAATATTCTACAGCTCGTTGTTGTTGTCATCGTTCAACTGCTAAGTCATGTCCAACTGTCCATGAACCCTTGGACCATAGCATGCAAGGTCCCCCTGCCAACTACTGCCTCCTGGAGTTTGTCTAAATTCATGTTCATTACATTGATACTATCTAACTGTTCTGACCCAGCTCCCCAAACACGACAAACCCTCTGACGTGAACTCAAAAGATTCCTTTATTAGGAATGCCGGCAACCACAACAATACACAAGCAAATAATAGATACAAACTCAACGTAAACCAATCCAAACTTGATTGCAGAAAATATGACTTCAGTAACAGAGTGGTCAATGCCTGGAATGCACTACCTGACTCTGTAGTTTCTTCCCCAAATCCCCAAAACTTTAAGCTTAAACTGTCTATTGTTGACCTCACCCCATTCCTAAGAGGTCTGTAAGGGGCGTGCATAAGTGCACCTGCGTGCCTACCGTCCCTTTCCTAATATTTCTTTTTTACTTACTCTTTTCACGTATCCAAATTATGTTTATACTTTTACCTATTATCTTATATATGATTGACAAAATAAACAAACAAACAAACAAACAAACCCTGGCAAAAAGTTTCTCTCACAGGCTAAGAAGTCCGGCCGGCCGGAAGATGAATAGTTGTCTACCACACCTATTCATCTCCGTCCCTGCCTTTTATCCTCAGAGCTAGGGTGGGGCCTCATTAGCAGCAGTGACTCTTCCTTTCTCAGGATCGGCCCACAGCTTTCTACTGCTCTTCTCTTCTCTGCCTTCTGTGCAGCCATTCATCAGGCACTGGACCCAGCTGTTCCTCCTCTTCTTCATCAACCACCTCCTGACCTGGGGGCTGTTGATTCTCTATCTGAGGGCTGACAGACGGCCCAGGATCCGCCTCTGTCTCTGTCTTTCTCTCTGCCAGCTCCATTCCCTTTTCCCCCTCAGAGCTCCCAGGTTGCCTTGATGCTGACCCTGACTCCCATGCCACATCCTCCTCCTCTGATTTGGCTGCCGGAGGGGCCTGCGGCTGACAGGGCATAACACTAACCATCTCATCCTCTGCCATCCCTTTCTCATTTTGCCTTCTGTCTTTCCCAATATCAGGGTCTTTTCCAAGGAGTCCTCTCTTCTCATTTGGTGGCCAAAGTATTTAAGCTTAAACTTCAGTATCTGTCCTACAACTACTGTATTATATTTGTGTATATTTGCAAAACCAGACCATGACATCATTAGAAGACATCCGAACAACAACACTAGCACTAATTTACATCACACAGAAGATACTTAAAACCAAGGAGTATGACTCAGCAACTATAGTAAATAAGAAGAAGAATAGAATTTATTGGCCAAGTGTGATTGGACACACAAGGAATTTGTCTTGGTGCATATGCTCTCAGTGTACATAAAAGAAAAGATACGTTCATCAAGGTACAACATTTACAACACAATTGATGATCAATATATCAATATAAATCATAAGGATTGCCAGCAACAAGTTATAGTCATACAGTCATAAGTGGAAAGAGATTGGTGATGGGAACTATGAAACGATTAATAGTAGTGCAGATTCAGTAAATAGTCTGACAGTGTTGAGGGAATTATTTGTTTAGCAGAGTGATGGCCTTCGGGAAAAAACTGTTCTTGTGTCTAGTTGTTCTGGTGTGCAGTGCTCTATAACGTCGTTTTGAGGGTAGGAGTTGAAACAGTTTATGTCCAGGATGCGAGGGATCTGCAAATATTTTCACGGCCCTCTTCTTGATTCGTGCAGTATACAGGTCCTCAATGGAAGGCAAGTTGGTAGCAATTATTTTTTCTGCAGTTCTAATTATCCTCTGAAGTCTGTGTTTTTCTTGTTGGGTTGCAGAACCGAACCAGACAGTTATAGAGGTGCAAATGACAGACTCAATAATTCCTCTGTAGAATTGGATCAGCAGCTCCTTGGGCAGTTTGAGCTTACTGAGTTGGCGCAGAAAGAACATTCTTTGTTGTCCTTTTTAATGATGTTTTGATGTTAGCTGTCCATTTGAGATCTTGCGATATGATAGAACCCAGAAATTTGAAGGTTTCTACTGTTGATACTGTGTTGTCAAGTATTGTGAGAGGTGGAAGTATGGAAGGGTTTTTCCTAAAGTCTACCACCATTTCTACGGTTTTGAGTGTGTTCAGTTCCAGATTGTTTTGGTTGCACCACAAGGCTAGTCGTTCGACCTCTCGTCTATATGCGGATTCGTCATTGTCTCGAATGAGACCAATCACTGTTGTGTCATCAGCGAACTTCAGTAGCTTAACAAATGGATCATTGGAGATGCAGTCATTGGTATACAGAGAAAAGAGAAGTGGGGAGAGCACACAGCCTTGGGGGGCACCTGTGCTAATTGTACAGGTATTTGATGTGATCTTGCTTAGCTTCACCTGCTGCTTCCTGTTTGTTAGGAAGCTTGTGATCCACTTACAAGTCTGTTCCGGTACCTGTAGCTGGTTTAGCTTAGTTAGAAGAATGTCTGGAATGATGGTATTGAATGCTGAACTAAAGTCTACAAAAAGGACCCTTGCATAGGTCTTTGGAGACTCAAGATGTTGTAGGATGTAGTGCAGAGCCATATTAACAGCATCATCTGTTGATCTATTTGCTCGGTATAGCCAGCCAGTGGTGGGATTCAGCCAGTTCGCACCACTTCAGGAGAACCAGTTGTTAACTTTCTGAGCAGTTTGGTGAATTGGTTGTTGGAAGAAATCATTAGGGCGGAGAACTGGTTGTTAAATTATTTGAATCCCACCACTGCAGCCAGCCAATCACACAACCCAAAATCAGACCAGGACTCAGAAAGGTATTTAAAGGTCTGCTCCCCCAGACAAGCACACTGAAGATGTCTCCTCGAATGTGGACAAAATGTTTGCAACCAAATCGCCAAGCTCGGAGCTCAAACCAACAACGTAACTACCAACCCAAGCGACTAACATTCAAAGACATTTCAACTGTATTATATATTGTCCTCTGGTGATTTCTGGCCCCACCACCAAACATGCCTCCCGTTGTTTAGCTTCCATATCCAGACAAAGTGAGCCAGATTCAACCGCCTGCTGAGAATTTCATTATTAGCAGCCTGGGGTTGCTAATGTATGACTGGTTTTTGGAAGAGGGGGGAAAAAAGAGAGAATGAGGAAGTATGAATGTGAAAGCATGTGTAGCATTCTACTTATTTAAAAAATGAAAACATGTAAACTGCATGCAACAAATTTAGAAATAGAGTTAACATTGGAAATCGCAACACATTCCCTGCTCCAGTCTATTGTTCATTGTTCCTTCTACTTAATTGCCATGAACTTTTATAGTGATGAACTAGTTATTTGCTGAAGGTCACTTGTAAGTGTGTTTATAGGCTTTCGGTAGTCATTTGCTAGAACTCTGAACTACCCTGCAGATATGTAGTAGCAGAGCAGCTTGTCAAAATAAAACTGTAAGCATATGGCTCTAAATCACTGAGTACCCACTTTGTATGCTGAATGCTTGAGCAGGTACATGAATAACAGAAAGCTGCTCTCAGGAAATGGAGAGAACAAACAGATGTGCAAAGAGGATGCTGTCTGAGTATCAGTACCTGGAAGCATACTGCTGTTAAAAGTATTGTCTTGCCAGCTTCAGGAGAGAGGGGAAGAAACCAAGAGGGGATTCTATTAACCATGCATTAAGACATCATCATCTGTTAAGATTTTGTTCAGTAAAGAGGGCACCACGAGCTCTTTCTTAATCATTTAATTATTCATAATATAGGAGGCCTTCCTCTTCCCAAATTGGGTATCATCACAAAGCCAGGCCAAACCATGTTTAATCAAGCAACCTGAGTCCTTCGGGAGAAGGGCGGTATAAAAATCTAATAAATAAATAAATAAATAAATAAATAATCACTGCACATGTTTTATATTTCCCAAAGGGAGAAAAAAGTTTGATCAGAATATTTATTTCAAGTTTGACCAAGTTGTGTTTTTTTTAAAACCACAAACCCATAGGGTCTAATCCATATTGCTGTGAAGCTAAAACAATTGGAACGAATGTAATTGATTATAAATTCACACAATCTAATCGGTATGCCAAAAATTCGGATTGTAGTCAGGCAGAACCTGGTAGATAATGAAACATGATTTCTCTGCATAACTGAAGTATAAGTGAAGCATAAGTGAAGGAAACAAATGGGAGATGAAACGTTGGTGAGGCCACAATCCAATCAATTCATCCCTAGGACTATTTTCTGCAAGGATTATGCCATCCGCAATATGACTACACAAATCTGTCCACATAATCCAACCCCCTAAAAATCTTAGAGCCAGCTTGTGAATCAAATTGGAAATCATGCAAACTATTATTCTTCGATACTACATTTAAAAATAAAAAAAACATCTAGTTAAGAAAAGAAAGAAAGTTCTCTGATTTTAAAAAGACATGAGAATATATTTAAAGATGCAGTATATAGCAAAGGGAACACACATCAAATCCTTGTTTGTCAGAGTGGTCCTTTCCTCATAGAATAGAATGACTTTCTAGAACAGGAAAAAAGTGGTTTGGTGCCTTGGTTGACCATGCAAATATCCAAAACGTGTTTGATATTGTACTCTAGTATTTAACTTAATATAAAATATGACATTTTATACATGGAATGCAAGGATTGTTATGGTATGGTATTTCCAATGGAATGTGGGAATGACCACAGGAGATGGGGAAGAACGAGAGCCAGGGGAACATTTGGATAAGTTGAAGCTTAGGCTCCAGCAGGAATGTGGCTATGGCAAACATCTCAGAAAGGACCCATCCTAGTTTTTTGAACTTGTAAGATTTTTGTTAATATAGCTATTACTTTTAATATATTATATAAAAATATGCATAATATTATTTCCCCTATCTCTTGTTTCTACCTCTATTCTAACTCCTAATAATGCCAACTTTGTGTTACAAAACATTTCCTATCATCTCTTGCCCATTTTAAGATTTCAATTCTTCCCATAGAATTCAGTGAGCTGTCAGGTAAACAGATTTTGGACTGTAAACCTTTAACATGAGAGAAATCCCACTGATTTATGTCAGCCCTTAGATTAGGAATCCAATGTCATGTAGAGCTGGTCTACATTTATTGTAAAACTATAATAACAAAATATTGCAAGTCTAAATGCACTTCTTTCTTTCTTTCTTTCTTTCCTTCCTTCCTTCCTTCCTTCCTTCCTTCCTTCCTTCCTTCCTTCCTTCCTTCCTTCCTTTCCTTTCCTTTCCTTTCCTTTCCTTTATCTTTGTGTGGATTCGGGAGGGTCTTGTCTGAAACTCATTATTTTAGGTTCCTGCCCCAGAGTCATTCTTCTTTTATCTGACCTTTGTCTTGGCTCTCTTGAGACCATTGGTTCTTCATCCTGTTCCTCTACCCTCTACAATGATTTCCAAAGATCAAAATACATATTACTGAATTACATATTACATTATAATTGATCCGTTCAAATTTTGTTCATTTACTTTACTGTATCAGACACACTATCCTGAGATAGGAGGAAGCTTAATTTTTTCCTTTAGATACACTTTATTTTGACCTGTCCCTTCTACACACATCAAAATAAGGTAACTTGGTAAGAGGAAGAATTTTTAAAACCGCATCTGGCAACCAATGTGTGATGTTCTATTTCTTGTTGGAATCTGCAGACATCGTGTAAAGAAAAGAAAGGTGAAAGTATTAGCTGTGACAACTCACTAGTCATGTGGGACTAAGCTGCTGGGAGCTAATTATAGACAGGCTATTTGGTTGCACCAATCATGAGTAAGAAACAGTTTAGGTAAGCTGCTGGACTAAACCAAAAAAGATGTCCTCTGTAGAGGTTCTTGTCCAAAAAGGACAAGAGGATAATTAGAACTGCACAAAAAAAAAATGCTACCAACCTGCCTTCCTTTGAGGACCTGTATATTGCACAAGTCAAAAAGAGGGCCGTGAAAATATTTACAGACCCCTCACATCCTAGACATAAACTGTTTCAACGCCTACCCTCAAAATGACACTATAGAGCACTGCACACCAGAACAACTAGACACAAGAACAGTCTCTTCCCGAACGCCATCACTCTGCTAAACAATTCCTTCAACACTGTCAAACTATTTACTAAATCTGCACTACTATTAATCTTCTCATCGTTCCCACCACCCATTTCCTTCCATTTATGATTGTATGACTGTAACTTTGTTGCTTGTATCCTTATGATTTATATTGATATTGATTGTTTCCTGATTGCTTATTTGTAGCCTATGACTATCATTAAGTGTTGTACCTTAGATTTCTTGATGAAGGTATCTTTTTTTTACGTACACTGAGAGCGTATGCACTAAGACAAATTCCTTGTGTGTCCAATCACACTTGGCCAATAAAAAAATTCTATTCTATTCTATTCTATTCTAAAAGCAGGAAATGGAAGACTCAGACTGAAAATAATATGTGGGTGCCACAATTTCCAGAATGGTAGCTGAGGCAAAAAGGTTTGTAAATAACAACTCATTTGAATTTGTTGAAATCTTCCCTAGATCATAAGGAGAGAAAGCTTATGGAAATGGAGCCTATGCTTCATAGGACTTAAAGAATACAGATGTTTTGCAGAATTCAGTCTCCAACACAGAACCATGCCATAAGGGCGATACCAAGTCTTAACTTTTAAGAATTTGGTTTATATCAATGGTGTTCATATTTAAGACTGTGATTTATAGGCCCTGGTGTTAAGATATAAGAATTTGGTTTACAGGGCCTGATTCTAGAAACAGTTAATATCCTCACTCTGTTGAGCCCCTATCATAGCATATGCTTCTTTAATTCATTAAACTGACCTTTCAAATCACTCCTGGACATCACTTGTGCAACCTTGATTTAAGACTGGACTTGATTGCTTTCTTGGCTTTCAATCTCTAGCTTTGGAAACAACTTTGGAACTTGTGGCTCTCAGCTTCTCCTGAGTGATTACTGCCAGCATTGGGCCTGAAAGAGGACACCAGCTTCTTGCCTCTAATCTGTACTCAGCTGAGAGACAGATGGCATGCCTTTGGGCCAGTCACGGTTTCTCAGCCCAATGTACCTTATGCAGTTGTTATTGTGAGATAAAATTGGAATCCAGAACTCTCTGTAGCCAGGGTTAAATTCCTGAAGTAAAGACAGGATATGTATCTAATCAATGTATTATAAATAAATGATCCAGCTCTTCATCACCCTCCAAAATTATCCTCTCAGAATTGCCTTGTATCATTGAAAGTTTCCTAGGCCCTTGGAAGTTTTCCCTTCTTTTCCTCCAGGATATACTTAGCTTTATTTGTTTGTTTGTTCATCCCGCCTTTATTATTTTTACAAATAATTCAAGGCAGCAAACGTATCCAAGTTAGCTTCCTCCTCCTATTTTCCACACAACAACCAAGTGGGGAGATGGGTTGGACCGAGAGAGAGTGACTGGCCCAAAGTCACACAGTCGGCTTTCATGACTAAGGCGGGACTTGAACATACCACCTCCCATTTTCTAATCTGATGCCTTGACCACTAGACCAAACTGGCTCTCCAAATGAGTCCTCAAAACTTTTAAACAAGTTTTAAAAAAACTTTTTTTAAAAAAAAGTTTTTAAAAGTTTTTAAAAAAACTTTTAAACCATACCACATTTCTGACATCAATACAATTGAACGTGTCCAGAAATATTTTACAAGAAGAGTTCTCCACTCCTCTGAATACAACAAAATATCTGATGCTACCAGACTTGAAATCCTGGGTTTAGAAAATTTAGAACTACGCTGCCTTCGACATAACCTGAGTTTAACTCATAGAATCATCTATTGTAATGTCCTTCCTGATAAAGACTACTTCAGCTTCAATTGCAACAATACACGAGCACACAATAGATTTAAGCTTAATGTTAACCGCTCCAATCTTGACTGCAGAAAATATGACTTCAGTAACAGAGTTGTTAATGCTTGGAATACACTACCTGACTCTGTGGTCTCTTCCCAAAATCCCCAAAGCTTCAACCAAAAACTGTCCACTATTGACCTCACCCCATTTCTAAGAGGTCTGTAAGGGACGTGCATAAGAGCACAAGCATGCCTACCGTTCCTGTCCTATTGTTTCCTTTCGTTATATCCAATTAATATAGTTATTACATACTCATACTTATATATATATGCTTATATATTGTATAGTTATTACATGTTATGCTTATATATGTGTGACAAAATAAATAAATAAATAAAATAAGGAAAGAGAATCATTCTTTAACCCTCTTAGAGAACTTCTTTAATATCTCTCTCACGACTAGGTGAAAACTAAAACGATTGTTTCTTTTCTGGCTCCACAACAACTTATGCTACCCATTAGTCTTACTATTGTGTACCGAAGCAATCTCTAAAGAATATTTCATATTACAGGGCAAGGGATTTATGTATTCTGGCACTTGGGATTTTGGATAAATGCTCTGAACATGACGTAAATGCTGTATTAGAATTATATCTAGAGTACGGCTGCTTAAAGAGAACGAAAGCCACTAACTTAATAAATGAAAGGTAAGTGTTTTCATACAGTATCTCAGCGGGTTTCAAAAAGCTTTATTCTATGCTTTACATAATGGTATGAAATGGAAAACAGTTATCAGATTATACAGAAATACTGTAGCCTACAGCTCAGCTTTTTCCACATTCCTTTATGTATCATTCTTGTTGTTGTTATTATTATTTTAAAAATTCCTTATTTCGTTATTGGTTGCCGGAAAGGAAACAAAAAGACAAGAACATATGTTTCTAGCAACCAACATCCAGATAAGCAGAGATTGACACCAAGCAAACAAACAAGAAGAAAAACAACACCCTAATCAAGGAGTTACCCAAGGAGAAAACTACATCTCCACCAACACTGGCAGGGCAACCTACTATATATAAACATACAGTTTATGTATTAACATATAATACAGCTCGCCTGTCTGGAACCCACACCTCATTTCGGACATTAATACAACTGAGTGTGTTCAGAAATATTTTACAAGAAGAGTTCTCCACTCCTCTGATTACAACAAAATACCTTATGCCACCAGACTTGAAATCCTGGGTTTAGAAAACTTAGAACTCCGCCGCCTTCGATATGACCTGAGTTTAACTCATAGAATCATCTGTTACAACGTCCTTCCTGTTGAAGACTACTTCAGCTTCAATCACAACAATACACGAGCACACAATAGATTCAAACTTAATGTGAACCACTCCAATCTTGATTGCAGGAAATATGACTTCAGTAACAGAGTTGTTAATGCCTGGAATGCACTATCTGACTCTGTGGTCTCTTCCCAAAATCCCCAAAGCTTCAACCAAAAACTGTCTACTATTGACCTCACCCCAGTCCTAAGAGGTCTGTAAGGGGCGTGCATAAGAGCACCAACGTGCCTACCGTTCCTGGCCTAATGTTCCCTTTGATTGTATACAATTTCTTATAGTTATTACATACTTATGGTTATATTTATGCTTATATATCATATAGTTATTTCATACTTATGCTTATATATACTGTTGTGACAAATAAATAAATAAATAAAATAAACAAAAAAAAAGTAAACTTTCACTGATGAGGTTTCCTAGTCAGGTAATGAAATGTTTGCCAGCTGCAGCCAAGCTCAGAGACCACTAAGGACTCCACAATTCTGAGCTACAAACATTTTCTTCTATTAGAACAACACATGTGTTTTTTTTTTTTAAAAAAAATCCACAGCAATAAATAATATTAATAACAGCTTGGCTGCAGTTATATATTAAGAGTCTAAAGTCAAGGCCAGCTAGAAAATACAGTTATTGAAGAGATCTTAATGGATGAAGAAATGATGAGATCATGCTTTTCTTTGCACAAAGACTTCCATATTGCAAAGGAGAAGTCAGCAGAAAAATGTAGAACTGTGACAGAAAGTAAGAGATCTTTAGGTGGCAGAAGCTGGCAAAGATAAAAGAATGAAGTTGCAGATAAGGACAAAATGAAAATAAAGAAGCAAAAAAAACTTTTCATGGTAGCTAATGACAGTTGCCAACTATCAAGCCCAGAGACGTTAACAAACTCAGGAAAAAAGAACTACAGTATCTGGATTTTGGGGAAGTCCTTTGTTGTTGACAGGGCAATGTAACAGAATCTTGAAAGTCTATCAAAGCAATTCTCTCATTCAACCTATACCTAGCATAATTAAGACAGAATTGCTCTGAGTTTCTATCTTATGCTTCCCACGTCCCCTGAATGGAAGTATCTCTTTTGTAACAGTCTTGTTTGCTCTTCTGTTTCATTTGCAGTGTGATATGGCTACAAAAAGGACAAAAAATAGAAGTATCATGGAGAAAACATCTCTATTTATTCTGCTTTGGTTGGGACTCCACCTTGTGTAGTATGTTCAGTACTGAGACAAGTTCAGAAAAGGACAAGAATGATGAGAGGATTCGAAACTAAACTGGGTATGAAGAAAGATTAAAGGAGCTAGCTGGAGATGTTAAGGAGAAGACAAGAGGTGAATGGAGTTTAGATACCATTCTTCAAAAACCTGGATGGCTACAAGTCTTTGTAAACAGTGATGGCTCATATCCAACATTCCTCAATCATATCAAAAATGTTAACAACGACTCAACACACATAGACTCCACAGAAGAAAACAACGACCTAACACACGTGGACTTTACAGAAGATAATGTTGAAAAAGCCCTTCGCAACCTGAAACCATCATTATCTATTGGACCAGATGGACTATGTGCATAGTTTTTTTAAAAAACTTTCAATTAATATAGCTGAACCCCTAAGCATTATCTTTAATAAAGCCTTCAAAACTAGTTCCCTTCCAAAACTCTGGTCTCTAGCCACAGTCATCCCTATCTTCAAAAAAGGAGATCCATGCCTTGTTGAAAATTACAGACCTATCTCTCTATGTTGTGTCTCATGCAAAGTAAGGGAATCCATCATAAACCAATCCATTACACTCCATCTCGAAACAAACAACCTTCTCTCTAATAAACAATCTGGTTTCAGAAAAAAAATGTCTTGTAATCTACAACTTCTCCACTGCAAAAACATATGGACTACAAACCTTGATCAAGGAAAAGCAATAGATGCAATCTACATAGACTTCTGCAAAACTTTTGATTCAGTAGTACATGATAAACTACTCCTCAAACTAAAATCCTACGGCATTTCGGGACCTCTTCACAATTGGATAAATGCCTTCCTGTCAAACAGACAACAAGTGGTCAAAATCCTGTTCCTGTCAAAAGTGGCGTTCCCCAAGGTAGTGTTCTTGGACCAACACTCTTCATACTATACATAAATGATCTCTGCAACCTCATCTCAAGTTATTGTGTTCTTTTTGCTGATGATGTCAAACTATTTAATACCACCAATAATACTTCTACCCTTCAAGAAGACCTCGACTTAATTTCTGATTGGTCTAAAACTTGGCAACTCCAAATCTCAACCAGCAAATGCTCAGTCTTACATATTGGAAAAAAGAACCCTAATATCAAGTACAAACTTGATGGACATTACCTAACTGATGACCCCCACCCTGTCAAAGATCTTGGAGTTCTCATATCTAATGACCTTAGTGCCAAAGCTCACTGCAACTACATAGCAAAAAAAGCCCTAAGAGTTGTAAACCTAATTTTACGCAGCTTCTTTTCTAAAAACTCTACACTACTAACTAGAGCATACAAAACATTTGCCAGACCTATTCTTGAATACAGCTCATCCGTCTGGAACCCATACCACATCTCTGACATAAATACAATAGAAAGAGTCCAGAAATATTTTACTAGAAGAGTTCTTCACTCCTCCGAAAACAACAAAATACCTTATACCAACAGACTTGAAATCCTGGGATTA
The DNA here is from genome assembly GCF_028640845.1 of Ahaetulla prasina. Lineage (NCBI taxonomy): Eukaryota > Metazoa > Chordata > Lepidosauria > Squamata > Colubridae > Ahaetulla > Ahaetulla prasina. The sequence continues at coordinate 143,185,306 of NC_080539.1, read as the reverse complement.
GAAAACTTACAACTCCGTCGACTTCGATATGACCTGTGTTTAACACACAAAATCATCTATTGCAATATCCTTCCTATAAAAGACTACTTCAGCTTCAATCGCAATATTACAAGAGCAAAAAATAGATTCAAGCTAAATGTCAACCGCTTCAAACTTGATTGCAGAAAATATGACTTCTGTAACAGAGTTGTTAATGCTTGGAACTCATTACCTGACCCCATAGTCTCTACTCAAAATCCCAAAATCTTCACCCAAAAACTGTCTACTATTGACCTCACCCCATTCCTAAGAGGGCTATAAGGGGCGTGCATAAGAGCACAAAAGTGCCTACCGTTCCTGTGCTATTGTTCCCTTCATCATATCAAATTGATATAGTTGATGCATATACATATATGCATATATATGTATATTTTCTTCAAAATATGTTGTTTTATCTATGACAATTGTTTGTGTATTCTGTTGTGACAAAAGAAATAAAAAAAAAACATTGATGAATGTCAGGACCTGTTGACTATCATCTTACACTTCAGGGCACAGAATCATGGATTTAAGTTACAAAAACTGCAGATTCCAATAGAATGGTGACAAAAATTCTTAGCCTTGAGAGAAGTTTGGCCGAGGAAGCAATTATTAGTGCATTTATTGAATTCCCCTAGACATGGCAACAGTCGTTAGTCAGGAATGCTTCATTTTGGATTCCTGTGCTGAGCAGAGAGTTAAATTCAATGGTCTAAATTGAATTTGCCTGGGGAATATTAGACTAACTATTGTTAGAAGCAGGAAAGTAGACTAAAATTTTATTTCTTGCAGAGCTGTTAGCTAGGATTGACAATGCATCTTTTCACCAATAAATGGGGTTGTTCTTATACCTCATCTAAGAAGAGCCATGGTGGTGCAGTGGTTAGAAAGCAGTATTGCAGGCAAACTCTGCTGACTGCTAGCAGTTCAGTTCTGAGCGGCTCAAGGTTGATTCAGCCCTCCATCCTTCTGAGGTCAGTAAAATGAGTATCCAGATTGTTGGGGAAAATATGCTGGCTCTGTAAACCACTTAGAGAGGTCTGTAAAGCCCTGTAAAGCGGTATATAAGTTTAAGTGCTATTGCTATACTTCTGATTCTCTTCCCTTGAGTTCTACTGTGACAGGAGCTAAGTCATTTCACCAGCCCTTTGCACACAGATTTAACCACATTGTGCTTGGGAATTCTTCATGCAGAAGCAATTCCTGTGCTAGTGCTGCTAAGTGTGAGTTGGTCCCATTAATGGTCATCTATCATATGTATATCCCAGTGGTGGTATTCAGCCGGTTCTATCCGGTTTGGGAGAACTGGTAGCGGCGGCTACGGGAGGCTCCGCCCACCTGCCGGATGTCATCATGCGTGCGCTCACATTTGTGAACTGGTAGTGAAGGTGAGTGAATACCACCCCTGGTATATCTGTAGCAAAGAAAAGAATTGAAATCAGGATGTCAGGATTTTTAATGAGACATTAAGTCTTAAGTTTACAATTTATGTTACATATCAATTCTAAATCATTTATTCTTTCATAGCAAAGTAGCGGCAATATATTGAAATTCATATATCATTTTACATTAAGACGATATATGCATTTCAATACTGCCATAACTTTTGCTATGGAAGAACAAAGCATTTACAATTTATAAACCATTGTTCCTCAGTTTAAGGGATCATGGGTCTAATGTGAAAAATTATAACCATGTTTTTATTATCTTTATTTATAGGGATAGTAATATCTATGATTGGAATAACTGACATCTCTACCTGGGTCAGGTAACATTTTGACAATCAAAATCCACCAAGATACCTGTCAGTCCAGCCCAGCTAGGATCTTACGTAAATCAATCCCAACTGAGATATAAGAAAAAATAGATAAGAATAAATAGGAGACCTCACCCCATTCCTAAGAGGACTATAAGGGGCGAGCATATGAGCACAAAAGTGGCTACCGTTCCTGTCTTATTGTTTCCTTATATCAAATTAATATAGTTATTGCATACTTTTGCTCATATATATGCTTATATGATATGTAGTTATTTTATGTTGATGCTTGTGTATAGTGTTGTGACAAAAAAAAATACCATAACGTCAAGTAAATATACATTACACATGGTGCATAAAAAGTTCAGCAAGCAAACCTGATTACTTTCATAAGCAGCCAGTAAGATGGTTTCAAAATGGATTCAAAATGAGATTATTATTTTTTTTAAAAAACAAGACCTTGTGTGACATGCATCCACTGACTATTGTTACAAGTGAATTCAAATTTTAAAATTTCACTTGATTTTGCTTTGAATCTGTTATATCTAATTAGGAAATATTGCCAGGCAAATAACTGCAATATTAATTTGGAGAATTCAACCTATATAGGCACTAAACCAAATTTAGCAAAACATCGGTTAAATTTGCTTAATAAAATATATATTAACATGTCTGTACAATTTCTTCTAAGAAACAGAAAATGCCAGGAACCAGCATATAAATATGTATTCAGCTCTGCTTGTACATTTTCCTAATATTCAGGTAAAGTAAAGAGAAATGCATCCCCTTTCTCTTTACTCTAATCTCAATAGCCTCTAATCTCAATAGCCATTTCATCCTTAACATCACTTCTGGAATGCCAGACAAAAAAATCTATAGATAAAATTGTAGCTGTTTTTTAAAAGGTCATTTAGACACTGAGATCAATTATTTAAAGGAAACTAGAGTTCCTGTAGTAAAAACTACTTGCTGCTATTGTCAGGATGGTCTTGGGTCATTTAATTATCCAAGCTGGAGCAACATATGTTGTTTCCCATTCATCCAAATCGTGCAAGTAGTAACCCCCCCTCCTTTTCCCTCTGGTGGGAAATAAGGATTAATGATAAGTCATTAATTGACTACTAAGTCATCACCCCATTGTAGCATATGAAACCTTCTGCCAGAAAGATCACTTTATGCAGCCTAATGGTAGGTGTGATCCAGCTATTGCCATTTTTTTATATTTACATGAAACATCTGCATGCTGAAGTTTAGAAACGAGAGGTTTTTATTTCATTCTTATTGGGGGGAAATGGCTAAAGTTTCCCAACAATTTCCTATATGCATAGGACTATGTCATCATCGAAGGCCTTTGTAATCCCTTTATAAGACAACTGTTAATAACTGGGGGGGAAATGGCCTGTGTGTTGCCTCTAAAGTATGTCTGTAATATCCCAGTTTTGAATTAAGATTATTTGTCTGCCTGCCTGCCTGCCTGCCTGCCTGCCTGCCTATCTATCTATCTATCTATCTATCTATCTATCTATCTATCTATCTATCTATCTATCTATCTATTTATCTACTTATCTACTTATCTATTTATCTATTTATTGAATTTATTTACAACCCATCTCATAGCAAATGACTCTAGGTCACTTCCAGCATTAGAAATTTGCTTATAATGATTTCCAAGGTGTTTAACTGATCATAGTCCGGTATGGATGGAGTTGCAACATGAAGGTGGAAGAAGATCATGGAGAATAAATGAAAATTTGTTTAGATATGAGGATAATGTAAATCAATGTAAAAAACAAATGAAAGAATTTTTTGATTATAATTTGGGAAAGGAACTTGATAGAATGGTGTGGGACGCGAGCAAGGCCTTTATGAGAGGAAACTTGATATATATAAATAGTAGACAGAGAAGAAAACTACAAAAACAGCGTAGGGATTTAGAAGAGGAAATTCAGAGGAAACAACAATTATTGGTATATAATCCACATGATTTAAAAACTATTGAGGCGATAAAGATATTACAGAGTCAATTTAATATGTTAATGGCAGATCAGGTGGCAACCAATATACAATATGCTAAACATAATACTTTTTGTAATGCCAATAAATCAGGAGGTGGTTGGCTTATATGTTAAGGAAAAGACAGAAAGCACGTACTATTGAAGGAATTGAATACAAGGGTAAAGTGCGATTTCAACAGGATAAAATTAAAAAAGCTTTCTTGGAATATTATACAAATTTATATGCCAGAGATACAATATTGAATATGGATATTGATAAATATTTGAAAGAATATAAGGTTAAAGGTTTAACTAATGAACAAAGGGAAGAGTTGAATCGGCCTATAACTTCTGAGGAAATTATTTGGTAATAAAGCAATTAAAATAGGAAATCCCGGGCACAGATGGACTTACAGCAATATATTATAAAAAGTTACAGGATGAGATAGTTGGTCCACTTATGGAGTTATTCAATCAGATATTGAGGGGAGGAGGAGTACCACCATCATGGAGGACTACTTTTATTTCATTGATACCAAAAGAGGATCAGGATTGTACTAAGCCTGGGAATTATAGACCAATTTCACTCTTGAATAATGATTATAAGATTTTTGCAAAAATAATGGCAAATAGGTTAATGGAAATTGTACAACAAAGGATCCACACTGACCAGTCTGGTTTTATAAAAGGGAGACAAATGAGGAATAACGTTAGGCAGATAGTGAATATATTGGAATACTTGGAAAAGAAAAATCAGATTCCGGCAGCGTTTATATTCTTGGATGCAGAGAAAGCTTTTGATCGTTTGCATTGGGAATTTTTATTTAAATTAACAGACAAAATGCAATTTGGAAATGGTTTTATACGAATACTTAGGGCAATTTATGGAGAGCAAACAGCTCAGATAATAATTAATGGTAGTTTGACAGATAGTTTTAAAATTGCGAAAGGAACAAGGCAGGGGTGTCCTTTATCACCTTTATTGTTTATTTTATCTTTGGAACCTTTATTGGATAAGATAAGAGAGTTAAGGAGATAGAGGTATTAGAATTAGAAGATATGAATATAAAGTCAGAGCATTTGCAGATGATTTGGTTGTTATGTTGACTCAGCCTATAAATTCAGTGTATATTTGTTGGAAGTAATTAATCAATATGGAAGGGTCTCAGGGTTTAAAGTGAATCAAAATAAAACAAAAGTGTTAACCAAAAATATGATTAAGAACCAGAAAGAAAAACTAGAGGAAATAACAGGATTTGAAATTGTAAAAAAGGTTAAATATTTAGGAGTCTTTCTTACATCATCAAATGGAAAATTGTATAAGAATAATTATGATGTGTTATGGAAAAAAATTCAGAAGGAAATGAATACTTGGAAAAAATTACAATTATCTTTGTTAGGGAGAATAGCAGCTATAAAAATGAATGTTTTGCCTAAATTCTTGTTCTTGTTTCAGATGATACCAATAATTAAGAAAGATAAAAATTTGGATGAATGGCAGATTGGAATTAATAAATTTATATGGGAAGGGAAAAAAGCGAGAGTCAAAATGAAAATAATGCAAGATACACGGAAAGAGGAGGATTAAAATGCCTAATTTAAAATTGTATTATGAAGCAGTTGTTCTTTCGGTATTAAGTGATTGGTTTAATTTGACGGAGGAAAGGATTTTGAATATAGAAGGTTATGATTTATTATATGGTTGGCATGCATATTTATTGTATGATAAGAAAGTAGATAAAGCTTTTAAGAATCATGTGTTGAGAATTTCTCTTCTGCGTGTCTGGAAAAAATATTATTATAAGTTAAATTACAAAATTCCTATATGGGCATGTCCTAGGCACGCAGTAGAGAATATAAATATAGAACAGGAACAAGAAATGATTACTTATAAAGATCTTTTATACAATGAGAGGAAATTTACAACTAAAATCTTTGGATACATTAAAAGAAGAAGGGAGGAATTATACTTGGTTTCAATATGGACAGTTAAAGGCTAGATGGAAAGAAGATCAGAAAATTGGTATCATTCAAAATGAAGAAAATTTGGTTAAACAAATTAGAAATCAAACTCAGGGGCATATAAAGAGATTGTATACTGTGTTGATAGAAATAGATTCTGAAAGAGATTTAATAAAGGATTGTATGATAAAATGGGCACAGAATATTCAAGAACCAATAATGTTGGAAACATGGGAAAAAATTTGGGTTAGAAATGTTAAATTCATAGCGCAGAATTTAAGGAAAATTTTTATAAGATGTTTTATAGATGGCATTTAGATCCTAAGAAAATTATCATGTATGTATCCAGATATGCAAGCGAAATGTTGGAGATGTAATTGTGATGATGCTACATATTTTCATGTATGGTGGACTTGTAAGAAAATTAAGTCTTTCTGGATAAGAATCTGGTGGATTATGCAGAATGTTTTGAAGAAGAAGATAAAGTTCCTACTGCAATTTTTCCTTTTGGGAATAACAACGGACTGTACAGTGATTGAGACTAAGTTGATTTTGAACTTAATAACAGCAGCACGACTGTTGATTGGACAATATTGGAAGAAAAAAGAATTACTCACAATAGAAGAATGGATATTGAAAGTTTCCAATTTGGCTGAGATGGCTAAAATCTCAGCCTTCTTGAAAGATAGTACTCAAGAAAAATATTTAAATGAATGGAAGAACTGGATTGATTATATTCAAAATAGATATCAGATTAAGAAATTTCGGATTGCTTTTGAATGAAGGATGTTATTTTTGATTTTAATGGAAGAAGTCAGGTTATGTGAGAGAGAAAGATTATAATTGTGTTAGATTTTAAAAATTTAATGTATGACTGTTTTGTTTAAGGAACTATACCTTGTGTTTGCTCCGGGAAGTCCGGGGGAGGGGTTTAGGAGGGAGGGAGGGAAAAATTTAATTGTTGTAAAACTATTTTAATAAAAAAAAAAAAAAAGAAATTTGCTTATAATGCAATGTCTCTTTCCTTTACCTAAAAATTGGGGGGGGGCTTACAAGCAGTGCTGAATATATATTTATGTTTATATATGTTTATATATTTATGTTCTCCTATGCCAATTGAATTGTGGCATTTTCTGTTTCTTGGAAGATTGACTTTCCAAATTCATCAAATCTTACAAAAATTTCAATGTTCCTGTCTGAAATCTTGCAGATTAAGTGAAAATATCTGCCAAAAATTAAACTAAAATGATCAGTCTTAGAAGTTCGGTAATAAGTTATAAGTTTGGGTAAAGCAAGTTTGTTTAAACTTTTCAGAAGAGGAATCAGCAGTAATAGTGAGGCTAATAAATGAGTGAAATGTGAAAAAAAAAATACACAATTGTCACTTGGGTACGGAAGAATTGGTTCTGTATTCAGAACACATGAAGGTTGTGTACGGATGCATGGAACTGGAAAGCAATTAATCAAGATCAGACCACATAGGGATTGGAGGATCAAAACTAGAGATAAGAAAATTACCAGTGGGCTGCCATGCAGTGAGTCACATTTGACCCAGCAACCTAACAGGTCAATCAAATGTTGGCATAGAAAGGAATGTGAGAGAGACCCTGTTGGCAAATAATAAGAGAACAGTCTAGTTTCTTAGACGTTGTATGCCAAATGACTGAATCTGTTTTGCCAGGTAAAAGTGTCATATATTTCCCTGTTTAAAATTGGTTAAACTTCTATTATTGTATAATGTACTAGACAACTCAGGCCCCATTGAATCATCATTTCAGAGATATTTCCTAAATGTCTATGGAGATTCTCAGTCATTCAGGTCATGGTTGTCCCAGAGGTGTTTGTGTACCAAGGTCATCCCAATTGACACTGAAAAAACACCTTTGGGATTCCTTACCCAAACAGAGAAAAAGAATTACCAAGGGTAGACCAAAAAGTAATGGGAACAGAAGCGATTTCTGACTTCTTGCTGGCTTCCCCATTGTATTTCTTTGTGAAAATCTGGAAAGGAGCATTGGAAATCTTCCTCCCTCCTTCTCTCTCTCTCTCTTTCTCTCTCTCTCCCTACCTCCTTCCCTTCCCTTCCCTTTTATTTCCTTTCCACCAGGCATATAACTGAATGCTAATGGGTGGGAGATTGAGCAAGGGATTGCGAGAATAGCTGGGAAATTGTCATGAAACATTGAAAATGAATATCACATGACCACAGCAGCAGTAGCCAGTAGAACTAAACCATCCACAGGTTTCCCAAATATCATTGCCTCCATTCACAAATCTAGTGAATCACGGATTTTGGACACATTCTGTTAGTTACTCTATTTAAGGTATTTTGGTATCTTGCCCTCTGATGCACCATTTTGCCCAGTTCAAGAAGATGACACTGTTACTAGTCATGAAATCACAGAAGTTCTCAGTTAATACCCTTTTGTGTTTTCTCGCTACTGTTTGCATGAGAACATATAGATTTATTTGCATCCATCCATAAAACTTCTGTTATAAATATATACTGTTTTGCCACTGCTACATCTTTATCCATTGTGATGTCTCTTGTATTGTTAGCAGATATTCGTCTAAGTCCTGTTCAGTCCACATGTTTCCATTGCTTTTGGTACATCCTCATATGGAAACTGTTGATGAAAACTACAATAAAGGCTCTCAAAGAGGGAAGTTCTAATTTACTGGAAATGAACCCCATATATATATATATATATATGTATATATGTATATATATACATATATATGTATATGTGTGTGTATATATATATATATATAGGTCTTTGGTTATTCGGGTTTTCTCCCGCGTAAAATTGGAAGTGTCTTGGCGACGTTTCGACGAAGTCTCATTCGTCATCTTCAGGCTTCAGCTTCGTGCTTCTGGGAGCAATGTGTGATTGCAGCTGTTTCTTCCTTTTTAACTGCTAGTGGGGGTTTGAACTGATTGGGTGGGAGCTTGGCTGTGCTCTGATTGGATGTGGGTTTTTTTGTTTTTTTGTGTGCTCTGATTGGCTGGGGGTGTGTCCTGTTTGGGTGGGGGCTTGGTTGTGCTCAAATTAGTCTGAGTTGCAGGGGGATCTGAGCTGGTGAGCTGCACTGCTGCTGTTTGGCTTCGTGTTTGTGGTCGTGCTACATCTTCGTAGTGGGTGTCAGTCTGCTGCATGTATGGATTGGAGGGGTTTGAAATGGCTAATGTTGCAGCTGCGGTCTGGCTTCTGGTCCTTGGTCGTGCTTCCTGATCAGTGTGGGTTTGGGTGTGCTTTCTGGGTGGATGTGTGGTGGTGACATCCTGTGTGGACCTCGTGAGTGTGGGTCTGGTGTCATTCCTCGTGTTAGGGACACGTTTGTCAATAAGGGCAGGTTTCCAAATGGCTGGTAGGCGGGAGGTATCATCTCGTTTGTTCATGCTGTGTGGGCGTTTTTCTATCTCGATGGCTTCTCTGATTATTCTGTTGTTAAAGTGTTCAGTTTTGGCGATAGTTCTGGTCTTTTTAAAGTCAATATCGTGTCCTGTGACTTTAAAGTGTTGGACCAGGGAAGAAGTTGGTTCCTCTTTTTTGAATGAGTTCTTGTGTTCTTCAATGCGTGCACTTATTCTTCTGTTGGTTTGTCCAATGTATGTGGTGGGGCAGGCGGTGCATGGGATTTCATATACTCCTTGATTTTCTAACTCAATTTTGTCTTTGGGGTTTCTTAGGATGGTGGATATTTTTTGGTTTGTGCAGAATGTTGTCTTGATGTTATGTTTGTGGAGGATCTTGCTGATTCTGTCTGTGGTGCCTTTTATATATGGGAGGAGGGCTGTGCCATTTTCTTGCTCTCTGTCTTGGGTTTTAGTGGGGGGTTCTTTTTGGATTAGTTTGGTAATCTTATTTCTCTGGAATCCATTGGATGTTAGTACGTTTGTGAGAGTGTGTAGTTCGGTTTTTAGGTGTTGTTCGTCAGCTAAGCATTTTGTTCTGGAGATGAGTGTCTTGGCTACGGAGTTGATCTGTGCTGGGTGGTGGTGTGAGAGTGCATGCAGATAGCGGTTTGTGTGTGTTTTCTTAACCAAAGACCTACATACAAACACCCGCGAAAACCTCAGAAAACAAATATATATATATATATATATATATATATATATATATATATATATATATATATATATATATATATATATATATACACATATTTGTTTTCTGAGGTTTTCACGGGTGTTTGTATATAGGTCTTTGGTTGTTCGGGTTTTCTCCCGTGTAAAATTGGAAGTGTCTTGGCGACTATTTTTTATTAGTTTTTATTAGATTATTTTTTATTAGTTATTAGTTTCGACGAAGTCTCATTTGTCATCTTCAGGCTTCAGCTTCGTGCTTCTGGGAGCAATGTGTGATCGCAGCTGTTTCTTCCTTTTAACTGCTAGTGGGGGTTTGAACTGATTGGGTGGGAGCTTGGCTGTGCTCTGATTGGATGGGGTTTTTTCTGTGCTCTGATTGGCTGGGGGTGTGTCCTGTGTTGGGGCTTGGTTGTGCTCAGTCTAGTCTGTGCTGCAGGGGGATTTGAGCTGGTGAGCTGCATAGCTGTTGTTTGGCTTTGTGGTCGTGCTACATCTTCATAGTGGGTGTCAGTCTGCTGCATGAATGGATTGGAGGGGTTTGAAATGGCTAATGTTGCAGCTGCGGTCTGGCTTCTGGTCCTTGGTCGTGCTTCATGATCAGTGTGGGTTTGGGTCTGCTTTCTGGGTGGATGTGCGGTGGTGACATCCTGTGTGGACCTTGTGAGTGTGGGTCTGGTGTCATTCCTCGTGTTAGGGACTCGTTTGTCAATAAGAGCGGGTTTCCAAATGGCTGGTAGGCGGGAGGTGTCATCTCGTTTGTTCATGCTGTGTGGGCGTTTTTCTATCTCAATGGCTTCTCTGATTATTCTGTTGTTAAAGTGTTCAGTTTTGGCGATAGTTCTGGTCTTTTTAAAGTCAATATCATGTCCTGTGACTTTAAAGTGTTGGACCAGGGAAGAAGAACTTCCAATTTTACACGGGAGAAAACCCGAACAACCAAAGACCTATATATATATATATATATATATATATATATATATATATATATGTATGTATGTATGTATGTATGTATGTATGTATGTATGTATGTATGTATGTATGTATATATATCAGTTTTCTGAGGTTTTCGCGGGTGTTTGTATGTAGGAATTGAGCCGTTAATTGAGAATGTCTTGGACGATGAAGTCTCATTCGTCATCTTCAGGCTTCAGCTTCGTGCTTCTGGGAGCAAAAGCCAGCACGAAGCTGAAGCCTGAAGATGACGAATGAGACTTCATCGAAACGTCGCCAAGACACTTCCAATTTTACACGGGAGAAAACCCGAACAACCAAAGACCTATATGTATGTGTGTGTGTGTATATATATATATATATATACAGAGAGAGAGAGAGAGAGAGAGAGAGAGAGAGATGGAATTAAGATAAGGATAATGGAAAAATGAATGTTATTTTTATTGTATGTCTTCCAAAATGAATGGTATATCAAGTTCATGAATGAAGATTTCACTCACTGGCTGTTTGACATGCAGAGCTGGTCCAAGTTGTTTACCTATGAAAGGAAGAAAGGGACCAAAAGAAGATGATACAGCTGTTTCAGAGATACTGTATTCAATATGCCCATTATTGGAGACAGCATATGCATGGAAACGATTCCTGGTTCCGAAGCTTAATTCAAATGCATATGAAATAAAAGGAAAAGGGTCTGAGGGTAACACTCACAGAGTTGCAAATCTTAGAGGTTAGAATAAACTGAAAAGTTCTTACTCCTCTTTTATTGCAAAAGGATTTCCAAGTAAATCTTTCATTGCATAATTTCATTCAACGCTCGCAGAACTTTAGTAGATATGATCTTTCAAGTGTTTTTTAAAATTGTGGGGTTTTTTTTTTTAACGTTACTTTATATTTTGCCTTTCCTCCAGGAGATCAAGTCAGCGTGCAAATTTTGTCACGAATTAGAATATCTGTAGAAAGAGGCTGGTGAAAAGAACTAAGGAGATGCATAGTTGGGATCTGAAGCTGAATTTTCTCAGTCACTCCCAAACTATCTACTGTCACTAGCCATGAGATCATAGAAAGTCTCAGTTAATACCCTTTCATGCTTTCTCACTATCTTTTGCATCTTTTTGCTTGCAAAAAAAACTAAAGAAGCTATAAAGAGATTCATATTACATATTGATTGATAGCTTTAGAAACCTGAAACTTGCTTTGACTGATTTATCAAAGCCCTTGACATAAGATTGTCCAGCTCTGGGCTATTTTATTTTTTAATAAGTTTATTTAAGTTTTTAGTAAACACAGTAAAAAAAAAACTCATACAAACCAAACTGGAAGGAAAAAAAGTTCAAAAGGTGCAGGGAAAAAAGAAAAAAAGTAGAAGAAAAAAGGAAGAAGTAAAGAAAAAGGAAGAAGGAAGGAAGGGAGGGAGGGAGGGAGGGAAGGAGGAAGGAAGGAAGGAAGGAAGGAAGGAAGGAAGGAAGGAAGGAAGGAAGGAAGGAAGGAAGGAAGGAAGGAAGGAAGGAAGGAAAAAAGAAAGAATAGTAAAGATGGAGTTTCCAATCTTCATCACACTGAGCATAAGCTAACATAATAATTTTTGAATATAGCAACTTTTAAATCTCCCTCTAAAATTACAACAAAAAAACCCCCCTTTTCTTCCCTTTGCTTAACTTTTATCTTAACTTTCACAGTTCATAATTTTTTTCAGTCTTGGTTCAACAAAAAGTCTGTTAGGACTTACCAGAAATACCAGACAAATAATTTAGCCCTGATCAAATAGTCCAACTTTATATTTCTTCCTTTTGGCCTTTAAATCACTCCAATGGCATTGCAAGATTTGACATTTCAGTCGTCTTTGGTGTTCATGAAGAGACCTCGAAGCTTTCACAAGTAAAACCCATAAATAGGCATCAGCCAGGATTTCTTGTCCCAGCTGTTCCACGTTCAGATCCTTTTCTTGATTTGTCTTTTGTATTCTCATTTTGGTAATCTCAGTTCTGTTGTCTTCCATGCCTTCTCTCAAAGACAACTGAACTGTTTTTTTCCTTGAGAAAGAAGAACAAAACATTTTGCTTCTCATCCAAGAAGCTTCATCAGTTGTGATGGTGGATAGTATGGAAAGATAGATACTGACAGTTGGGACTGGATGGTAGGGGATGGAAGAACTGTATTTCTTTGCAGTCATCTGGTCATTATCAGAGTGCAAAGAAATGCAATCCTTCAATTCCCTCCACTCCCAATCATCTGGTCAGAACCTATCCTTTCCTCCCATCCCTACCATCCAAGTCCCAATTGTTAGTGTGTATCCTTTTATAACCCCCACCATCACAACTGATGAAACTTCTTGGAAGAGAAATGAAGCATTTTGTTCTTCTTCCTCAAGGAAAAAAGAGAGTCCCATTTCCATTTGAAGAAAAAAGCACCTTTGAGACAACGATGACCTGGATGACTGAGAATCTCCACAGACATTGTTCATGCCTTCAAATTCTATAATATCTGTGTCAGGTAAAAGTTTGTTTTTTTTAAATCTCATCATCTTCCATAAGTTTATCCATTGAAATCTGAATAATTTCTAAGATATTAGCTAATATTACAGTCCATTTTTTTCCAAAGGATTCTTTGTGACAAATAAAAGTTATAATCAGCTTAGCCATTTTAACTCTTTTCTGCCTGGCCCTTTTGTTACCTTAAGTGTCCATTCGCAATTTTCATCATGCCTCACTTCCATTTCAATCATTTTCCATAGATATGTTATTTAATTATATATAAAATCTATAACCAACATTCCAAATCTCTTTTATCTCCCAGTCTATTTAAAACATTTTTTTTTTGCTTCTTGCCACTTGTATATTCATTTCAACCCTTACGTTTCTGTTTAAAATCCCTTAAATCCAAACAAGAGCTAGTTACTAATAGGAACCAGAAGAAGGTAAACCTAGAGCAGGTGTCAAATTAAGTTCATCCTTTGGAAGGTCTGTCATATCCATAAAGTGGTTAAATTGAACATTCCCGGATGTGATGAGGAAGTCAGTTCAGCTGGCTTAATGTCCTTATGAAAAGCTCTGTTGTTTCTAAGAGCAAAGATGTCATCTCCTCAGCAACTTGCATTCAAACCAGTGGGAAGCCACTGTTTTACCATCCCCTGGTGAAGAGCTGCCATTCAGAGCACTTGTGGGCAATCTCCCCTTTTCTCCCATCTCTGAAGAGATTCCAGAGAACCGATCTTCTCATCTGCCATTTGTTCTTCCTAACAGTTTTTTTGTTTGTTTACATTTATATCCCGCCCTTCTCCGAAGACTCAGGGCGGCTTACAGTGTATAAGGCAATAGTCTCATTCTATTTGTATATTTTTTTACAAAGTCAACTTATTGCCCCCCCAACAATCTGGGTCCTCATTTTACCTACCTTATAAAGGATGGAAGGCTGAGTCAACCTGAGTTGTTGTCTTCACAGTTTGGAGTTGTCTTTAGTCAGTCATGATTCATCCACAATTCCAACTCCGGCCTATTTTAGACTTGTGCTAACATCCTGCCTTTCAAAAAAAAAAAATAGATTGATAATGGTGACTAGCCCTTTGTAAAGGTAAATCTATCCGTTCGTGTTATTCGTTAGATATAAGAAAGCAGCCATTTAATGCAGGCACCCTTGGAGCGGGTATTGCTCACTTCACAGATGTGAAATTGTTTAAAAGGTAAATAATAAATGAGCCCATTAAATTTACTATGAACCATCTAGAAGGGATAGAAAAGAAAACTTTTGAAAAAAGTCATTCCAAAAACTTGTTATTTATCGATCAATGTGAGTTCCAAAATCTGTCTCTTCAATCATACTTCATCTAAAAAACAGGAGGGACTTTCTGTAGGCTAAACCAGGGGTCTCCAACCTTGGTCCCTTTAAGACTTGTGGACTTAGTGACGAGGCAACTTATTATCATATATGGTGGACTTGTAAAAAAGTTAAAGCATTTTGGATTAAAGTATGGTGGATTATGCAGAATATTTTGAAAAAGAAGATTTAGTTTACTCCACAGTTGTTTCTACTGGGAATAATCATGGGTTGTACAGTGATAGAGACTAAACTGATTTTAAATTTAATAACGGCCGCAAGACTTTTTATTGCACAATATTGGAAGAAAAAAGATTTGCCTACAATTGAAGAATGGATACTTAAAGTATCAAATCTGGCAGAGATGGCTAAAATCTCTGCGTATTTGAAAGACTATACACAAGAGAAATATGGAGAATGTGGATTAATTATATTCAAAATAAGTATCAGACTAAAAAGTACCAAAAAGCTTATGAGTGAATTTAGGAATTGTATTATACTAGTTTATATGTTTAATCGGGAGAAGAGTCGAGGGTACAAAGGGTGAGGAGTGACTATGGATTATGATTTATGTTGTATTTTAATTTATGATTGTTAATTTTATACCCTATACTTTGTTCTGGGAAATCTTGGGGGGGAGGGTGGGGAGGGAAGGAGGGAGGGAGGGGTGGAAGATGAGGGATTATTAATGTACAGGAATGATTGAAGATATGTAATCAAAAATAGAGATAATTTGAAATGAAATCGGGCTGCTCAGCTGCCATTTCAGAAGGAATGGAGAGGAGAGAGGAGTAGAGAGAGCGAAGGAAAAAGTAGGTAGGAAAGAGAGGTAGAAGAGGGGAAAGGAGAGGAAGAAGAAAGGGAAAGAGAGGTTAGAAAGGGTGGAAGAAAAGAGGAGTGGGGAAGGAGGAGAGGAAGTAGAAAAGTGAAGGAGAGGAAGGATGGAGAAAGTAGAAGAAGGTAGAGAAGGGAAGAGGAAAGGTTGTGTTAAGGAAGGAAGTGGTAGCTGAGCAGGCCCGAATAAGTAATAAATGAAAGTTAATGATTGATGTTGAATAAGAGACTGTACATTGAATATGTTGATGAAAAATAGAAATAAAACCTTTTTATTAAAAAAAAAAAGACTTGTGGACTTCAACTCCCAGAGTCCCAGAGAACTCTGGGAGTTGAAGTCCACAAGTCTTAAAGGGACCAAGGTTGGAGACCCCTGGGCTAAACAGTTCCAGACATCCATAAGGCAATGCTTTCTTTTTCCTTCGTAAAGATGACTGTGTAATCATGAAGTTGTCCAAAAAAAAAATCATTAAATACCTTGTATTTCTATGTTCTGTGTTTATCCTTTCTGAATGTTTTATAGAAAAACTTCATTTGTTTCAGTATAGAAATATTTAGTCACAAAGGATAGAATATCTTGCTCATCGTCACTGTGGAATTATCGGCTTTACCCAATTTAAACTGGTGTCTAAAAAGCAACATCCAGCAACTATGAGAGAGAGAGAGAGAGAGAGAGAGAGAGAGAGAGAGAGAGAGAGAGAGAGAGCAGGATGACAGTCTGATTTTTATGCAATATAGTTTCAACATAATGCAAAGAAATCATCCACTGCATTTTAACAAAATCCACTGAGCATTGAACATCAGCAAAAAGGATATATCTTGCAAAAGAACCCATTTGATTTCCATCCCTATATACCATTTCAGGAAGGAAATGCAGGAATAGCAAAGAATGATAAAAAAAACAAAAACACCATCTATCTCTTGTTAAGGGCTTATAGACTTTTCCCCCCTCTCCATCTTCCCCAGTTCCTTTAGGAAGCCCAAAAATAGAAAGAAGAACCAAAGGGGGTAAAGCTAAATTTAAAATACGTTCCTAAGCCCATAGGTGGGGTGGGTGGGAAGGGTCCCTTCAGTTATACACAGAGGAACCGTTGCGTACCTTTGACAGAAAAAGCACCAGGTTGTTTAGGCCTTATATATTTTTTTGTAGCTTAAAAACTCAGTGCCAGAAGGGTCTGACAGAGTCAGCAGGGCAAAGGCAAACTGGTCATAATGCACAAGAAGATGGAATGTCCCGTATTAAAGGGCCTCCTGGTTCTTGATTCCCACTGATAATTGTTTTTGAACTCTTACAGGCAGTACCTCCTTTATTTCTGATCAGATCTGTTTCCAAATTACCAGCAGCCCCAGCAGCTGTTTCTCAAATGGACAACAGTTGGCAATATGGTGATCTGGTGATTATTGTCTGGTTTCACCTGAACTCTCAGAGAGTGGGAGAGGGGGAGGTCTTTGTGAGCAGGTCTTTCCCCTTTAGACAAAACCAATTTTGTATGTTTGTATTATTGTCTCATTTGACATCTACTGACTTCTCCATATCTCTGTCTGCTATAGTCCATGCTATACAGATAGTCCTCGATTTACAACAGTTCACTTAGTGGCCATTCAAGGGTACAACAGCACTTAGTTGTTTTTGTGGGCTCATCTCACCAAGAGCATCTTCCAGGCTTATCAAGAAGATCAAAATTGCAGACAGCCATGATGGATGATTAAATATTTTACAGATCCATCTGTGTGATGTGTGGAACACTCTCTCTCAGCCCAACCTACCTCAGAGGGTTATTGTTATGGGGAAAGCAGGAGGAAGGAGTACAAATAGACCTTGATTTAAAACCGTTTGTTTCGTGACCATCCAAAGATACAATGGCACTGGAAAAAAGTGGCTTATGACCATTTTTCACATACAACCATTGCAGCATCCTCATGCTCATGCTCATGTTATCAAAATTCAAATACTTGGCAACTGGCATGTGTATATATGATGGTTGCAGGGTCCCAGACAGTGGTGGGATTCAGCCGATATATCCGGTTCGGGTGAACCGGTAGCACCCACTGTGGTAGGCCCTGCCCACCTGCCTGGACGTAATGCCGTCCTATTTAGCCACATTTTGCGGAAGGCATGCGCGTGACCAAAGAGCATGCGCGCGGTCACATTTGTGAACCAGGAGGGAAGGTATGTGAATCCCACCTTAGGTCCCAGGGTCATGTGCTCAGCTTTTGAGACCTTCCAACAAGCAAATTAATGGGGAAGCCAGATACAACTGCAACGAGTCACTTAACAACTAAATTCTAAATTTGTCTCCCAGTTCTATGCTCCCAAATGTACTGGGATTGCACATTCTAAAACTCTCAGCCAGTGTGGGAATCCTAGGAATTGTAGTGACACACACCCGGAGGGCACTAAATTGGGAAATGCTTACTTCAGGGGTGAAATGCTCCTGGTTTGGACTGGCTCGCCCGATCCGGTAGAGATAGTGGCTGCTGGTTCGGAAAACCGGCGGCAAAAATCCCTGGCCCCGCTCCCCTGCCTCTGCTGAACCGCACCATCAGCAGAAGGTTTTTTTTTTTTACTTTTAAAAGTAAAAAAAAAGTTACTTTTCTTCAGCCGAAAACAGTAAAAAAAGGCCTTTGAGGATCCCGCCCCTCAGCTGAGATCGGCAGAGCCTTTAAACTTTTTAAAAAAAATTTAAAGGCTCCTCTGGTGATCTCACCTGAGTTCCTCATCAGCAGAACCTTAAAAAACATGTTTTCTACAAGTAGAAAACTTCCTTTTAAGAGATGCTAAGGCACTTACCTGATTACTGATCTAACGCATGGCTTTCCCAGCCTGAAGGACAGTTTCACTTTCAGCACCAGACAGAATCTGTTGCTACCTAATCTATTTTCTCAGCTAGCAACTAATGCTGGCTGGCTTTGCTGGCTGAGGAACTCTGGGAATTGAAGTCCACAAGCCTTAAAGTTACTAAGGTTGGAGACCCCTGATCTAAAAAATATAAATAAAATAAAATAAAATATTTGTGCAGCTTTCTAAGATTTGGTGTGTTTCTGTAGTGTTTCACTCTAACTACACAAACACACAAAATCTCACAAAGCTGTATGTGGCATTTTGTGTGTGTGTGTCAGTTGTGTTGTGTTGTGTTGTGTTGTGTTGTGTATGTGTGTGTGAAAGTTGGTTTTTGAGCTTTTTGTGGCTGTGTGAGAGTCCTGCTTGTTGCAAGGGCCATTTTGTGTGAAGTGCAGCTGCTTTTACATTGCGTGTGTGTCAGTTGTGTTGTGTGTGTGTAAAATGTGAAAGATGGTTTTGGTATCACTTATTGTTTTGTATACTTTATTATTTTTATTATTTATTGTTATTGGCCACGCCCACCCAGTCATCTGACCACCAAGCCATGCCCACCAATTAAGCCACACCCACAGAACCGGTAGGGAAAATTTTTAGATTTCACCCCTGGCTTACTTTATAGCAGTGCTTCTCAATTATTTTCTGTCATGCCCCCCTAGGAAGAAGAAAACATTTTTCGCGCCCCCCGTGCGACTGTAAATAGTATCAATAGCTTGTTATGACAGTGTTTGCCGAGGTCAAATACGCCCCCCTTTACGGAGCCTCGCAGCCCCCCTGGGGGGCGCGCCCCACTATTTGAGAAGCACTGCTTTATAGCAACATGATATATTTTTTCGTTATTCCTCTTGTAGTTCTTCAGAGATTTAGCAGCCAATGATATTGCCTGACTTAGAATGATGCTTAAATGTTCCATGTCACTCCTGGGCAGCGATCCTGACTTGGAAAAAAATGAAGCACATAAATTTTTTCTGCTCTTTTATTGTGCTGTATTAAGACATGTGCGCAATACAATAGCCCATAACCTATTGCAATGCTATTATATAGTGGCACTACAAACATTTGTTTCTGTTCAATAATTTTTATGAAGTGCACCTTGACAATCTGGTTTTTGAATACAAGATGCTTTCCGGCACCTCATCTTGTATCTGAGAAGCCTCCTCTCTGCTTTTTACAGTGATGCTTAAAGGTATGTTTTGCTTATATTTCCAATTTGATATTTATAATGGTGTCACACACCTTTGGCACCGTAAAACAGATGTACAAATAATAGCTTATTTCACAGTTATTCACACAACACTAACACTGACAGTAGAAAATTACCAGCTAGACTCCAGGGAGCATTAGAAGGTCAAGCAGTTTAATATGGTTGAACACCATATTTTGCCACGCAGATATTAATTTTTCTTGTGAACATTATGAGAAAGAACTTCTCCCCGCTTCCATCCCCCCCAAATGCATGTCAAGGTTTTCACTCTCCCTTGAGCGCTAGTTACTTTCTTTTTAACCAATGACAAAATTGGATCTTTCCTTGTTTGGTGTGTAAGGTGAGACACAACCCTCCTCCAACTTTCAGCTTTCATCCTTGATTTTCCAAATGGAGTGTGCTTCCGTCTCTCTCAGCTGGCAAAGACAAATGTGGGATCCTTGGTGCGCTCTGAATCTGCTTGTTTTCTGGCAGATGTTTCATTACCCAACTAGGTAACATCATCAATGCTAGCTGAGGATTGCCTACAGGCAAATTCCTTCCATTTGTGTGCTGTATGAAGCATTTGACACCCATCTGTGGTACCAATAGAAGAGAATATTTATAGCTCAGGGTTGAACTGTGGAGTTCTTGGTGCTGTCTGAGCTTCATTGTTTTCTTGAAGATGTTTCATTATCTGGCTAGGTGACTTCATCAGTGCTATATCTGTAGGGATATTTTATTTATTTATTTATTTATTTTGTCACAACAGTATATAAAAGCATAAGCATGAAAGTAACTATATAATAATATATAAGCATATATATATAAGCTTAAGTATGTAATAACTGTATTAATTGGATATAATGAAAGGAAACAATAGGACAGGAACAATAGGCATGCTTGTGCTCTTATGTACGCCCCTTACAGACCTCTTAGGAATGGGGTGAGGTCAGTAGTAGACAGTTTTTGGTTAAAGCTTTGGGGATTTTGAGAAGAGACCACAGATTTTGTTATTATTATTATTATTATTATTTATCATATTTGTATACTGCCCTATCTCCCTAGGGACTCAGGGCGGTTCACAGGCAAATAAAAAGGTACATATAAATACAGAATAAAATATCAATTAAAAAACTTATTCTACACAGCCAAATAATTAAAAAAAAACAATATAAATAATAAAACCCATTAAAACCCGTATAAATTTAAAATCTAATCCAGTCCTGCGCAGATGAATAGATATGTTTTAAGCTCGCGGCGGAAGGTTCGGAGGTCTGGAAGTTGACGAAGTCCTGGGGGGAGTTCGTTCCAGAGGGTGGGAGCCCCCACAGAGAAGGCCCTTCCCCTGGGTGTCGCCAAACAACACTGTCTAGCAGACAGCACCCTGAGGAGTCCCTCTCTGTGAGAGCGCATGGGTCGGTGAGAGGTATTCGGTAGCAGCAGGCGGTCCCGTAAATAGCCCGGCCCTATGCCATGGAGCGCTTTAAAGATAGTTACCAGAACCTTGAAGTGCACCCGGAAGGCCACAGGTAGCCAGTGCAGTCTGTGCAGGAGAGGTGTCACATGGGAGCCACGAGGGGCTCCCTCTATCACCCGCTCAGCCGCATTTGTCTGTCTTTATTTTTTCCCCTGCGTGCTGTTTTTGCCAATGCTTGATATACATTTGGTTGAACGACCTTCAAATGGGCGATCATAGTGCTATGGTAAAAATATTTTTTTCTTCACAAAGCTTATAAAAGCTTTGCTATTGAACTGCAATCCAAAGACTTTATGGTAGATCAAGCAAATAATCTCACCTCTGTTGCAGAAGCCAACTTTTATTTTCGGTAACATTATCAGTAAGAACACCGTGTCATCATCAGCTGAATATTTTTTTTAATTTCCCTATATTCATTTTGAGAAAAAAGTTGATAATTTAGTATAGACTTTCATTTTTACTGAACTTTTGACATAAGGCATTATTTTATTTATTTAAATTTGTTATAGCTGCCCAGCTCCAATGAAATCAACAGGTAATAGTTGCGTTATTTTCTCTATTAAATATTGGTAGTCCTCAACTTACAACAGTTCATTTAATGTCCAATTAAAGTTCCAACGAGATTGAAAAAAATGACTCATTTTTCACACTTATGACTGTTGCAGCATCCTCATGGTCACGTAATCAAAATTCAAATGCTTGGATACTGACTCATATTTATGATGGTGTGCTGAGGTCACATGATCATCTTCTGTGAACTGAGAAGCAAATTCATTGGGGAAGTCAGATTCACTTAACAACCGTGTTCCTAACTTAACAACTTCAGTGATTCACTTAAGCACTGTGGCAAGAAAAGTCGTAAAATAGGGTAAAACTCACTTAACAAATGTTTCACTTAACAACAGCAACAGTTGGGCTCAATTGTGGTTGTAAGTCAAGGACTGGCTATATGTCCAGTTTCTATTTGCTCATACAATGATCCAAAGGTTTTTTGTTGTTGTTGTTTGCTTGTTTTCCCTTCAAAAACAGAAGAGATTGCTATTTTCAAAGGAGTATTAAGCAATTCAAGGTTTTATTCATTTTTTTAATTAAAGGTGGAAGCTTATGCTGTAAGTCGAGATGAGATTGGAATTCAAAGCATAGATGTTTGCGCTCAATGCTACAAAGAGATATATTGGGAATAAATAATGCATGATGAGCTGAATTGGTTTTATAGCAGTGCCTTGTTTGAATGATTCTTGGGACCAATATAAAGTCTTTACAGATTTCAATAAATGCTTGATCTCTTTGAGATTAATAGGCAGGGTCACTTTGTATTCACACGGCTGATTGATGAATATAGAACATCTGCTGTGTTGTGTTTCCAAATTCTGAGTTTGGTCCCAATGGCCAGTAAGCTTCAGGACAACTTTTGTTTTCCAAAAGCAGTTTTACACTCGCTGGTTTCATACTGCTTTGACTTTGTTTGCTAGTTGTTGGGGGTTTTTTTTCCAGTCTACTTTTAGTATTAATGATATATGAAAAAAGAGATCTAAGTAGTGATGCAATTAAAAGGAAGAAGTTAAGCAATATTGAGCTGCAATATTCATTATGATCGTGAATATAATGTGAAGAATTAAAAACCCTTCTGGTGGGAAAAGTCAGTGCAACTTTTCAATTATTCAACGCCATGGCTGTTAGAAAACCAAGAATAAAAGAACATATCCAGAATTAATTGTGGAGGAAGCAGATGGGTTCTAAAATATAATGAGAATGGAAAGGGAATATGGTGGAAAAGTCAATGATAGCTTCCATTTAGGGTCCATTCTCACTTGTCCGTGCCCAAGGAACTTTTGGCCCGTTGCTATGAAGTGCTCATAAGGGCTGCCCTGGCAAATCCTCTTTAATTTGGCACTTTGCTTCAGATATAGCACATTCCGCTCATTTGGGAAAGTCTGCTATGAAAATAAACAGTCTCTCAGATTATTCAGTGTTGACTCTTCTTTCTTCTCAATAACATTTTCCTTCTTTCTCCAGGCTGATGCCACTCACATTAGTGAGTTATGTAGTTCTACTTCTGTCCCTCCTTGTTTTTAGTGATCAGAAACCAAGAACAACCCCCATAACCATCAGCATATCTACATGTGTCCAAGTGCTGGTGATGAGTTTGTTTATTTGTTTGCTCTGCTCTTCTCAGTTCACCACTGATGCCTTCTGGTTATTTGGTTGCTTCTAATCTATAAGACTCTTGGCTTTGTCCTACGTATAGTTGACTTGGGTCCAGGTTCAAGATATCAGCAGAAATAGCTAAGCTAAAGCAATCGCTAGTCAGGACCAGTCCAAGTTTACTAATCTAAAGAGACCCGAAAGTATCTCAGCATCAAGACCACTGAATGATGATGAATGAACCACTGGCTTCCTTGGATTTTCCCAGGGAAATAGTCAAGTATTTAGCAGTAAATTCAGCAAGCCACCATATATAGTTTTTAGCCAGAACATACTCTACCAGAAAGCACAAGAAACAATATTCACTTCTTTAGTTGCTGCAAAATAATTTATATTTAATTAAATATATATCCATATCAAATACCATGAACAAATTTTTCATGGCAGGTTTTCTTTTCTCAGGGACTACCAATCACTCCATAATTCTTGAAAGTTTTAGATAACCAACTCAATATCTCATAAAGGCATCTGCAAACTTTTTATTCCCTTGGATAAAGGCCTGGGCTTAATGATTCCCTATTCCTGTAGGTTCATCAACAGGCGGTACTTCAAACTGATATGTCCATTTTCCAGATTCCAAATCCTCCTAGATTAATAGCCCTGTTCATATGTTGCATAATCTATCATTCCACAGCCAGGCTGCTCCTTGGCACATGTTGCTGCCTTTGTTGCACGCCTCCCTGTATGAACATGCAATGCCAGTTTGCTTTCTGCTGGCTCATTCATGGATGGTGATTGCCTTATTGTCAGCCATGCATTGTTTTTCCAGTCCATCTGTCCTATGAGCTTCAAGTACAAAAAAGGTGGAAGCTTTAATGTCTCTTTAAGTATCTCATGCTTCATGCTAAGTCCCACATACGTATGGGTGCTGCAACTCTCCTATACAGTATTCCAATAGCAGCATTAATGTCCAGTCTGTGTTTTATGGCATTGCATAATAATGCCCTAATTGCCCTTCAATACAGATCATTAGTATGTGGCGAGTTTTTAGTGCTCAGGGTCTTTAAATGATAGGCTGCCATAGGTGATTTCATTCCATTTGTCTTTTCTGTTCTGTTTAATTTAGCTAGTTCATATTTGCGCGGCAGAATAGTACATGTGTATTCAAATTTGCAGAAAGGCATTGGATTTAACTTTGTACAATGTAGAAGTTTTCCCTGTTGAAGTCACTGAAACTAATCTGGCTTAAACTTTTCTGTGCAGAGATAGATAGACAGAAAGATAGAACAAATCTGTATGCCTTAAATGGAGATTATTCTGGTACAGGAAGGTGGTCAGCTACAAAGGATTGCTATATCTGTAAGCCCTCCTCTGAAAATTCATAGCTGAAATATAGTTGAACTCTCAGAAAATGCTTCGTTTTAGAGAAGGAACAAGTTCAGATGGTTCTAGCTTCAAGGATATATTACCCTTCAAATGATGTCATGTGGGTTTCATGAGTCATTTTTTAAATTTTCTCTTATTATGACATTTGCTGGTTGTGACACGGTATTATTACAGAGTCCAGAATTGTTATAAAATTTAGCTCAATATCTTGACTTTCTGATAGTTCTGTTCTGTTATCTGATAGTTATGTTCTGTTATTGTGAGCAGTTTGAAAGAGAGGCAATAGTTGGTGATATAGAATATATATATACTTTTGCCTGTGATGTGCAGTATTTGCAGAAATTGTGGGGTGTGTTTTTTTATAATATCTATAAACAGAATAGGATAGAAAAACAGAGTTGTTGGAAGGGACCTTGTAGGTCATCTAGTCCAATCCCTTGCTCAAGTCATCATTAAACAAATAATTAAAACCTCATAATTTAGTCCTGATCACCAAAAGTTCATTAAAACTTATCAGAGATAACAACATATCTATTCTGACCTTGTTCAAATAAACCAACTCTATATTCCTTTTTTTTAACACTCTTAATCTTTAAATCCTTTAAATACTATTTTAGAATTGATTACTTTTTCATTTTTTCTTGTCCCTTTTCACAAAATATTCCAAACTTTAACAAGTCTGTTTTGTAAATCCACTGCAAGAAAGCTATCTAAGTCACTCTTTTGGTTTGTTATTTGTATATCTCTTTTAATTTTAAGTCATCTGCTGACTTCATTTGTATATCCATTACAACTTCTTTTACCATATCATTCTTATAGCTTGTCATTTTTAAATCTATCTTCAGATCAGTTTCAGTCTTGTCTGAAAATACTTGTTCCTCTTCCATAACATCTTTAAACACAATATACCTATAATCCCCTTCATGGATTACTGCCTTGTCATGGTGAAGGTTCTTGCATAGCTCAATGAAGCTATGAGCTACGCTGTGCAGGGCCACCCAAGATGGACAGGTCATAGCAGAGAGTTCTGACAAAATGTGATCCACTGGAGGAGGAAATGGCAACCCACTCCAGTATCTTTGCCATGAACAGTACCAAAAGGAAAAAAGATATGATGGCAGAAGATGAGCCCCTCAGGTCGGAAGGTGTCCAATATGCTACTGGGGAAGAGCAGAGGGCTAGCACTAGTAGTCACAGAAAGAGTGAAGTGACTGGGCCAAAGCCGAAATGACGCTCATCTGTGGATGCATCTGGTGGTGAAAGGAAAGTCTGATGCTGTAAAGATTTTTTCTCCATAGGAACCTGGAATGTAAGATCCATGAATCAAGGCAAGCTGGACATGGTCAAACAAGAGATGACATCGACATCTTAAGAATCAGAGAATTAAAATGGACAGGAATGGGTGAATTTAATTCAGATGACCATCAGGTATATTATTGTGGGCAAGAATCACTCAGAAGAAATGTAGTAGCCTTCATAATCAATAAAAGAGTAGGAAAAGCAATACTGGGATACAATCCCCAAAATGACAGAATGATCTCAGTTTGAATCCAAGGCAAACTATTCAATATCACAGTAATCCAAGTCTGTGCCCCAACTACTGGTGCTGAAGAGGATGAAATTGACCGGTTCTATAAAGCCCTACAGCACCTTATAGAATTAACACCAAAAATGATGTCCTTATCATCATGGGGGATTGGAATGCTAAAGTAGGAAGCCAAAAGAAAACAGGAATAACAGGCAAGTTTGGCCTTGGAGTACAAAATGAAGCAGGGCACAGGCTGATAGAATTCTGTCAAGCTAATACGATGGTCATAGCAAACACTCTGTTCCAACAACCCAAGAGATGACTCTACACATGGACATCACCAGACGGTCAACACAGAAATCAGATTGACTACGTGCTCTGCAGTCAAAGATGGAGAAGCTCTACACAGTCAATAAAAACAAGACCAGGAGCTGACTGTGGCTCAGATCATGAGCTTCTCGTTGCAAAATTTAGACTTAAATTTAAGAGAGGAGGGAAAAGCACTAGGCCACTCAGGTATGAACTAAATCATATCTCTGATGAATATACAGTAGAGGTGACAAATAGATTTAAGGAATTAGATCTGATAGACAGAGTGCGGAGGTTTGCAACATTGTACAAGAGGTAGCAACTAAAACCATCCCAAAGAAAAAGAAATGCAAGAAAGCAAAATGGCCCTCTGAGGAAGCTTTGTAAATAGCTGAGGAAAGAAAGGAAGCGAAAGGCAAGGGAGAAAGAGAAAGATACACCCAGTTGAATGCAGAATTCCAGAGAATAGCTAGAAGAGATAAGAATGCATTCTTAAATAAACATTGTAAAGAAATAAAAGAAAACAATAGAATAGGGAGGATCAGAGATGTCTTCAAGAAAATTGGAGATATGAAGGGAATGTTTCATGCAAAGATGGGCATGATAAAGGACCAAAATAGAAGGGACCTAACAGAGGCATAAGAGATTAAGAAGAGGTGGCAAAATTACACAGAAGAACTATACAAGAATGAGCTTAACATCCCTGATAACCACGATGGGGTGGTCACTGACCTTGAGCCAGATATCCTAGAATGTGAAGTCAAATGCGCCTTAGAAAATCTGAGCAACAACAAAGCTAGTGGAGGAGACAGTATTCCAGCTGAGCTATTCAAAATCTTAAAAGACAATGCAGTAAAAGTGCTACACCCAATTTGCCAGCAAATTTGGAAAACTCAACAGTGGCCACAGGATTGGAAAAGGTCAGTTTACATTCCAATACCAAAGAAAGGCAATGCCAAAGAATGTTCAAACTATCGCACCATTGCACTCATTTCACATGCTAGTAAGATTATGCTTAAAATCCTACAAGCTAGGCTCCAGCAGTATGTGGATTGAGAACTACCAGAAGTACAGGTAGGATTTCGAAGAGGCAGAGGAACTAGAGATCAAATTACCAGCATACGATGGATCATGGAGAAAGCTAGGGAGTTCCAGAAAAACATCTACTTTTGCTTCATTGACTATGCTAAAGCCTTTGATTGTGTGGACCACAACAAATTGTGGCAAGTTCTTAAAGAGATGGGAGTACCAGACCATCTTGTCTCTTGAGAAACCTATATGCAGGTCAAGAAGCAACAGTGAGAACTGGACACGGAACCACTGATTGGTTCAAAATTGGGAAAGGAGTCCGGCAAGGCTGTATACTATCACCCTGTCTATTTAACTTATATGCAAAACACATCATGAGAAAGACGGGGCTAGATGAATCAAAAGTTGGAATTAAGATTGCCGAGAGAAATATCAACAACCTCAGATATCCAGATGATACCACTCTAATGACAGAAAGTGAAAAGGAACTAAAGAGCCTCTTGATGCAGGTGACAAAGGAGAATGCAAAAGTTGGCTTGAAACTCAACATTAAGAAAACTAAGATCATGGCATCCAGCCCTCTCAATCCCTGGCAAGTAGATGGGAAAGAAATGGAGGTAGTGACAGATTTTATTTTCCTGGGCTCCAAGATCACCGCAGCCAAGAAATTAAAAGACGCTTGCTCCTGGGGAGGAAAGCTATGGCAAATCTAGACAGCATACTAAAAAGCAGAGACATCACCCGGCCAACAAAAGTGCGTATAGTCAAGGCTATGGTTTTTCCAGTTGCAATGTATGGCTGTGAAAGTTGGACCATAAGAAAGGCTGAGCGCCAAAGAATTGAGGCCTTTGAACTCTGGTGCTGGAGAAGACTCCTCCGAGCCCCTTGGACTGCAAGGCGAACAAACAAATCAGTCCTAGAGGAGATCAACTCTGACTGCTCTTTAGAAGGCCAGATCCTGAAGATGAAACTCAAATACTTTGGCCACCTAATGAGAAGGAAGGACTCACTGGAGAAGAGCTTAATGCTGGGAAAGATTGAGAGCAAAAGAAGAACGGGATGACAGAGAACAAGGTGGCTGGATGGAGTCACTCAAGCAATAGGCATGAGCTTAAATGGATTCCAGAGGATGGTAGAGGACAGGAAGGCCTGAAGGAACGTTGTCCATGGGGTCATGATGGGTCGGACTCGACTTCACAACTAACAACAACAACAGCAGCAGCAGCAGCAATATCTATAATCCCAGATACTCTGAAAATTAACTTCTTCATCCATTGTCCATATCCTTCAACATATCCACTATTAAAGAATTTTGCTCCATTTTGTATTAGTCAAATTTAACTGTTTTTCTCCTTTAGTTGTGATCTTTAGATCTCCTTTTTGTTCCCTTTAGTATCCAACTTTTAAAGTCCCATGCTATCATGTTTTTTTAAGACTTCTTCATCTCCCAAAATTCTAAACCTGCGGGAGACTGCTGCTTGTAGTCTCCTTGTGAGAAGCAACTGTCTGGAGTACTTGTGGGCAATCTCAAGTTCCCTCCTTATTCAGAGAGGAATTATGACAAACCCTACTACTGACCATCTAGTCTCTTGTGGTCATCAGTTCTGCTTTAAACAGCACTACTTTCAGTTCACTATTTCTTCCCTGAAAGTCCCAATCTGTACAGTAAGAATAATTATATGTTTCTAACTCCACATACTATAGTAATAAATCATTACCAACTTATTTTTCCTCAATATTTTTCTTGCACCCAAAAAAACCTAGTTACCTGTTAGTGTTTTCTTTCTGCTTAATATTAATATTTTTATAATCAGTGTGACTGAATTATACTTGTAGATTTTGTAACTAAAACAAACAGCAATTATATGCTAAGTTATACATAATTCACTCCCTATTTTTCAAGGGGCAATTACATAAAAAGAAAACAAATATTGCATCTGTTTTCATTTTTCTCGTCCTCCTAAAAAGAAACAAAGAAAAAGAAAAACTACTTTTCCCTTGAGATTTCAAATTTTGTCAAGTTCATTAAAAATACTGTTAAAAGACAAAAGTTTGACATGACAGAGCCTGCCCTAGGCAGCAAGTTAATTTGGTACGTTTACCGAGGTTTTAGAAAGATTATTTTTCTTGCAAGGATCAAGCCAATGGAAAAGATTTTTTCATAACACAGCTTCAGATAAACTTTCTACATTTTCAGTGTTTTACATGTATAAAGAATTATGGAATCACAATAGGGCAGAACATAAGATTTTGCTAATGCTGATGATATTTGTATGAATGAACTAAGCATCTTATTCTTTATTTATATTATTAATACATGTTTTCCTCCTGAATTATCCATATACTGCAATAAATTTGACTCGGTGCTATTAAATCACAATAATAAATTAGAAAAACTTAAGGATTGCAACTTTAGGTTCTGTTTATCTTTGCACAAGAATTTCCACCAGGTTTTCTCAGATTAGTACAATTGAATTCATCCCTGTGTTAATGTGAAAGAAGATCTAAACAGATGTATTTGGGGGGAGGGGGGAAATAAATGTGATTAAAAGAATTTAACTTGTACATTATTTTACTCTTTGAGATGTAAATTATATACTTATTTCATCATATGATTCCAAACATTTTTACAGAACATTGAAGGACTTTCTTTGGAAAGAACATTTAATAAGCTTTCCATTTTCAAACTGAATGATTTTACAAGAAAGATGAATTTATCTTTCATACCTTTAGGTTTATTCCTGAGCATTTAGTCCAGATATTGTTATTGTCTGGATTAAGGCATTTCAGAATTCAGTACGTTCTTGGGCTAAATTGAAGAATAAATGTGGTACATATTTTTATTTCTCTTTATATGGGATTAGTTTCAGCACTTCCACTTGATACATCATATACACAGAAAACATTAAGTCATAGATATAGCAAAAAGGGTAAACAGATGCTAGCATCTTAATGTTGCTATAACTCAGTCCAAGAAAACAATTTTACGGAATTAAGAAAATAAACCTGATTTCTCTCACAATGCTTCTTGGCAACATCATAGCTGGAATTTGGGAGATATTCCCTTGAGATCTGTTTCTCTAAACTTTCCTCCTATTCAGTGAGATATTCAGACTTGAGATTTTGCCTTTCATTCATCCTGAGATCACCGAGATCACCTTTTAGCCATTCTCCTGAAAGGATCTCTCATCAGTTTCAGTCAGTTCCATGCTGTCCTGCCCTTCCAGTTAAGGTCATTGGCCTCTGGGCGTCAAACCATTTACAGTCCTGATGGAGGACCTGCACTTTTTGGAATAGTCCAAAATTTAATGAATGAGACTGTTGTCCTCAATTCGGATTGAGCCTGGTGCCAAAGCCAATGAAGAACACCAGACATGAGGTGCAGGTTTTGTTTCCTTTTATCGAAGCGCTTCAGGAAAAAGCCAGGACCCAGAACCAAGGATTCAACAAGCTTTTATACAGTTTTTTCAAGGCGGGATAAACAAGCATTGTCTAATAGGCATTCTGAAAATTAGCTAAAGGGTCCTCTATTGGCTCTATGCCATCCCTATTTCTAAGTTTTAAAACAGGGGTCTGCAACTTGCGGCTCTGGAGCTGCATGTGGCTCTTTCATCCCTCTGCCGTGGCTTCCCATCACTCAAAACATGTGTCACAACCAACGTGTGACACCCGCTGGCACGTGATTTATTAAGCTATTTGAACCATCCTTTTTTTCAGAGTTCAAAATGTTTTTGTTGCATGCAGAAATAAAAAAGTGTTTTCTCTGTAGCAGTTCATTGATTTCATAAATGCAACACATTATAGTTTTTTTATACATCGCACAAAGGTAAAAAACGATATATGCAGTGTTATCTTCATTTTAGATGTCAAAAGGATTGTGTGTCTCCCGGTGTTTCCTTTTCTGTGTCCAAATAGGGTCCAAATAGCTCCTTGTTTAAAGTTGCCGACCCCTGTCTTAAATTAATAAACACTTCAAAAGTTATCTAGCAAGTATTCTATTGGCTCTATTTCAACCCTATTTCTAAAAGTTAACTAATAAGCATCCTAGAAGACTTTTAAGAGGTCTTCTATTGGCTCTGTCCTATTCCTTGTCTTAGCAGGATATTTTATATGATGTGCCTGACAGTCAGCTCTTGTTTTCTATATTGAAAAATGCTCCATTTTCCTTTATCTTTGTTATGCAGGTCTTTATTCCAATACATCTAGTCTTTGCTGAAAACACAGAGACATTGAGCCACACCAACACCTCTCACAGCACTAAGAATTTTCATAGATTAAAGAGGGATCAACTGTCATTAAGCACTGAAGGGAAATTCTCCTGACCTACCTTTCTCTAATGTGTTTTCTAAAGAGAGAAAAAAGGAATAGATTTGCAAAGGTTTATATCCTTCAGCCACAACTTCAACTACAATTTATAATCTGTCAGCTGTCTACTACTCTGGAGAATGCTGATTACTGTAGCCTACAGTAGACTGACCAGCTCATAACATGTAGAGGCCAAAACAATCTCTAAAGCAGGGGGTGTCTTTTGAGATTTACAGTACATCCATTTCCCAGAAGCAGGGGGCTTCTTGCTCTAACTTGGGGTTATATTCACATATATTTCCAGGCCATCATAACCTACCAATATGTAATTAGTGACAGCCTTATCTGTGAAAAACACTCCCACCACCTTTTTTGCAGGTGCTTGTTTCTAGTTGTTTCCTTCTCACAGTACTTTTGTTGCAGCTTTTATTGATCTCCAGAAAGAGAGAGAGAGAAAAAACCGCAAAAATCCAAGATTTCAATCCTTTTATCTCAGGAGCAAAGGGAATGTTACGAGAGAGCAAGACAGGGATATTAATTAATTCTCTTAGCATTGAAACCGGTCTTATATTTTTCTTCACACACACACCAAAAGTGTCCCTTGGAAACTGCCAGGAATTTGTTGCATGTTCCCCACTGATAAAGCGTAACTCCACCTCAAAGCAGGTTCAAAAGCTATTCTCGATCCTTTTAGTGCTGAGTTGAGCAGCTTTTATATATCTAAATTATATATTATAAAAAAAGAGTCTGGTTCAACTTTTTTTGGCCCATCTGTAGGATTTAAACATTGATCTTTTTCTTCCTGTCCTATATTTAGTCAGTTTAAACTAATAATGAATTAGTTTAATTATACAGTTGGATTATACAGTTAATGAAATCCAAAATTAAGTAACCACAACTTCCTTTTTTGGGTAATTTCAGATTTGCTATAAGCTTGTTAAACAAGTGTACAATTTATAGAAATGGGGCTTGCAATCCTCTACATCTTAACCAAAGTTAAACTAATGTTCAAGTCCTCCATGTTCTTTTTTATAACCAAGGAATAATTAATATAGCATGATTAATAGCCCTCCTAAACAAGGCTAACCTAGGCATAATTTTTTATTTCAACATCTATCACTTAACTGTTTTATACAAGAGACATCAACATTGGTCTACAGAGATGAATAAGAAAGTCAGAAAAAAGAATAGTTTTGGTTGCACTTTATTATAGTCAAGGATTCTCCCCCTTTTGCTAAGAATGGAGGTGGGAAAATGAAGGCAAGAATTATAGAAAATATAGATTTTTTTAAAATCCCTACTTTCTACTATTCTTGCCTTCATTTTACAGCAATTGGAATGCTTTACCATTTGGCATTTCTATAACTCAAAGAGGTTTTTTTCTAAAGTATGGCATCTGCCTTCATATTTCTCACCTGGCTGATGGGACAGCGCTTCATCCTCAAATTATCCTGCAGTGGCAACTCCCTTCCCTGCGAGCAACCCATCAGCTCGCAGACCCGTAAGGGGCCTGCATAAACGCACCAATGTGCCTACCATCCCTGTCTTAATGTTTCCTCTATTTGTATCTATTTTATGTATCAAATCCGTGCTTATACTGATATATATTACGTTAGATCGGGGAATGGAAGAGATGGACACCGTTCTTCAGTAACAACGGCTCTTTATTAATAGACCAGTACAACCCAACAAGTGGCTCGTCTGGCAGCTTGCCCTTTTATAGGGAGCTGCCAGACAGCCCAACCAATGAGCTTTCAGTATTTTCCCACCGGTTTTTGGCG
This sequence comes from Ahaetulla prasina, assembly GCF_028640845.1. Classification (NCBI taxonomy): domain Eukaryota; kingdom Metazoa; phylum Chordata; class Lepidosauria; order Squamata; family Colubridae; genus Ahaetulla; species Ahaetulla prasina. The sequence continues at coordinate 143,151,906 of NC_080539.1, read as the reverse complement.
GACCTGAGTGAAGCCTACAGCTCATTCCTTATTTGGTATGCAACATATTACCTAATACGTTCTTGGCAAACAAAATATTTTTTTAAAAAAAATGTTTCTTATTTTATTTATTTATTTATTTTGTCATAACAATATATGTAGGTATCATACAAAAAGATTATATAATATATAAACACATATATGGGTAAATATAAGGAGGTATAAGCATATATAGATATAGGAAGAAGAAAAGAAAAACAATAGGACAGGAACGATAGGCACGTTTTGTGCGCTTATGCACGCCCCTTATGGTCCTCTTAGGAATGGGGTGAGGTTAATAGTAGACAGTTTTTGGTTGAAGATTTTAGGATTATGGGAAGAGACCACAGAGTCAGGTAAAGTATTCCAAGCACTGATGATTCTGTTACAGAAGTCATATTTTCTGCAATCTAGATTAAAGCGGTTGACATTAAGTTTAAATCTATTGGTTGCTCTAGTATTATTGCAATTGAAGCTGAAGTAGTCTTTAATAGGAAGGACATTACAATAGATGATTCTGTGAGTTAAACTTAGGTCTTGTCGTAGGCGACGGAGTTCCAAGTTTTCTAAGCCTAGGATTTCAAGTCTGGTGGGATAAGGTATTTTGTTGTTTTCAGAGGAATGGAGAACTCTTCTTGTAAAATATTTCTGGACACGTTCAATTGTATTGATGTCAGAGATGTGGTGAGGGTTCCAAACAGGCAAGCTGTATTCTAGAATTGGTCTAGCAAATGTTTTATATGCTCTGGTTAGTAGTGTGGTGTTTTTGGAAAAGAAGCTACGCAAGATTAGGTTTACAACTCTTAGAGCTTTTTTTGCTATGTAGTTGCAGTGGGCTTTGGCACTTAGATCATTTGACATGAAAACTCTGAGGTCTTTAACTGTGTGGGAGTGGTGGGAAGTGCTTCTGTCCTTCTCTGCTTAGTCCAAATTGTCATGCTCTGGTGAGTTGTTGTCCTCATGTCCATGTGGACTGGGTGACTTGTCCCATGTCCAGTTGGCTGGGCCAACCCAATCACACTGACCTGGCCATGGCAAGTTGTCCTAGACCCCTTTTCTGGATGCTTGTTTAGGGCTGTCCATTTTCTTCTCTGTTGTAGCACCAGTTCCTCCTCAGTTGAAGCGATCCTTTTCCTTCATTCTCACTTTAGGGCAGTGGTCACCAACCAGTGGTGGTCCGCCAAAAAAATTTGGTGGTCCGCAGAAAAATTATTTGCATTTTTTATACTGCACTAAATACCATTTATCTTTTAAAAAAAATTCGTATTAGTGGTCCTCAGGATTTAAAATTATGAATTTAGTGGTCCCTGAGGTACGAAAGGTTGGTGACCCCTGCTTTAGGGGATATTATTTTCTTCAACTTTCACTAGGTCTTGTCTGTAGGAATCGCCCTCAGGGCTCCTGCCAATTACTAAGCATAGGCATGCGGGGAGTCTTTCTCCCTGCTCCAGGGTGGGGGTGGAAAGGCATTGGAAAACAACCAGGATCCTGCAAGATCATGTGTAAGGATTCAAGGAATCTGACTGAAAGAGGTAGAACTACTCAGTTTTCTCTTATTTATTTGTTTACTTACTTAACGGACAGAAATAAGCAGGATACTCAAATAATTTCCCTTTTCTAATTGTTTTGTATTCTTTATTGAACCATCTCCTGCTTTTTTCCACCAAGCACAGCTTGACACAGCCTGAAGTGGTTTTTTAAAAAAATCCCCCTGTAGACTCATTTCTAGCTCTAAGTTGTTTAAAATATGAATCATTTAGAAAATCATAATAAGATTCACTTATGGTATGCCTGTACCAGTGGTGGGTTTCAAATTTTTTTACTACCGGTTCTGTGCGCGTGGCTTGGTGGGCGTGGCATGGCTTGGTGGGCGTGGCAGGGGAAGGATACTGTAAAATCTCCATTCCCTCCCCAATCCAGGGGAAGGTTATTGCAAAATCCCCATTTCCTCCCTAACTTGGAAGGCAGAAAATAGATGGGGGTAGGGCCAGTCAGATTTTTTTCTACCGGTTCTCCAAACTACTCAGAATTTCCGCTACCGGTTCTCCAGAACTGGTCACAATCTGCTGAAACCGACCTCAGGCCTGTACCTAGAATAAGCGCTCCTCTCTATTTGCTAAATACTACAGCTATTTCTATCTAATGTCAAGAAATTATGATTTCCTTGGCTAGCTTCTCTCCAATCAATCAGCCTAACAACTTTGGTTCTGCTGTCTATTCTTCTGCAAGTTTGCACCATACAAAATTAAGAACATGGCCTTCCCCAAGGTAGACGTTCTGATGTGTTCAGCGTAACATTTAAATCAATATGGCTACAATGTACCTACATTTAATCCAAATCTATCTCTAGAGAAGTAATACCATAGATCAATTGCCTGGAGTGAAGTTCAAGAGTCTGCCCTAAGAAACAACCTTAATATTACTTCATCAGAAAATATATCGATTTTCATTTTCTGTACAAAGGAGAAAGAGAAAGAAAGGTTTAAAACTCACTTGGACATTTCTTCTGCACTGAACATGATTATTTCATTGTGACTTTCATCCACACTGATGTCCTCCGATGTGTTAGAACCATAACCTCGCCCTTGTTAAATTGCAACGTTTGAGTCCTCTGTGTCAAATATTTTTTGGAAATGTAAACAGTCTAAAGGGACCTTTTGTGACCTCATGGACATGTGAAAAAAGCTACATATTGGAATCAGATATGTGTTTTAACTCGGAGAATTCTTAAATTGAATGTATAATCGAAGCCAGAGGCTTTTCTTTGAGACTTGACAGACAAACACATTGGGGAAAAAACCATGGATTTTTGTTTTTATATATGACAACAACAATGCTTCTATGGAAGAATGGATGACCAAGTTAATGCAGTTGGCAAAATTGCCAAAATCGACTGCTTTGATTAAAAGCAGTTTTGATTGAAACTGCAAAGAAGGAGATTATAACCTTTGGGCTTTGATGATTACGTATCTTTGATAGTAGTACTGTTTGTTATGGTTTCTTGTAGTTGAAAGGGTCATTGATTTGTAGGTTTTATCTGTATAAAAGAAAGATGGGAGTTTCTTTTTTTTTCTATAGTTTTGTTGTTACTTGCACTTCCTGACTTTGTTCCTGTTATCCCTTTCTCCCCTTTTTAATTATTTTTCTTTGCTTATATTCTTTCTCATATATATATATATATGAGACAAATATCTCACTTAAGAGGGATGCGGTGGCTCAGGGGCTAGGACGTTGAGGTTGTCGATCGAAAGGTCGGCAGCTCGGCGGTTCGAATCCCTAGTGCTGCCGTGTAACGGGGTGAGCTCCCGTTACTTGTCCCAGCTTCTGCCAACCTAGCAGTTTCGAAAGCACGTAAAAATGCAAGTAGAAAAAATAGGGACCACCTTTGGTGGGAAGGTAACGACATTCCGTGCGCCTTTGGTGTTGAGTCATGCCGGCCACATGACCACAGAGACGTCTTCGGACAGCGCTGGCTCTTCGGCTTTGAAACGGAGATGAGCACCGCCCCCTAGAGTCGGCAACGACTAGCAGGTATGTACGAGGGGAACCTTTACCTTTATCTCACTTAAGGAGAGAAATTGGGCCCAATTGTGGTCATAAGTGAAGGAATACATAGAGAGAGAGAGAGAAATTGGGCTCAATTGTCAAGGAAATCAGTCAAGGAATATATACGTTAAGCCAATTAATGCACTTGTCAAGTTAGTAATAGGGCTATTAAGTAAATCTGGCCTTCCCATTGACTTGCTTGTCAGAAGGTCACAAAAGGTGATTGCATGACCCTGGGACACTGCAACCATCATAAATATGAGTCAGTTGCCAAGCGTGTGAATTTTGATCATGGGGATGCTGCAATGGTCATAACTGTGAAAAATGGTTATAAGTCACTTTTTTCAGTGCCATTGTAATTTTGAACATTCGTTAAATGAGCTGTTGTAAGTTGAGGTCTATCTGTATATATATTTAATAACATTTTGAAAAAATCCTAACCAAAAAAAAAAAAGAATTAGCATTCTCCATTTCAGTGTAGAATCTGTATTCTCCTTAAAAGTGAACTTTAAAAGCAGGTCATGCTAGTTAAAAATCTTACAGATAAACAGAAAAAAGAACTAATAAAGAAGACAGATATTCAAATAGCTAAGAAAATAAAATATTTAGGAATTCAACCAATAGCAAGATATACAATGATTAAAGAAGATAATTATATCAAGCTAACGCAACAAATTAAATCAAATTTGGAGAAATGGAAAAACTTGCAACTAACTTTAAGAAGAGCTACTATAAAAATGAATATTTTGCCAAGATTACTATATTTATTCCAAACAATCCCAATAAAGCTGAAAAAAAAATACTTTGAGGAATTAAACAAAACAATCTTAAAATGTATTTGGCAAGGAAAATAAAGCAAAAATATGTTTGAAAATGTTACAAGATTCTAAAAGCAATACGGGTTTTGAGTTACCTGACTGGAAGTTGTGTTATCAGGCTGCCGTATTTAAATGGGTGAAAGAATGGATACATTTGAGGCATAGACGATTATTAATTTTGGAGGGACATGATCTTCAACTGGGGTGGCACATTTTTTTATGGTATGGGAAGAACACAATACATCGATATTTCCGAAGACATTATGTTAGAAATACATTACTGTTAGTGTGGACAAAAATGAAAGAAAAACACTATATGAAAATTCCAGCTTGGCTCTCCACGATGGAGGTACTGATACATCTGAATGTTATTAACATGGAAAAAATGACAAGATATAAGGATATTTTGAATGAAAAAGGGGAACATAAAACCAACCAAGAATTGAACAACCAAGGGATTGATTTAGCATGGCGGCCGTGTGTCCAAATACATGCAAGATACGAGAAAGATGCTAAAATGTATGTTTTTTATAAGGAACCAACAGAACTAAATCTGACATTCATAGGGACAGATGAAAAATTAATTTAAAAAATCTATAGCTATCTTTTGAGTATGAATGGAAGAAGAACAAGTAAAGGAAACAATGATAGTATGAGCTAAAAATTTTGGTTATATTATAGAGTTAGATAAATGGCAGAAATTGTGGGATAGGAACTACAAACTAACAATGTCAACTGCATATACGGAAAATTTATATAAAATGTTTTCTAGATGGCATTTTCCACCAGCAAGATTGGCAAAAATGTTTAAGAACATGTCTGCTATGTGTTGGAAATGTAATCAGATACCAGGTTTTATTATCATATGTGGTAGACATGCCCAATGGCAAAAAATATTGGACAAAAATACACACATGGTTAGAAAAAATGTAAAGCAACATATAGATTTAAAACCAGAAATATTTTTGTTGGGTATTTTACTAGAAATATATAATAAAGGAAATAAATATTTAATTTTACATGTGTTAATAGTGGCTATAATTGTGTTTGCACAACATTGGAAAGATGAAGAGATCCCTACAGATGAAAATCTAATCGAAAAAATATTAGAATGTGCAGAAATGGATAGATTAACACTTAAAATCAAGGAGAAGGATGAAACTGATTATTTTTTAACATGGGATTTGTTTTATCAATGGATAACTAATAGAAACAGAAGTTAGAAATCCAAAACCACAAGAGAATGAAGGAGTTTATAATCTGGTTAGTTTATCTTATCTATAAAGCTCAAAATTATTCCCATTCCTGCTCCTTTTTAAAGAAATTCTGGCTTCGCACAATTACCCAATGAAAAGTTCTTTAAAATGTGAAAACTGATGAGCGAGATAGATAAGTGTGTGTGTGTGTGTGTGAGAGAGAGAGAGAGAGAGAGAGAAAGAGAGATTGAGATTTCTATAATTTATAAAAAGCTCTGTTTCACACAATGGTATAAAATAAAAATAAACTTAGTTATCCTTTTAAGCAGAAAAGTGGAAACTTTTAGGTGAGTATTCCTTGGAGAACATTGTTCAGAAGTATTGTATTACTATTTAATATGAATCAATAGCAGCACTGTCAAATGTTAAGTAACACAGCAGTGCCAGGGAAGCAACGACGTTCTATTAAGCCCCCAATCCCTTTTGACAGCTATATTTCAGTCTTCTCATAATCCTCTGAGACAGCCTCTCTGAGCGATTTTCCTAGTAACCTGTGGAAAATAAACAAAAATAGTTTCCAGGTGAGGCATCAGGGAAACTATTTGTAAAATGAAACACTTTCTTTTTTGCCTTGCTTTTTTCAGGCAGTTGGTGGGCCATGAAGGATATACAATCCTGTGGGACTGACAACTAATAATAGGTATGGATTAGTAACATTTATGGACTTGATTGCAAGACTATTATCTATCATACACATTGCTAGACTATTATCTATTCATATAGAATAGAATAGAATAGAATAGAATAGAATAGAATAGAATAGAATAGAATAGAATAGAATAGAATTCTTTATTGGCCACACAAGGAATTTGTCTTTGGTGCATATGCTCTCAGTGTACATAAAAAGAAAAAGAAAAATGCATTCATCAAGAATCATAAGATAAAACAGTGATAGTCATAGGTTACTAATAAGCAGTCAAATCATATTAGGAAACAAATAAAATAATATACACCCACTTTGCTAGATTACTAATCTACACACACACACACACATACACATACACACACAATTACTTGCTTCACGCTTCTGCAGACACTTGCTTTAGCCCGATTTTAGTTTTAAATGTTGAGTTTCTACACAGCATAAGTTAAGAATATTTTATTCTTAAATGAAATATTTGAGCCGTTCCCATTCTTATGAGTTCTTCCCTGTGATTTGTATTATTAGTGCAGTTATTCTTTAGAGAAAGAAGAATTCATTTGTTTCCAAAACATGTACATAATGATGATGTTGCATTCACAATAGAATTAAGCAGTTTAAAAAAACCCACTAGAGAGTTACTTCATATTTAAAATACACAAATCAAGCCAGCCTCAGTCTGTCTTCTGAAGTCTAAATAGGAAGGGCAAGGGAGTCTGCCACAAATTCAAGAGGGACATCACTAGAAAAATAAACTTTTTGAGAGATAAAATGCAGGAAGTCTGATCCCATCTGAAGGTCTCTAAATATTTTATTTATTTTATTTTATTTATTTATTTTGTCACAACATCATATAAAAAGGATTATATAGTATATAATATAATATTATATATATATATATATATATATATATATATATATATATAGGTCTTTGGTGAAAACCTCAGAAAACAAATATACATACATACATACATACATACATACATGTATATATATATATATATATATATTTGTTTTCTGAGGTTTTCGCGGGTGTTTGTATGTAGGTCTTTGGTTATTCGGGTTTTCTCCCGCGTAAAATTGGAAGTGTCTTGGCGGCGTTTGACGAAGTCTCATTCATCATCTTCAGGCTTCAGCCGTGCTTCTGGGAAGCTTCATAGTTAAACTTCAGTTTCCCAGAAGCACGGCTGAAGCCTGAAGATGACGAATGAGACTTCGTCAAACGCCGCCAAGACATCATACGGACCTTGACAACTAAGCTCTGCGAAACCTCAGAAATATATATATATATATATATATATATATATATATATATATATATATATATATATATATATATATATGTTTTCTGAGGTTTTCACGGGTGTTTGTATATAGGTCTTTGGTTGTTCGGGTTTTCTCCCGTGTAAATGGCTCCCAATGGCTCCCTAGGACACACCATCTACCAGAAGAAAACACACACAAACCGCTATCTGCATGCACTCTCACACCACCACCCAGCACAGATCAACTCCGTAGCCAAGACACTCATCTCTAGAACAAAATGCTTAGCTGACGAACAACACCTAAAAACTGAACTACACACTCTCACAAACGTACTAACATCCAATGGATTCCAGAGAAATAAGATTACCAAACTAATCCAAAAAGAACCCCCCACTAAAACCCAAGACAGAGAGCAAGAAAATGGCACAGCCCTCCTCCCATATATAAAAGGCACCACAGACAGAATCAGCAAGATCCTCCACAAACATAACATCAAGACAGCATTCTGCACAAACCAAAAATATCCACCATCCTAAGAAACCCCAAAGACAAAATTGAGTTAGAAAATCAAGGAGTATATGAAATCCCATGCACCGCCTGCCCCACCACATACATTGGACAAACCAACAGAAGAATAAGTGCACGATTGAAGAACACAAGAACTCATTCAAAAAAGAGGAACCAACTTCTTCCCTGGTCCAACACTTTAAAGTCACAGGACACGATATTGACTTTAAAAAGACCAGAACTATCGCCAAAACTGAACACTTTAACAACAGAATAATCAGAGAAGCCATCGAGATAGAAAAACGCCCACACAGCATGAACAAACGAGATGATACCTCCCGCCTACCAGCCATTTGGAAACCTGCCCTTATTGACAAACGTGTCCCTAACACGAGGAATGACACCAGACCCACACTCACGAGGTCCACACAGGATGTCACCACCACACATCCACCCAGAAAGCACACCCAAACCCACACTGATCATGAAGCACGACCAAGGACCAGAAGCCAGACCGCAGCTGCAACATTAGCCATTTCAAACCCCTCCAATCCATTCATGCAGCAGACTGACACCCACTATGAAGATGTAGCACGACCACAAAGCCAAACAACAGCTATGCAGCTCACCAGCTCAAATCCCCTGTGATTTGTATTATTAGTGCAGTTATTCTTTAGAGAAAGAAGAATTCATCTGTTTCCAAAACATGTACATAATGATGATGTTGCATTCACAATAGAATTAAGCAGTTTAAAAAAACCCACTAGAGAGTTACTTCATATTTAAAATACACAAATCAAGCCAGCCTCAGTCTGTCTTCTGAAGTCTAAATAGGAAGGGCAAGGGAGTCTGCCACAAATTCAAGAGGGACATCACTAGAAAAATAAACTTTTTGAGAGATAAAATGCAGGAAGTCTGATCCCATCTGAAGGTCTCTAAATATTTTATTTATTTTATTTTATTTATTTATTTTGTCACAACATCATATAAAAAGGATTATATAGTATATAATATAATATTATATTATATATATTATTATATATATATGTAGGTCTTTGGTGAAAACCTCAGAAAACAAATATACATACATACATACATACATACATACATGTATATATATATATATATTTGTTTTCTGAGGTTTTCACGGTGTTTGTATATAGGTCTTTGGTTATTCGGGTTTTCTCCAGCGTAAAATTGGAAGTGTCTTGGCGGCGTTTGACGAAGTCTCATTCATCATCTTCAGGCTTCAGCCGTGCTTCTGGGAAGCTTCATAGTTAAACTTCAGTTTCCCAGAAGCACGGCTGAAGCCTGAAGATGACGAATGAGACTTCGTCGAAACGTCGCCAAGACACTTCCAATTTTACACGGAGAAAACCTGAACAACCAAAGACCTACATATATATATAGGTCTTTGGTGAAAACCTCAGAAAACATATATATATATATATATATATATATATATATATATATATATATATATATATATATATTTGTTTTCTGAGGTTTTCACGGTGTTTGTATATAGGTCTTTGGTTATTCGGGTTTTCTCCCAATGGCTCCCTAGGACACACCATCTACCAGAAGAAAACACACACAAACCGCTATCTGCATGCACTCTCACACCACCACCCAGCACAGATCAACTCCGTAGCCAAGACACTCATGTCTAGAACAAAATGCTTAGCTGACGAACAACACCTAAAACTGAACTACACACTCTCACAAACGTACTAACATCCAATGGATTCCAGAGAAATAAAATTACCAAACTAATCCAAAAGAACCCCCACTAAAACCCAAGACAGAGAGCAAGAAAATGGCACAGCCCTCCTCCCATATATAAAAGGCACCACAGACAGAATCAGCAAGATCCTCCACAAACATAACATCAAGACAGCATTCTGCACAAACCAAAAATATCCACCATCCTAAGAAACCCCAAAGACAAAATTGAGTTAGAAAATCAAGGAGTATATGAAATCCCATGCACCGCCTGCCCCACCACATACATTGGACAAACCAACAGAAGAATAAGTGCACGCATTGAAGAACACAAGAACTCATTCAAAAAAGAGGAACCAACTTCTTCCCTGGTCCAACACTTTAAAGTCACAGGACACGATATTGACTTTAAAAGACCAGAACTATCGCCAAAACTGAACACTTTAACAACAGAATAATCAGAGAAGCCATCGAGATAGAAAACGCCCACACAGCATGAACAAACGAGATGATACCTCCCGCCTACCAGCCATTTGGAAACCTGCCCTTATTGACAAACGTGTCCCTAACACGAGGAATGACACCAGACCCACACTCACGAGGTCCACACAGGATGTCACCACCACACATCCACCCAGAAAGCACACCCAAACCCACACTGATCAGGAAGCACGACCAAGGACCAGAAGCCAGACCGCAGCTGCAACATTAGCCATTTCAAACCCCTCCAATCCATACATGCAGCAGACTGACACCCACTACGAAGATGTAGCACGACCACGAACACGAAGCCAAACAGCAGCAGTGCAGCTCACCAGCTCAAATCCCCCTGCAACACAGACTAAACTGAGCACAACCAAGCCCCCACCAACACAGGACACACCCCCAGCCAATCAGAGCACAAAAAAACCCCCATCCAATCAGAGCACAGCCAAGCTCCCACCCAATCAGTTCAAACCCCACTAGCAGTTAAAAAGGAAGAAACAGCTGCAATCACACATTGCTCCCAGAAGCACGAAGCTGAAGCCTGAAGATGATAAATGAGACTTCGTCGAAACGTCACCAAGACACTTCCATTTTTACACGGGAGAAAACCCGAACAACCAAAGAGCTATATATATATATATATATATATATATATATATATATATATATATATATATATATATGTTTGTTTTCTGAGGTTTTCACGAAGCTGAAGCCTGAAGATGACGAATGAGACTTCGTCAAAACATTGCCAAGACATTTCCAATTTTACACGGGAGAAAACCTGAACAACCAAAGACCTACATATATATATATATATATATATATATATATATATATATATATATATATATATATATATATATATATAAAATCTATAAAAAAATTATATATATATATTTTATATATATATAAAATTTTATATATATATATATATAAAATATAATATATATATAGTATATGTAGTATATATTGCTACAGTTCAGGTGATGATATATTTCTCAAAACCTATCTAAAAACATACCGTTAAGTAATTTATAGCCAATAGGTAGCAGAAAGTCTACATAGCTCAAATGTTTAAAAATTTATTATTTTTAAGTGGCATATCTTATCTCAACTCTCTTTACTCCTTTAGATTAGCTCTAGTCTTCATACCACATTTCCCCAAAAATAAGACCTTGTCTTATATTTTTTTGAACCCTGAAATAAGCGCTTGGCCTTATTGCCATGCACTCAAAAACCCGATTGGGCTTATTATCAGGGGATGTCTTATTTTGGGGAAAGCAGGGTAGATTTTAAACTAACTTTATATGTTGTTTGTTTCTGCTGGTTCTAGTGTTTTATAGCATTTTGTGATATTCATGTATTGTACTGGTCAATGATGGAAATAAATGTGAAACTGAAGTTTAACTATGGAGCGACACAAGAGAAGGAGAGGTACACGAGAGAAGGGTTTCAAACAAGGGCCTTGGTACCAGGCTCTGTATTGAAAGCAAATGGTTGAACAGCACAAATCATTGAAAAGGAGGTCGACACCTTCATTGTTCCAAGTTTGGGGAAGTGTGGGTGTGGGTGTGGGTGTGGGTATGGGTGGGTGTTGTAAAGCCATATTTTTGTATTATTGTTTATTCAGCAAATAAAAACTTACAGAGCGCTCAAGGAAGCAGCTCTTGGACAATCATATCCCAGTTCCACGGTCTCATCACCATGCTTATCTCACTTCAAGGGGCTGTCTGTATCCATCACAGCAGGTATGTATGTACGTATGTGTATGCATGTATGTATTACCTTTATTACTATGATAAATAACTCAAGGTGGTATACATACCTAATACTATTTTCTCAATCTATTTTCCTCACACCAACAACCCTGAGAGGTAGGTTGGTCTGAAGGAGAGTAATTGGCCCAAAGTTACCCAGCCAGTAAGGCAAGACTAGAACTCACTGTCTCCCGACTTCTAGTCCAAACCTTAACCACCAAACCAAACTGGAGTCTAACCCATCAGTCATTATATGTAAATTGTTGGGCAGAATGATAAATGTATCTGGGAGAGCAGATACTGGAAGGTGATCAAGAGTTGTTGGAAGAAGGACCTTCATGCTTTTCAAGCCTGCTCTTTAACCTTCTAAACAAGTTTACTTCCCTCGGTGACCACAAAGGACCCCATTCCACTGACAGAGTTGAAGAGCAAACTGCTGATTCATTTAACTTTTATTCATAAAACAGGTAAAACTCTCACCTTGTCTTTTATCTCCACAGTTAAGCTTTTTCAACTAGCCTTGTAAATCTATAAATGTTGAAAGATTTTCTATTTCAGAAGTTTGCTGTCAACATGTAGAGGTCACTAGGTTCTGGCAGAGACCCAGCATTATTTATTTTTAATCTTTGCTCCCTACTTTCATTTTCAATAATTCCTAATGTATGAAACTTGAATAGTGATGCAAAGTCTTCTGTTGCAAACTTTTCTTGGTAATGTTACCAGGGAGATTTGAGTCGTGTATATAGCGACCTATTTTTATTAAACAACCATGTATTGACTTCCTTTTCTCTGTCCCTCTCTTTCTTCTCTTTTCCTTCAAGTTCTCTCTTGCATCTATTCCCATATTTTGGGTCTCCCTTCTATGCCACTGAGTTCTCAGTGCTTACGTCCTTTATGAATTCTACCGACATCAATAGACATAATATCTAGGACAGCTTGCAACTTGCCAAAAGACAGCTTTGTGTACATCACGCTGGCCCCTCTTGGTTCCTAAGGAATTCTTCATTATTCTGAAATTTTGATGTGGCCAAAAATGATTTCCCAAGGCTAAAGGCAAAGAATAGAGGCCCGTATTCTTAGTGTGATTGCATTGCCTTTTTTGCCATGCCTCATTGCATGGATAACCAGTAGCTGGAAGCCCATATTGTGATTAATAAACAATGCTTCAATGGGAACGGGATCCAAAGGTCAGGGGAAATGACAGCAGAACTGGATGGGGAAACATATGTCATCTTTTTCTGAAGCTGAGGATTATTAATCAAAGGGGTGGGGAGTGTAATGTTTGCCTGTTTGCATGAATGTTTACAGGCGGAGGGAGAAAAAAATGATAAAACTGCTCCATGTTTATTACATGCACTTTAGAATTTGCAATGGCAAACTCCATACAGTAAGATCACCAAATACCTGTTTAAAAGTACAAACACCACCAAAACAGAATAACAGAAGGGACCTTGGAGGTCTTCTAGTCCAACCCCCTTGCTCAAGCAGGAGATCCTGTACCATTCTGGACAAATGGCTGTGCAATATCTCCTTTAAAAAGCTTCAGTGTTGAAGCACCTGCAACTTCCATAGGCAAACTGTTCCACTGATTAATTGTTCTCACTGTCAGAAAATTTCTCCTTAGTTCGAGGTTACTTCTTTCCTTGATTAGCAACACCAATGGCAATTAGACTTGTATACCTCTTCATATATAGCTCTACGTGATTTACAGAGTCTGCATATTTCCCCCAACAGTCTGGATCCTTATTTTACTACCCTTAGAAGGATGGAAGGCTGAGTCAACCTTGAGTCAGTCAGGATCGAACTCCTGGCAGTGAGCAGAGACAACCTGCAATACTGCGTTCTAACCACTGCACCATGACGGCTCAGTTTCCCTCCATTGCTTCTTGTCCTGCCTTCAGGTCCTCTGGAGAATAGGTTGACCCCCTCTTCTTTTTGGCAGCCCCTTAGATATTGGAAGATTGCTATCATGTCACAGTCCCTTTAAAGAGTGGGAAAGCAGGGTCTGAGTCATGATAGGCCCACAGAATCATAGAGTTGGAAGGAACCTGTCAGGGTTCCGACGGATGCCCTAATTAATTCATGAGTCTCAAGCCAGGTTTCAAAAGAAATCTAGTTATTTATTAGGAACAACATGTCTTGGATAAGTGGAGTCATCTCTGCCCCACGTAATTTATGGCCCCACTATGATCCTGTTTCCCCCTTCTCATAAATCACATTCTTCAACAGAGCACTTTCATGGGCTGTAGAAAACACACCTCTCCTGCTGGCTCTGGTAACCTGGGATACAATCTGGAGAAAGGTATGCGTGGAATGTGCTTCTGGTTGTGGCAGCCAAGCTTCTCCGTCCGTTTCTCCCCCCTCTTGCCTATGGCAACTCGAGAGCAGGCCTGGAATGCTTTACGAGTTGATAGGACCATCTCATATAACCCCTTACTCCATTGAGAGCCTAGAGATAATACCCCCTTTTCTCATGTTGCTAGTACTTATCACTTCCTCAGCCATTTCTTCCCTGCTGGTGAGGATTAGATCTAGAAAAGCAAACCCTTTGTTATTTCTTCCACCCACTGACAAATGAAGTTATCAGCAAGAGAGGACAAGAATTTATTGGATCTCTGACTGTTAGCAGAGTTAGATTCATAGCTGGTGTCAGGATACTTGAGATCCGCCATTATTAGTCTTACATGCCTCTTTGAAAGACTGAGCATCGAATGCAGACTTGATGCAGACCTGTCCAAGATGACTGTAATAAGCTCCCATTGTAGTATCATTTTGGTTTCCCTCTTCTTTTATTTGTGTCCAAATATTTTCAACACTATTTCCATTCTCTGATTCCCAAAATTCCATGGAGTCTGTTTTTCTTACATACAGTGCAACATTCTTATCTTTTCTCTTGGTTCTGTTCCTTTTGAATGAACTGTAGCCGCCCGGTCCTGTTGCCAGCAGTGAGTATCATTATGTCACATTTTTGAAATTCCTGTCACATTATATTTATCCTTCTGAATTATTGTCTCTAATTCTCTCTGCTTCCTTTCTCATACTCTTGTGCACTGGTGTATAGACATGCATAGTTTTGAATGACACCACCTATAATGGCTTTCCCACTGTGGTTTCTTGTGAAACTTTGCACCCCCATCTTGGCTTCCTGCTTCTGCTTTCTTGGCCCCTGGCTATAGATTCAGTTCTGGGTCACAGCTCTTCTTGTCTGTTTTCTCCTCAGTCTTCTGCCTTGCTTGCCCTGTGATAACATTGGGAAAAAAATATTATTTTCCATAGGAATAATAAAAGAGTGGCAATTTGCCCACCTGAATTATCTCTCAAGGCACCAAAAAGTTTCACAAATCCATCCATCCATCCATCCATCCATCCATCCATTCTCCTAGAGTGAGAAATTGAATTTCAAGGAAGGAGGAAATCAGCAAAGGGAGATGCTTGCAATTGCTCTGAAGAAGAAAATAAGAAATGTCAGGAGATCCAGTCATGTTGAACTTCTTTGTCGTGCTAGCTTTCCTCTCCGTAGTTTTCTCTTCGAGCATTTCTATGTTTATATCAGTATTGCTTGTTCTAGGAGAGCAAATGCATTTGGTCTGAGTACGTATCACTTGAGGTCACGTCAGGATATTTTTCTGAATTAGTTTTGATTCACTTCTTATTCTGAACCATGCATGGGTCGGCTGACGTGATCTAAAATGACTTTCACGAATGAATACGTGTCCCAGGATAATGTTGCAAGATCTAACCTGGATCCGTCACCATGACCAGAGGTTTTGTCTTCTGAGCTTTCAGATTGGTGCTAGAGCCCATCCTCAAGGAACTTCAGAGAGAAATTCCCTGAGGATGGGTTCCGCATGACTCTGAAAGCTCAGAAGACTAAACATCTAGTCCCGGTGACCAACCCCGTTTGGATCTGAAAATGACTTTCACATGCATAAAATTGGGGAGAAGTTTTCAAGTAATAGTGGAACACCTATGTAACTCTGTTGCGATTGACAAGGGGGGAAAAGGAACAGGTAAATTTTAGTTAACCTTTAAGCATGAAGAGATCTTCCAGATGTTAGACTGTTTCATCGCTGACTGGCTATCTGAATAATGGTGAGAAGGAAAAGAAGATGAGAATCTATTCTCACATCTACTTATATGCACCTCCCATTCATCCATTCACACATTACATACAGACATAAAAGTAGTGGCTTAGGACCTCTATGTGAAGAAACAGATGGGAGAAAAAGGACAAAGATGGAAAGGGTAAGAAATGTGCACTTAAAATATATTAAGTGTTTAATTACCTTGGTTGGGATCCGTTCTGTGTGGTAAAGGTAAAAATAAAGGTAAAGGTTCACCTTGCACATACGTGCTAGTCGTTGCCGACCTTAGGAGGCAGTGCTCATCTCCGTTTCAAAGCCAAACAGCCAGCACTGTCTGAAGACGTCTCTGTGGTCATATGGCCGGCATGACTCAACGCCAAAGGCGCACGAACGCTGTTACCTTCCCACCAAGGTGGTCCCTATTTTTTCTACTTGCATTTTTACGTGCTTTCGAAACTGCTAGGTTAGCAGAAGCTGGGACAAGTAACGTACACCGCAGCACTAGGGCTTCGAACCGCTAAGCTGCTGACCTTTCGATCGACAAGCTGAACATCCTAGCCCCTGAGCCACCGCATCCCTGTGTGGTAAGGAGGTACAAATGTACTTGGGTGCAAATGTACCTCATCAAGATGCATATAGCAATACTGAAAATTCAAAGAAGAAAGTTTGGAGTCCTTTCTAAACCTTCACTTTGACTCCACTGGTTGCATATGAATGGAAACTCCAGCTCACCCCGTACCTATTCATTAGAGCAGGGGTCTCCAACCCAACCTTGGCAACTTTAAGACTTGTGGACTTCAATTCCCAGAAACCTCAGCCAGCAAAGCTAAGTCCACAAGTCTTAAAGTTGCCAAGGTTGGAGAGTCCTGCATTAGAGCATGTGGGAAAGCCACTTCCCCAGTTATACAAAAGTTTTATTGACTGCCTCCAAGTTTTATTCAGCTCAAAGTAGGGCCAATGAAGAATCTGCTGCCTTTATGTTACCCTCATTCCTCCACAAATGCTTTGTGATGCCTATGGAATGGCATATTTCCCTCTGTCGATTTATACAATACTATGGGGGTTTTTTTCCCCTCTCTGAAGCCATCTGAGCGACTTGATTGAATAAACCTAACTACAGTACACTGATGAGACGTGACTGAATCCCATTTTGAAAAATGCCTCAACACACACCATATTAAACCGAGACAAATACATCATGTACCAGTGAGACCTGCCCCCACTTAGACTTATTTATTAATAAAATATCATTCTTTCTTAGCCTTGGCGTTTTTCAAGCAGATGAATGACAAGCAATATGGAGAGAGTAAGTGGATACAGTTTGAGAATAATGAGATTTGACTGAAAACCATCCTAGCAGATCGGATGATACACCAACCACAGCAAAAAGGCTTGTATGAAGGGGAAAAAAGTGAGGGGGGGGGGAGAGCAAAAAGTCTTGAACCATAAATCTTCTCCAATTAATGAGGGCTCAGTTTTCATTTTGAAAAAGATCTTTTAAAAGAGGGTGGAATTAGCTGCTCGGGCTATTTCAGATTGCATGTCGAGATTGTATGTAACATGTCCTCTTGCCACCAAGATAGAATGTACTTTTAAAGTTTAAAAATCTTTTAATGGTTAAATAAAGGCAATAGTCTCTCTGTATGGATACTTATTAGAGGTCAAGTTAGAGGAAGAACAGGTTAAAGAGACAATGATTGCTTGGGGGAGGAATTTTGGTCATGGGAAAGATTTAGATGACTGGCAGAAATTGTGGATGTATAATTATAAAATGACGATGCCGACAGCATTTAAAGAGAATTTGTATAAGATGTTTTACAGGTAGCATCTATCCCCGACAAGAATTGCTAGAATGCCTAAGGACAAATCTGAAAAATGTTGGAAATGTCATCAGATACCTGGATCATATTACCACATGTGGTGGACATGCATTGATGCTAAAAGATGTTGGATTAAAATACACACATGGCTGGAAAAAATGATTAAAAAGCATATTGACTTTAAGCCAGAAATCTTTCTGCTGGGAATTATACCGGAGATATATACTAGAGATATAAAATCTTTGATTGTGAATATTACAGCAGCTAGGATTGTATTTGCAAAAAATTGGAAAAATGAAAAGTTACCTTTGCAAGATTAAATAATTAGAAAAATGTTGGAATGTGCAGAGATGAGTAAATTAACATTTGAAATTAGAGAACAAGAAGATAAACAATATTATAAAATATGGGATTTATTCTATAATTGGTTAAATGGAAAGATATGTTAGGAAAAATGAGTATAAGATATATGTATGGAAGAGATGATTATTTTGTGAATGCACAGGAAGATATGTTAACACCCTTACAGCACGTTGTAATGGAATTGATTTGATGAGGTTTTTTATTTTATGTTTAGAAATAAATAAAAAAATTCCAAAAAAAAAAAGGCAATAGTCTCCCTCCTTCTCTCCCTCTGACCCCCACCCACCCCCATGTGTGTGTGTGTGTGTGAGAGAGAGAGAGAATGGAAAATACAGAAATATATAAATGTATATAGAGATAATTATTTGTCCTGGCCAAGGTACTTAAATATATTAAATATTGTAAATGCATACTTCTCTTCCCTTCTATCTTTTTCATATGTAGAATCTATGTGATTAGATTAGAATCTAATCATCTATTCTTTCATATGTAGACACATGTACACTATATAAATAGTGTAAATAAATATAAATAAAATAGAAAATAAAAAACAAATAGACTCAAAGGGATAGATTCAATGGACCACTAGGTCTTTTTCGGCTGTCGGTTTTCTATGTTTTTTTTAGTTTTATGGAAGGAGAGATTAAAAGTAGCTTCTTTTTTGAGCCACAACAGCATTCTTAGCAGGGTTGCCAGAGGAAGTCTAAGTTTCCTCAGTTATTTAGAGAAAAATGGATGTTGGAATGCAGTTTGGGACAAACTGATACCTTCCAGTCTAGGGCTCTGCAAAGCCTCAGTGAAGCACCCCTCCAGAGCCATATTGTGAAGGAACACTCTTTTCCTTCAAAACAGCCAAGTGAAGCTGCCATGGCTCATTCTGCCCATCCAGAAGAAGCATCTTAAGGTTAACAGATGTCTCTCAGGAAGCAGTCCAAGTAAAGCAACATGCCTCCATGTAGCAGTGAAGATGCTGACCTAGAAACTGGGACGTTGGGAGTTC
Source organism: Ahaetulla prasina (assembly GCF_028640845.1). NCBI lineage: Eukaryota > Metazoa > Chordata > Lepidosauria > Squamata > Colubridae > Ahaetulla > Ahaetulla prasina. Next base: position 143,132,616 of record NC_080539.1, on the reverse strand, counting down.
TAGTCCCTTCTTAGACATGAAAGCTAGCTGGATAACTTGGAGTCAGTTACTCTTTCTCAGCCTAACTCACCTCATAGGGTGATAGTTTTGAGAAAAAAATGGAGGAGGAACGAGTATTAGGTATGCTCGCTGCTTTGTGATACTTAATAATAATACAGGTGGAATTAAAAAAAACAACACTGCTTTTGTAGGATGTAACCAGGGGTTAAATCCAGCAGGTTCTGACAGGTTCTGACAGGTTCTGGAGAACCAGTAGTGGAAATTTTGAGTACTTCAGAGAACCAGCAAATGCCACCTCTGGCTGGCTTCAGAGTGGGGTGGGAATGGAGATTTTGCAATATCTTTCCCCAAGGAATGGGGAGGGAATGGGGATTTTGCAATATCCTTCTCCCAGGAGTGGGGAAGGAATGGGGATTTTGCAGCATCCTTCCCCTGCCATGCCCACCAAGCCACACCATGCCCACCAAGACATGCCCACAGAACCGGTGGTAAAAAAAATTTCCACTACTGGTTCCACAACTGTGATGGAAGGCTCCAGTAAAAGCAAGTGAACAAAACCCTTCCTCATAAGGAGCCAGACACCTAAGAGAATTCGGAGAGGGAAAATTGGCATCCTCAAGGGAAGGTTTTTTTAAAAAATGGTCAGGACGGTGGCCTGACTGACTGATCAAAGCCTCACCCCTTTAGTACCTGTGTTGATATAACACTGTGGCTATCTTCACTTTCTGAGCTTCCACTTCTCCCTTGGATGCCTCAAAGAGAGAGCATAAGAGATGAGAGAGAGAGGATTGAAAATCAGAAGTGAAGAATATAAACTGCGAGCATTTGCAGATGATTTGGCTTTTATCATTGAAGAACCACTAGAGAGAGGACAAGCACTAATTAAAGAATTAGAAAGATATGGAACTGTAGCAGGAGTGAAAATTAATAGACAGAAAACGAAACTTCTACCGAAAAATTTAACAGAACCACAAATAATAGAACTGGAAAGATCACTTGGATTTCAAACAACAAGAAAAATCAAATACTTAGGGATATGGTTGACAGCGCATTGCAAAGCGATAAAGGAGAATAATTACAACAAATTATTACAAGAAACAAAAAAAGATTTTGAATTGTGGCTGAAGATGCAGCTGTCACTATTAGGAAGAAAGCAGCCGTAAAGATGTCTATACTACCAAAATTCCTATATTTGTTTCAGACTATTCCAGTCAAATTAGAAAAGACCTTTTTTTAACATCCTTAATAAAACAATTGGAAAATTTATTTGGCAGGGGGGAAAAACCTAGAATAAAAATGAAATATCTACAAGATATGAAGAGCAGAGGAGGATTTGGATTACCAAATTGGGAACTATATTATAGTGCAGCAACACTAGTTTGTGTTATGTTTGGGCAATGAAGAGGCAGGAGATGATACAAGTGACAACAGCTCTTTAGTTTATTGTGATCCCAGCAAAAGCCAACAGGCAAAACCCCTCTTTAAATAGTAATTTGGCTGAGGCACCAGCCAATCAGCAACATGCTTTTTTCCCGCCTAAATCTCCCTTCTGAAATTCAAATACATTACACTCCTCCCCTCCCAGAACACATTTTACCATATCTACATAATTTTTTGCATAACATTTGCATGTTATCTCTCCACGTAGTCACGCAGGTAGACAGGGCGTCTCCTAACTCTTTCTGACCTGCGCAATTCATTCCCTGGGAGTGAGTCGAGCTGGTCGGAGGGACTATTTGTTCCTCCCAGCTCCTCCTCTGGGCCATTCGGCCCTGGATTATTGGCAGAGTCGTCCCTGCTGTCCTCTGGAGGAACCGGTTGGCGTCGCTGGACTTCTTCAGCCTCAGCTAAGTCCTCCGACCGCCTCGGGGTTGAGCTAGCTGTTGGTTCAAATATTTGGTAGTCAGGGTCTGGCTGTTTGGTTTCTGGATCGTTTTGTATTCTTTTTCGTAATTGATCTATGTAGCGCCTCCACACTCGGCCATCCCCCATGTCCACTAAGTATGATTTTGGGCCCGTCACTCCTACAATTGTTCCCCTAAGCCACGCTGGCCCCTCACTATAGTTATGTGCCCATACCGGGTCACCTGTTGTCATTGTTCTGGTTTTTCCTTTCGTGCCTTGGTACTCATCAGGGGAGTATGTTGGGTTTAACCAATCTAGGGGGCACTGGAGTCTTCTACCCATTAATAACTCCGATGGGCTGCGGCCGGTGGTCACACAGGGTGTTCTATGTTGGACTGCCAGGAAGGTATCAATTTTGGATTGCCAATCTCCTGGGCTAATTCTAGATAGCGCTTCCTTGGCACTGCGTACGAAACGTTCTGCAAGTCCGTTCGTCGCCGGGTGGAAAGGTGCCGAGAGGACATGTCGGATGCCCTCTCCTGCCAAGTACCCCTCAAACTGGGTGGCCGTGAATTGCGGGCCGTTATCGGACACTAGGGTGTCAGGTAACCCGTGTGTAACAAATAGATGCCTCAAAACTGTGATTACTGCTTCCGCTGTTGTGGTTTTCATTAGTAAAATTTCTAACCACTTCGAGTAGGCATCTACCACAATTAAAAAGGTCTGCCCATGGAACGGCCCGGCAAAATCTATGTGGATCCTGGACCACGGACCCTGGGGTTTCTCCCATTCCCTGATGGGGGCTGTTGGGGGTAGTGGCCTTGATTCCTGACAAGCTTGGCATTTCCCTACCCGGTCGCTAATGTCTTTATCCATTTGTGGCCACCACACATAACTTCTCGCTAGGCTTTTCATCCTCACAATCCCTGGGTGGCCCACATGCAATAGCTCCAACACATGCTCTCTTAATTTCTCCGGAATAACCACTCTATCCCCCCATAATAGACAATCCCCTTGTACCGACAGTTCCAAACGCTTCTTTGTAAACTCTTTGAAACAATCCCCCGGTGCAGCGGGCCATCCCCTCTGCACCCAACCGATCACAGTCCTTACAATAATATCTTTGTAAGATGCCCTAGTCACTTCCGTGGATGTGACTGGGCCAGAGTCCAAAGAGTCAATTAACAAGACAGGCGTCCCTGGGGTCAGGTCTTCAATAGTCTCTGGCAACGGGCATCTACTTAAAGCGTCTGCATGTCCCAAGTCCTTGCCTGGTCGGTGAGACAGTTGGTAGGAATATGCTGCCAGGAAAATAATCCAACGGGTCAGCCTGGGTGATAATGCAACCGATGTTGTACGGTCCCCAGCCAAGAGTCCTAATAAAGGTCTGTGGTCTGTGACTATTTCAAATTGCCGCCCAAACAGGTATTCGTGGAATTTTTTAACTCCAGAGACTATAGCAAGGGCTTCCCAATCTAGTTGGCTATAGTTCCTTTCTGCTGCGGACATCGTGTGGGAAAAATATGTGATAGGGGCTTCTGAACCGTTCGGTAACCTGTGGCTGAGGACAGCCCCTACCCCGTAGGGTGATGCATCACAAACTAGTACTAGTGGCAACGTCCCATTGTACTGAATTAACAGGCTATCGCTGGACAGAAGTTTCTTAACATCTTCAAATGCCTTAGCCTCAACCCTGCCCCAAGTCCATACAGATTTTTTTGCCAGCAGTTTATGTAGCGGTTTGGCTACCGTTGCCTTATTTTTTAAAAATACCGCATAGAAGTTTACAAGCCCCAAAAATGCTTGTAATTCTGTTTTGTTTTTTGGGGGTGAGGCCTTTCTAATGGCTCGCACTTTGCTCTCAGTTGGGTGGATGCCTTCCTTATCTATCCTGTAACCCAAGAATTCTACAGATTCAACTCCTATCTGACATTTGTTGAGTTTAACTTTAAGCCCCGCAGACCTGAAAATGCCCAAAACCTTCCGCAATTTGACCCCCAATTCTTCCAAGTTTTCTGCTGATATCAGTACATCGTCAAAATATGGAACTACTCCCGGTAGACCTTGTAGGAGCCGTTCCATTAGGTTTTGGAATAACCCGGGGGCTACACTAACTCCGAACTGAAGTCGAGTGCATTTAAAAGCGCCCCGGTGTGTGACAATCGTCTGTGCTTTGGCCGTTTCATTGTCAACTGGTAGTTGTTGGTAGGCTTGAGCCAGGTTGAGCTTGGCAAAAACCTGTCCCTGTCCTAATGAGTGCAACAAATGTTGCACTATGGGGACGGGGTAAGCACTCTTTTGCAATGCCTTGTTAAGCATTGCCTTATAGTCAGCACAAATACGGACTGATCCGTCCGGTTTGACTGGGGTCACTATTGGTGTCTCCCATTTTGCATGGTCGACAGGGACTAGTATTTCCTGGTTTACTAGTTTGTCTAATTCCCTGTCAATCTTGGGTTTGAGAGCGAACGGAACTCTCCTAGCTTTTAATCTAATGGGAGCTACCTGGGGGTCTAAATTAAATGAGATGGGGGTCCCCACGTACTTGCCCAGGCTGTCTTGGAAAACGTCCTCGAATTCCTTCAACAATTCGTCCTTCAGGTTGACTCCACAGCTGTGGATCCCAGTGACGCCCATTCCTAAGGCTCGAAACCAGTCCAGCCCCAGTAAGCTGGGCAGGCTTCCGTCAACGATGGTGATCGGCAGTGTTTTCTTGAATTGTCCATATCTTACTCTGACCGTTGTGGCTCCTTTAACAGGGATCCGGTTTCCCTGGTAGTCTTGCACTCTCAGCTTTTGGGGTTGCAGCATTTGGTTCAAGACCTGACACTTCTATATAATATGGGTCTACATCTTGTTGTTGCCTGGTTATTGCCATCTCTTCTCCCTTCTTTTTACTGTTGTATTATTTTTTTTTCTTGTATTTTTTTAACTTGCAATGTGCTCAGAGTCTCTAGAAGTTAGGCATTGTACAAATTTAATTAACGATAATAATGATAATAAATATCTGGACATCCTTCAATCTGACATCAAGCACACTGAAGTCAAGAAGAAGGTTAGAAGTGAATACATCAAGAGCATGAAGAAGATCTTAAAGTTCAAACTCAGTGGAGAAAATACCATCAAGGCAAGCAACACCTGGGTAATTTTGGTCATTAGATACACAGCAGGAATAGTGAACTGAACTCAAGCAGGTCTAAAAGCCTTGAATAGGAAGACCAGAAAAATAATGACAATAAACATATCTTTCATCCACAACAATAGAAAATGAAACAGCTAAAGTGCTCTGGAACTTTAGAGTTCAAAAAGACAAGCACCTTTCATAGGATACCCCAATTGTCAATAAAAAAGACAAAAAAAGTTTGGATAGTGAATGTGCCAGTATCTGTAGATAGCAGAAGAGAAGAGAAAGAACTGGAGCAAATCACAAAATACAAAGATATCAACAGATACTTTGGGTGCAATCCCAACACATGAACACCATTGGCACTGACAAAATTGTCATTTACTGCATTTTTTGGAGTATAAAACACACCCTTTCCCCCCAAAAAAGAGGGTGAAAATCTGGGTGCGTCTTATATTCTGAATGTAGCCCTGCCCAGCCTCTCAATTTCAGAAAAAAGCCTCTGAAAGAAGCTTCAGAAAAAAAAAGCCTCAGAAACGAAGCTTCAGAAAAAACCCCCACAAACAGAGCTTCAGAAAAAAAGCCTCTGAAAAAAGCTTCAGGAAAAAAAGCCTCCAAACAGAACTTCAGAAAAAAACCTTTTTTTTCTGAAGCTCTGTTTCAGAGGCTTTCAGAGGCAGAAAAAAAAGCAAGCACAGAGCTCACAACCAACGAACCTGTTGCTAAAATTCACCTCTGGGAACATCTGATTGGGGGTATTCCTGGAGGCGGATCCACTCGCCAATCAGCTTTTTTCTTATTTTCCTCCCCAAAAATTAAGGTGTGTCTTATACTCCAGTGTGTCTTATACTCCGAAAAAATATGGTAATTGTAAAAGGCTAGAACAGCTTACATCCTGCAAGAATAAGTTTAATACCATCACAAAGCTGCATCTGCCTATCTCAGGTCCTTGGGAAGTACTTGAAAGGTGGATCATCTGATTATGAAACCAATCAAACTAAACAATTATCTTCAAATAGAAATAATTTATAACTTTTACTGTCTGTTCAAACAATGTTGCTGTTAAATAAAGGTGTAATTGTTTGTGATCATCTAGCCCTTTGAGCAGGAGTGAAATGCTCCCGGTTCAGACCGGATCACCCGATCCGGTAGTAATGGCGGTGGGTAGTTCAGAGAACCAGTAGCAAAAATCCCTGGCCCTGCCCCCTGCCCCAGCTGAGCCGCGCGATCATCTGAGGTTTGGTTTTTTTTACTTTTAAAAGCATTTTTTCTTTGGCCGAAAAATTATTTTAAAAGTAAAAAAAAGCCTTTGATGATCGAGCGGCTCAGCTGGGATCGTCAGAACCCTTTAAAGGCTTTTTTTAGTAACCTCCTCGGCCGAAGAGTTTTTTAAAAAAAAGCTTTTAAAAGGCTCCTCTGGCGATCCCAGCTGAATTGCCTGATTGCCAGAACCTTTAAAAAGCATGTTTTCTACAAGCTCTTCGGCCGAAGAGGTTGTTTAAAAAATCCTTTTAAGAGGTTCTAGCAAAGAACTGATAAGAGAAAAAGCAACCTCAGGGTAAGATATGTATCTTTGCATCTTTTCATTTATTCCCCAAATAAACTTAGAAGCTAAGATGGCCCTTCTGACCAAATACAGTAAATCCAAGTTTACCATTGAAATACCTTGTCAAAGCAAATTAAGCCATTTGCACAAGGCTCTTCCAGGAAGGTGAGCCTTCAGCTTCTGAAATTCTGCCGTAATAGCCACTCAATTCCTCTTCAAACCCCATAGAAAGTGGAGTGTTTTCATGAATATAAAGCTCACATGCCAACAGTGCTTTGGGTGATTGGTGGTATATTAGATTTATCTAGTAGTGGAATAACACGATTGTCTTAAATATAATAGGGTTGCTAAATAAAAAACATGGTAATTTTGGTGAGATGCAAATGACTTAATTTTCACCCATTTTTCAGGTTCTTTTATAGTAAACGTTAAAAAGTAGGTTGAAAGAACATTCTTTCATTGTAAAGAAATCACATTTAAAAAGTGGTTGTCTCAGGAACCAAAACTGCTTTGTTCAAATGTTAAGAACATCCTTGTAGTAGCAAAATTAAATCTGGAACCATCAGAATATGTGACCCAAATAGGAGGAATACAACACTTTAGTCTCCTATGCTAAACACTCATGGTTTTTTTTAAAAAAAAAAAAGATGGTGGGGGGTGTAAAATGTTTACTTGCCAATGAGTTTCAGCTGCTTATTTCAGCTGTTTTGTGCCTCCCCACTTCCCCCATGTTTATTTCAACAATCACAAGAATTTCTTTGAATGCATTCTACAGGATACGGCTGTGCAATATGCATATCACTGAGTTGTTGTCTAATAAAAGTTCACAGAACTTGCCTGTGCGAATTGTATCTGCCATCAAGCAAAAACTTTTTGGATATATATGAGATTGTTATCTCTGGAGGCAGGCAGAAAGGGAACAAGTGCCAGAATGACACTTGAGAAACAGTGTTCTAAATATTCAGATTTCGAAGGGCAATCAAGTTCAGTTGTTTACTAAAAATGCACCTTAAAAAGAAATCTACAGCAACAGAATAGGACCTGTACAAATCTAATGAATAATATACACTCTTGTGAATAAAATATTAGATCCCTGACTTTGGTTGATAAACTAAACGATATAATATTCTTAGGTTGTGCAAGGCAAGCAGCTGTCTCTGTAAATAATGTCAGTTGAGCTCAGATTTTAATGGCTGGTTGTAGGAAATCTCTGGGATCTGGTGCTCTTCAGGTTCTAATCATGGTAGTCTTTAAACTATGCTGGTTAAGAAATCATGGACATTCTAGTCTAACATGGCTAAAATGGCCATATTGATTCACACGGAATGAAATTACCCTAGTTCGTATGAAGCATACCTTAAATTCAGAACTATTCACTGTCCAGCAACCCAGTAAATTAGTGCTTAATAAGTCGCAAGGGAGTCTATGATTTAGTCAATGTATCAAATCTTGGATGATGGCTGGTTGCAGGAAATCTCTGGGGTTGGGGATCACTTGCTATGACATTGTAACATTGCAACCATTCCAAAAGTAGCCGCTGAACAAAATGACCAGAGAAACTGAACCACCCACCCCTTCAAAAAAAAAAATATGAAATGAAAAGTCTACTCTTTCACTCTTACCTTAGATAAGCAAAATCTAAGATTAAGCAACTTGCAGTTGCTTTATAATCAGTCTGGATAACAATAAAAGGGTATGAATTTATCACACGGCAAACAGAACCGGTATGAATAATGGATATTCATAAGCTCTGTAAAGTGCTGACTTGGAAAGTGGCAATTATTGCTGAATTATAGTTGTTGCCTTTCATTTCTGGGCCAATTTAGATGCTCCTTTGAGCTCCCACCTAATAGGAAAATTAGACCACTTCCATAATATAATGTCTAGCCAGCAATTACAAAAGGCAAATCAGCAAGGAGCAACTATAATTATAACCGAATGGGTCCTTTGTGAAAATATTTGGCTCCCACTTCAAAAACAGAGGCAAACAAGAGTTAAAAAACTTTAAAGGGATTGGAGAAGGGCAGAGCTTGGGATGCTTGTACGCTGCTCTGCTCCAGCTGTGTGGCCCCCTCTGGCCTCAGGTTTTTGCAGCAGTTTTTTAATTTGAAAAACCAATGCGTGTTAGTCATTTTTTTTTTGTGGGGGAACCCACGCTTCCGTATCATTAGTGCTCCATTTCAAACATGCTTCCCCAGGAATGTCCAACTGAGCCTACTTCAGAGGACTGGAATGTAGGTGTGCTCTCTTAGCCAAACACTGTACGCTGCCCAGCATTTTACATTACTGAAGGGAGCTGTTAAACTGGCAACAACAAATGATAAAAGGCAAGGAATTCTTTGCTGCATCTAGCAATCCGGCAGCAGAAAGGAGTCAACACTCAGCTGGCAAACTCTTGCCTGATGATTAGGATAAATAAAGAACCTGCACGGAAGGAAATAGAAAGAATCTTAGGGGAAAGTTATCAGGAGGAAAATTATGCAAACCAGTAATCAGGGACCCGAGTACTATCTCTCCAGCCCTTTCCACTATCTTTTGCTTGGTACCAATATACAAATAGAGAGGTTTAGAGAGAGGCTTTCTGATGCTAACATCTTCACCAAATCTGTAACTTATCAAGACTCCTAAAGACTCAAGTTAGCCTAACTTGCTCAGTTAGTGAGCCGCGGTGGCGCAGTGGTTAGAGTGCAGTACTGCAGGCTACTTCTGCTGACTACTGGCTGCCTACAATTTGGCAGTTCAAATCTCATCAGGCTCAAGGTTGACTCAGCCTTCTAACCTTCCATTTTTCCGAGGTGGGTAAAATGAGGACCCAAATGGTTGGGGGCAATATGCTGACTCTTGTAAACTGCTTAGAGAGGGCTGTAAAACACTGCAGTCAGACAACAGAAACTGGGGTGGGGGGGAGAGGAATGATTGGAATGTATGCGTAGCTGGGTGGGAATTGAGGAATTCATGTGGCTTGGGAGAATCTCAATACCTCAAGGTCAAATGATGAGAGCCTGCTGAGCCAAGCAGACTGTTTCTCAAAACAAAGAGATTATTACACTGGATTGGTGGACACTGGACAGTGGGTGCCCCAGAGGGGGAAAAGGGGATTTTAACTATGCAGCTTTTAACAGTTGTAGAATGAATAACTACAGGTAGTCCTCGACTTATGACCGTAACTGAGCCCCAAATTTCTGTGGCTAAGTGAGACATTTGTTATTAGCAATAGCATTTAGACATATATACCACTTCACAGTGCTTTACAGTCCTCTCTAAGCAGTTTAGAGTCAGCCTATTGCCCCCAACACTCTGGCTCATTTTACCGACCTTGGAAGGATGGAAGACTGAGTCAACCTTGAGCATGGTGAGAATCAAACTGCCGAACTGCTTGCCGGCAGCCAGATGAAGTAGCCTGCAGTACTGCATTCTAACCACTGTGCGACCAAATTCACAATTAAATGAATTTTGCCCCGTTTTATGACCTTTCTTGCCACAGCTGTTAAGTAAATCATTGCTGTCCCCAATTTGGGTCTAAGCCTGGTGCCGAAACCAACGATAGACGCCAGACACGTCCATCAGGTGCAGGTTTTCTGAGTGCTTTTTATTGGAGTACTCCAAGGAAAAGGGGTCCTGGCCAAAATGCCAAAAACCAAGAACTAAGAATTAAGAAAACTTGATACATTTTCACTAAAAGAGAAGGTGGGACTAGGTGAGATAATAAGAAATATCATCTAATAAACATTTGAGTAATAATTCTACAATTTGTTCTATTGGTCTCTAGCTATCCCTATCCCTAAGCCTTGGCTAATGAATGCTCCAGGAGTTACCTAATACACATTTAATTGGCTGAAGGGCATCTGTATTCCTAATTTTTAGCTGAGGCCTGCAAGTTGTCTAACTGTTGTTACTTTTATCAGCTTTATAACTACCCAGAATTGTTACAAGATTTACACATGCATATTTCCTGCAGGTAATCATTCTTTGTTCTTGCGAGACAGACTCCACAATTACAGTCTTCCTGATTTAGTTTTCAAGTGTGTATCATGACCTGGCTTTATTTTAGCATACAGCCCATCAAATATATTAAGTGAATCTGGCTTTCTTGTTGACGTTGTTTGCCAGAAGGTTGCAAAAGGCGATCAAAAGGGAAGTACGAATCAGTTGCCAAGCATCTGAATTTCGATCACATGATTATGGAGATGCTACAATTGTAAGTGTGAAAAAGTCATAAGTCACTTTTGTAACTTCGAACAGTCACTAAAGGGACTCTTGTAAATCGAGGACTATCTGTAATACAGAGTAATCAGTGCCCTTCAAACTGTAACCCTTTTCTGGAGCTAGTGAAGTAAAAGAACTGAGATTTTGTTAGCAGCAAAAGAAAAAGTTGTTTCATGGAGAGCAAGCAAAGAAAATTAAAAAGAAGGAGAAGATGATGGTTTAAAACACCCTTCTTGTTGAAACAGAAACCCTTTTATGTTAGGGGGGGGGAAAATACTCTCCCGTCATTCTCTCACTCCTTTCCCACTTCTGCTTCAGTCACCACATCAAGTTAATATTCTCAGCAAGACACTCATTTCAAGCTACTACTCTCGCAGTCAGAAACGGTGGAAGTGAAATTGTTGATAATGAAAAAGGCACTCGCTTTCTGCGTATAACACAGCACATGCTACAATTGACTGAGGCCTGCTATTTAAGTTGTTTTATAGCCTTGGTTCAGACCCTTGTTTCCCTTGAATTTCAAACGCATATGAAATTCCACCGTTCTACATATTTCCGCTTTACAAGCAATGACAAGACTCATTTGGGAGTATTATTTTCAGAACTTTTTGTGTGTGTGTGTAAAATGACAAGTATATTTTGAAAGAGAGCGTATTCTATAAAATGACGGACCATTTCGGCCAGCTCTGGTTTATCTGAGAAATGCACAAGACTGTTTTCTTTTCTTTTATAGCCCTTTTGCTTTTACTCGTATTTTATTTACTGCTGTGTTCTGGTTTATATACTACTGCAATCCTAGTGACTCTGAGCATCTATCCTGATTTCATTTGTCATTTATTATTAGCAGCCCTTTCATTTTGTGGTAACCAATTTAATCCATTCTCTTACTGTTCATTCGGAGTTGTTTTCCATCTCAGTGGGAGACTCGGCTTCCCTTTTATTATCTGTAGGAAAAGTAAAATAGATTTTAAATCTTTTTTAACTTGCAGATGTTCTGTCATGTAATGGCAACTAGCAGCAAGTAGCAGTAAGCAATAGGACCGAACGCCCGGCTCTCAATGCACATTAATTTAAGAATTCAAGAGATTGTTGTATGATTGCCCCATTTCTTGGCTATACCTCCATGACTGGAAGTTTTGCTTGAGCCTTAATAGATCTGATTGCTTAAAGGAATAGCAGAATAAGAGTTGTGTTGTGGCCTGTCGGCCACCGGCTCCTGTAGCAGCCAAATCAGAGGAGGAGGAATCGTGGGAGTCAGGATCAGCATCAAGGCAACCTGAGAGCTCGGAGGGGGAAGAGGGAATGCAGCTGGCAGAGAGAGAGGGAGGGAGGGAGGGAGGGAGGGAGGGAGGGAGGGAGGGAGGGAGAGAGAGTCTAGACATCTGTCAGATGGAAAGTTAACAACCCCCAGGTCTGGAGGTGGTTGATGAAGAAGACGAGGAACAGCTGGGTCCAGTGCCTGACGTGCAGCTCCGTAGAAGGCAAGGAGAGGAGAGCAGTGGAAAGCCGTGGGCTGCTCCTGGGGAAGGAAGAGCCACCGCTGCTAATGAGGCCCCACCCTAGCTCTGGGGATAAAAGTCAGGGAGCGGAGATGAATAGATGTGGCAGACAACTATTCATCTTCCAGCTGAACGGACTTGTTAGCCTGCAAGAGAAACTTTTTGCCAGCGCTGCCGGCATTCCTAATAAAGTAACCTTTTGAGTTCCCTTCAGAAGATTTGTCATGTTTAGGGAGCTGGGTCAGAATAAGTTGGAAGGGACCTTGGAGGTCTTCTAGCACAACCTCCTGCTCAGGCAAGAAACCCTATCTCACTTCAGATGAATATTGTCCAATCTCTTCTTAAAATCTTCCAGTATTGGAGCATTCACAACTTCTGGAAGCAAGTTGTTCCACTGATTAATTGTTCTACCTGTCAGGAAATTTCCAAATCTGGTTGCTACAGATATTCTGGTCAACCAGAACCTTACAATAAAGACAGTATTGGTACTCATGGTTTTGTTTTCTTGTCTTCATTGTTGTTATGGTTCAGTTGCAACGTCATGTCCAATTCTTCACGACCCATGAACCAAAGCAGGGGTCACCAACTTTCGGACCTCAGGGACCACTAAATCCATAATTTTAAATCCCGCGGACTACTAATATGATCTGCTTAATGACCAGCTGGGTGGGCGTGGCTAGGTGGTCATGTGACTGGGTGGGCATGGCCAACTCAACGTCACTCACATCGAGGGGCACCTCGCCAGCTTCTACTCACCCTACCCCTCCCAGCCTCTCCTCACTTCCCCGTCTGGGCTCCTTAGGGCCCCAACAGGAAGCATTTGTTGGAGCTAAGCAGCCGCCACAAGAAAGAGTTGGCAAAACAGCTCAGTTCAAATTGGATCTGACCAAGGAGGCTCAGTAGAAGCACCTCACTGAGGACTATGAGCATAGGCTTTCCAAGCAGAGGGAAGACCTGCAGGAGTGCAAGGCCAGGTACCGGCACCTGGAGGCTCAGTGGGCTGAGATGGTCAGCCAGTTCCAAGCCATGATGCAGTCCCACTGGAACAAGGCCCTCCGGCTCCTTGCCACCAGCACCACTTCCCTCCAGCCTTCGACCAAAGCCCTGCACCAGGAGGCTGAAGCAGACCCCAAGTCAGAATTTCTGTCCCCTCCAACCCACACAAAAAGAGCCTGAAGTGGGAGACTCTCTGCAGCAACACAAACATTGATTGCAGCCGTAGTTTAAGGACCTCTGATTTAGTGCAATATAAAAAATGCAAATAATTTTTCTGTCGACCACCATTTTCTCGCAGACCACTACTGATCCACAGACCAACAGTTGGTGACCACTGAACCAAAGGACACCAGGCCCCCCTGTCCAACACTGTCTCCTGGAGGTTTCCCAAATTCATTTTCATTGTGTCGATGACACTATCTAACCATCTCATCCTCTGCCATCCCCTTGTCCTTTGCCCTTCCGTCTTTCCCAACATCAGGATCTTTTCCAAGGAGTCCTCTCCTCTCATTAGGTGGCCAAAGTATGAAATCTCACCTGACATATATCTCCTCTCATAGCAGCAGAGTGCAGAGATTTAGTGAGTTTTCTATAAATCCTTCCCCTATGTGTCCCAGTCCCCCTCTGACTTATTTTATTTCAGTATAATTATCAGTTTTTCCCTTCCTGCCAAAGAATCATGGGAAGTATATAGATTACTGAGAGCGCTATGGTATTTTTTTTTTTAACTGAAAGTGATTTTTAAACATTTCTTCTTTTTCCCATCATTGAACATGTTCCTGGTGGTACATAATAAAGGGGAATTGATATGGCACTAGTCTGAATCTGTGGTGAAGACATCCTCTAAGTGACAGTAATATAATGAGATATAATTCTAAGCTGCGATCTGTGACCTTCTTACATGATTGTTGATGTGCCATTATTACATTGTTCTGTGCTGGTGACCAGATTAGATCTGTTCTTGGGAAGCAACAAATGGATTTTCTAGGCCTTCACAGCAATATGTTCACTTGAATTAATCTCCCTGCCCTGTGACAGTGTTGTTCGGTATAGTATAACCTGTGATAGCGTGTTTGATCAGAAATGACCATAAAAAGTGCAATTGGTTCAGGAATGAGATGCTGGACCTTCTTTTTTTCTAAAGCAGTGACCTGGGGAATAAAGAGGACATGAATAAGATTGTTCAGGTATTTATCAGTTGTATCATAAATGACCAGGTACAATTTTTTACACTCTGCAGAAGTCGGTGGATTTGTATGCTGGGGAAATAGAAGCCTTAATACAGGCCAAATAATTATTTTTCTCAAGAAAGAAGAAAGTTTCAAGGCTGGATAAACAACAAAAGCAAGATAGGAAACAAGTCGATCATCTTCTGATGACAAATAGCTAACATGGGATACAGTAGTAGGAAGAAGGTAGACTGGGATTAGAAAGACCATTTCAAAGCTCCACTTAGCCATGAAACTGTCTGGGTGACTTTCAACCAGGGGTGAAATCCAGCAGGTTGTGACAGGTTCTGGAGAAACAGTAGTGGAAATTTTGAGCAGTTCGGAGAACTGGTAGCAGAAATTTGGGGTAGTTTGGAGAACCGATAGCGGAAATTTTGAGTAGTTCAGAGAACTACCATCTCTGGCTGGTCCCACCTCTGCCAGAGGTGGCAAATACCACCTCTGGTTGGTCCCAGAGTGGGGTGGGAACAGAGATTTTGCAGTATCCTTCCCCTGCAATGCTCACCAAGCCATGCCCACCAAGCCACACCATGCCCACTAAGCCACGCCGACAGAACTGGTAGTAAAAAAAAAATGGATTTCACCACTGCTTTCAACCAATCTGTTTTTCAACCTGATATAATTCACATAGTGGTTGTGAGGACAAAAAAAATGTCACCTTGAGCTCTTGGAAGAAAATTGGAGTAGAAAAACAAACAAATAGATAAATATACCCCTGTTTATGAGGTTAAGATTGCATTCTATCTTCTCCATTTTAATATGGCAAGTTCATATTAGAACTCCTATGACTAAGAAGAACAGTTGGCATAAAAGCAGAAGTTCACATCAAAATCGCGTTCTCTGAAATATTTGAGAGTGGTCACTGTATGCTTCCAAAGTACATCACGTTCGTCGTGCAGTTCTGATCGTCAACTTGCTTTCAGCATAGAAACAAAAAAAAAAAGTGTGTAGGGGGAAACTTCCATTATTATTCTGGGTCTTTTTAATTTTCTTTCTGGATGGACCTTCTATCCCAATTGGCTAAAGGCAAAGTGGCCAATACAACATGAATCACTGTTGGTAATACAGCGCCTGAACATCCCCCAAAGCGATCAATTTGCTTTCGCTTAGTGTGAGGTTGAGAGTTTGACCTGCAGCTTTTGCTGAAAAGCAACGTTAATAAAAGTATTTCTCCGAAAACATCCACCGTCCATTGTAAAGCCTTTATCTGTTTCACCATTCCAATGACAACTTGTCCTCCGCAGGGACTGTGCTCCTTTGTGAAGCATCACCCGGGTGTCATTGTCTTTATGCGCACTTTCTTCACGAAATAATGGCCTGTGGGGTTGTGACAAGGTCCATCCAAGAATAAATAATCAATAGAGAGTTACCCTACTGAGTGAGAACATTACACAGAGCACCGCATTGCTGGAAGGGCATTGTCATTTCACTGAAGTGACAAAAGATTGCATCAGAGAGAGAGAGAGGAATTGGGCAAGTGGAAACCATGCCTTCGCATTCCCACCTGTATAACATTGTGTTTCTTACACAAATAGCAGAGGATATCTATAGAGCAAAAGGGTCTAAATTATCCTTCCTTGTGCCTTCTCATATGGCCACCGTAGAGTTGTGAAAAGGTTTTGTAATTCACAAGAAACCAATGTCCAGATAAAGTAAGTTAGTTTGGCTTGTCCTGCAGATGCCTCCTTCCCTAGCGGTCCCCAACTCTAGTCAAGTCCATACACTCGGATTCCACGTTGGCTTTGATTAGTTGTTAAGTAATTAATTTTATTCACAGAGCACTATCTGAACATGATCATTTTGGGCTTTTAAAACCAAAGAATACAAATTGTTCTCTTGTTTTCTATATGTTTGGATTAATCAAAAGTACCCAGCGAGAAGTATGGGAAGTTATGAACATGATCAATATCACAATCCATGGGGTTGGAGGAGGAAGACCATTTAGCCTGGGCCTCAAACATACAGCAGGGCTCAAATTGAGATGCACACATACATATGGATACACAGATCATGTTTAACTCACATTCCAGCTATGTGCTTCAAGAGCTGGCAATGGGCTGGACCTCTATGAAAGGAACTGCTCAGGACTTCCAATGAAAGAATTGCTTAGCCAACTCGTACTTCACCTGTGGATGAAATCATCTGCCTCTGGGCCACCAGTTTTGGAAAGAAGTCATTTGAAGGGAAGGTAGGATCTAGAGATTCATTTTTCCTTAATCTTCCTGCCAGAAAAGGTTCCTGCAAAATTAGTAAGTCAATCACCATTTTACCTCCCAGACTGCTAAGGGACAAGGATGACTCAGTGAGACTGCCTTAAGGCAGGGGTCTACAAACTTGGCTCTTTTAAGACTTGTGGACTCCCAGGAATTCTGGGAGTTGAAGTCCACAAGTCTTAAAAGAGCCAAGTTTGCAGACCCCTGCCCTAAGGGAACTCAGAAAATTTGCAGCTCTTGTAATTTGGGAAAACTATCCTGATGATACTAATAAAGGAGAAAATTTATAGCTGGAAGTTGAAATGAGAAATCCTTAATGATCTCCAAGCTTGGTGGTTTTCTTGCAGACCTTTCAAACCTTGGTGGTTTTCTTATAGACCCCTCACATTCTGGATATAAACTGTTTCAACTCCTACCCTCAAAACGACGCTATAGAGCACTGCACACTAGAACAACTACACACAAGAACAGTTTTTTCCCGAAGGCCATCACTCTGCTAAACAAATAATTCCATCAACACTGTCAAACTATTTACTGAATCTGCACTACTATTAATCTTCTCATAGTTCCCATCACCAATCTCTTTCCACTTATGAACTGTATGACTGTAACTTGTTGCTGGCAATCCTTATGATTTATATTGATATATTGACCATCATTTGTGTTGTAAATGTTGTACTTTGATGACCGTATCTTTTCTTTTATGTACACTGAGAGCATATGCACCAAGACAAATTCCTTGTGTGTCCAATCACACTTGGCCAAAAAAAAATTCTATTCTATTCTATTCTATTCTATTCTATTCTATTCTATTCTATTCTATTCTATTCTATTCTATTCTGTTCTGTTCTGTTCTATTCCTGATGATTATTGATCATTACTGCTAGCACTGCTGATGTTACCTAGTTTGGGTAATGAAACGTCTTCAAGAAAACAACCAAGTTCAGAGACCACCAGGGATCCCTCATACTCAGATGATCTAATATGCGATACATATAGACATGAAAAGTATTGTGAGAATGAGAAATAGCAGAATGCAAAGTGGTCCCTAACAGAATCACCTGCATTAAAGAGGCACCAGTTTTACTTGTTCCTCAAATTGGGCAAAAGATATTACTCCAAAGTTGGCTCAACTCAGCAGCTCCTGCCAAGAAACAGAAATCAAAATTCTCATTAAAGGCAAGAAAACCCATTACAGGCTATGGCTACATACAACAATAAAAAAAAAACTGTAAGAAGCAAAGGGATGAATTATCATTTAATCCACTCAGTTATTTGCAATAAGTAACTGGTGAATGTAATTTCTCATAGCAGCAAGACTTCCTCTTTAAATGTTTATTACTATGATTTATCACATTTTGAAATACAGAACTGTCATCATAACTGGTAAATACTGATGTGGGCAATCAACCAAAAAAACCTCAGATTGGACCTGCTAGCCCATCAGGATGGTGACCACCTGCCAATGTCCAATATCATTTTCCGACAAAGTGGCAATTTGAAAGTAATTCAATCAAGTATTCATAAAAGAAATTGCTATCCCAGTTTGATAACAAAAATTCTAAGCAGTGTCTATCCATCTGTCTGTCATTCGGTCTACAATCTATCTATCTATCTATCTATCTATCTATCTATCTATCTATCTATCTATCTATCTATCTATCTATCTACCTACCTACCTACCTACCTACCTACCTACCTACCCATCCACCCACTCACCCAC